>NC_081319.1:86737992-87048569 GCF_026419965.1 Kogia breviceps
TGGCTGAAGTATGTAAAGTCCAAAACACTGCCATTTATGTCATCATTTTAGACGACTGACTCAATTCCAGGATCCTCTATCCTGGTTCTCAAAAGGTGTTTTGCAGATTTCTGGGTGGTCCCTGTAATACTTGCAAAGAGTCTACAAGATTAATACTATTCCATAATAATGATACTAAGATATTATTTTTCATTTTTGCTCTCACTCTTTCACTAGTATACAGTTACATATTTTAGAGCCTACATGACCTGTGATATCCCAGCACTGAATACAGAGGCAGATGTGAGGATCTAGCCACCTTAGAGAAGCCAGACATTAGATTTGCAAAAGAAATACCACACTTCTCAATAAACTTTATTTTGCATTGGAAACAACAGACAGTTATTTTTCATGAATTTTTTTATATTAACCTATAATTGGCTTGTTGCTATTTTTAATATAAATTAATAAATAAATACATTTTAAACATTTCTCAGTTCTAATCTCTAATGCCACAAATATTGATAGATATATAACCCAAATGAGCAAAAGCTCTTTAGGGTCCTCAGTAATTTTTAAGTGTCTAAAGGCATCCTGAGGCCAAAAAGCAGGAAAGCACTGCTCTCCCCACTGAACCTGAACCTTGAGATGCACTTGGTCCAATGCTTACCTGCTCAGCTGGGACCTTAAACCTTAGGCCACTCTCAATAACTAAGTACTGACACCTTGTTTATTGTAGGGACACCTGAGCCAGGCCACATCCAGAAGTATCCTCATCCTTCATCCTTCCTCATATGGATCTGGGCCTGGGGAGGTTTACTGTATGCCCTGGAAATCTTGGGGGTGGAAATGGACCATCAGCTCCTGGGACCCCTTAGCTGTAATGGTGGGGCTTAACCACATCCATAGCCTCGGCCCACCTCTCAGGTCTCACTTCCTCTATCTCTGACTTCCATTTGTGGTTCCCGCTCCTCTCTTACATCCTAGTGCATCCTCGCCCCAGATCCACAGTATCTGATGTCAACTCCAGTCTCAGGCTGAATGTGTCACTCTGATGTTAAAGCAACCGGTTTTCTGCCTGTCACTTTCTCACACTTCTTGGTTGGGAGCCATGTGGCAGCACTCGTGTTCCTGAGACTGGCCCCTGCCCCATCGTTACGTGCAAATGAGTTACTAAAGCAACAGCCTAATGAAGGAGAGAGATGGGGCTGGGGCTTGAGGAGGTGTCCAGGGGACCTCTGGAGGAGATTCTCTTCCGTGACCAGAAGGAAGGAGGGTGGTTTTCCTCCAGGGGGTGCAGTGCTGTGGTAGTAGAGGTGGCCTGGGTTCTCTACTTGGCTCTGAGACCAGGGAATTGGTCCTGGAGGCTGCGGTGGGTCTCTGCCCTGTGAAGGACCAGGCCGCCCTCAGGCACTGTGACCCCCTGGGCCCCTGTAAACGCTGGACAGATAAAGAGGGGGCTGTCATCAGACCCCAGCCTGAAGAGGGGCCTTAGGGGCCCAGAGAAGGGCGAACGGGGACACGTGTAGATGTGTGACCTGTCCCTCATGTTGTAGAAGGACACGTCTCCAGCTTCATAGTCCAGGAAGATACCCACCCGGCGAAGGCGCTCTTTCAGGGGGAGAATCTTCTCTGGGGAGGACAGGGCGCGGTACTTGTTCTCAAACATCTCCAGGGTCCAGAAGCCGTTCTGAGGAACCAGTAGGGTTTCCCCTTTCCTCTCAACACTGTCTCTACAAACACCCACAGCCCAAACCATCACGTTTTCGACCTCCACCTCCCAGTAATGTCTCCCTGAGGAGTAGTTCTCTAGGCCCAGGACACAAGGCTGACAGTTAAATCTCTCTGGGTTGTCAGGCATTCTCTGCCTGGAGGGACCCCGTCTCACACTTCTCCGGTCCTCTGACAGGAAGAGCTCGGGATGAGCGGTGTCTGGGTCCAGGACCACATCAGCTGCAGAGGAAGTCTCAGGTTTAGGCCTAGGATCTCTGGAGATTGTGAGATTCCTGGTCCCCAGAGAGATCCCAGAAAGCTGGTGGGAGATTCCCCCATGTAACCACCTTTTCCGTGAAGGCCCCTCGATCCCAGATCCCAGGCAGCTCACAGAGAAAATTCCTGAGGCTGCACTTCTATCTCTTAAGTGGCAGGAGTGCTGCCTCAGGTCGAGGAGAACTGGGGCTCTAAGAAATATAGAAAGTTCAGCAAATGAGCTGAAATTAATGGCTCCCACTCTCTCTTAATGTTCTCAGATCTGCCCCCTTTTCTATTCAAAATATATGATCTCTGGGACTCTCTTTAGTTAAAAAGTTTCCCACATGGCTTCAACCAGCAAAGAGGACCTATCCCCTCCCCCTCCCCCAATTAAGCCATTAAGGCCAAGTTTTCCCTACACAGATAAGGGCAACAAAGTGTCCCTACCCAGGTCCTCTGTGTTCTACCAGTTTAACCAGGTGACAACTCATTTAAATGACGAATAAGAGCACCCTTCAGAGGGTAAAAAAGAAGGATAATGTCCCCCAAAGTCTACCTGCCATACTTGCCTGAGAGGTGAGTGTGGCAAAAGGTAGTTTTGCTTTAATAACATTGGTGTGACACCTACAGCTATGACCTCGCTGGATATAAGAAATGCCTCAGGCCCCCGACGTTCTGCAGCCCTCTCCCATCTGCAGTTACTATTACTTAGTCAGTCTACATCTAACACAAAATCATTGTGTTAAAATGATTTTCTTCTTTCTCCAAGTTGTTATGTCTGATGGTGATAATTTTGAAATTCGAAAGAGGAAAGGTCCAAGTGCTGTGGGATCTCGCAAAGCCTGCATCCTTTGATGCTTGTGAGCAGAGGTGACAAATCATAAAACTCAAAGTGCTCCTTAGGGCCAGGCAACTGGACCCTGTGTTCTCCCACCTGCCCAGGTCCTCTCCGCTGGCAGGCTGTACACAGTTATCAGCATTCTCTTGGAGCAGGAAGGCATTTCTGGTCCCTATTTGTACACCCCTCAGCCAGGCCTGGGAAGCTTATTGCTTTTCCCACACGTGGCTCTTCCACTGTGAAGTCTATACCATCTCCCAGGTTATAAATAACTAAGCCAGTATTGCTTTCTTTCAAATTAATCCAGGATCCAAAGAGCAACAGCTACTAAAAGGTAACCTTTCGGGACGTCTATTATGTATGGTAGACCTCTGGTGATCGTGGATGAAATTATTCTAAAAAAGAAAGGATGGTGGGAAGTAAGCTATAGGGTTGGTTAAGAGCTGCGGGGCTTCCCTGACAGCAGAGATAGGCTCCAGCCCTGGGTGGGATACTGCTAGTGAACCGACACCAGGTTCCTGCTCCCCCTGGCCAGCCTTGGGTCTCCTTGTTCATCTCCTCTAATGTGTCCTGTTGGCTGCCGGGTGGGGAGAAAGCTTGGGATCTGAGGGAATGTCAGAGGTGCTCACCCGCATGTAAGAGGCTTCTTCTCCATCCTGCAATGGGACAGGCAGAGAGGTGAGCTTCAGGAGATAATGCAGAGCAGAATGCAAATCATGCAGGGAGTAGTTCAGGAAATGCTCAACTTACGCAGTTCTTCATGAAGTTGCTCTGAAAAAGAAATAGAAACAAATGAATGTCCTCAAGAGAAGAACTAAGAGAATTTGAGTTTGTCTAAAATGATGATGGCTGGTCTTCTATTTGAATACCACTGTCCCCCTCCCCTGCTGCCTTGGGAGCTGTCAAGATACCAGAAATAACATATGATCAGGTGGCTGGTTATCAGTGCTTATTTGGGTTTGCTCTTGTCCAACAGTATAGGGCTATACGTAGCCAGGTGAACGGATGCAGCATTTGCAGACTGGAAGAAAGCGAGGTCTGAGGGATTCATTACTAGGACGTGAAGAGTTCTAAGCCCTTGCCGCTGCCTTTATTCACGTCCGCTCTCTCTTTCTCAGGCTTTTAGCTGCCCAAGCTGTGTCCTTTTGTATGACAGTGAACCGTCTTCCTACTCTTTTACCTTTTATTTGACGTTCTTTCTCTTTTTCCACACGTTCTTTCCCCAGTTCCTTACGTGCAATTTCTTTCTCTTCATTTTCAATCTCTATTTTCATGGACAGAATCTTTCTTTCCATTTGGAGTTTCTTGATGAGACAGATGGTCCCAATGATGAGGAGGAGCAGAGAAGGCAGAATGACAGTCAGGGCCACCATCCAGGGAGATGTGCTGGGAATAAAGGATTCTGAAAAGGGAGCCCCAGAGGCCCATTTAGTGAGAAAAAGGAGCCCTGGGATTAGAGCCCCTCCGGGCGCAGATCTGAAGAGCGCCTCCCCTGCACCCCCTGGCCCCCACCAGGTCCCCACTCCATCAGCTTCTCTCTCAGAAACCCCAGCTAGGGCAAGAGACTTTGGCTCTGCACCGGCTCGCCCCACAGTGATTGCCAGGGTTGGGGCCCCAGCAGACAAAAAAGCAGTAACATCTGGAGTCACCATGGGTAAGACCAGGGTGACTAAAAGCTAACCAGCCGTACTGAATCAGCACGGCCACCACATGGTATAAGCCACCATCCCTTCTTGCCTGGAATATTGCAATGCCTTCTCCCTGCTTCTGTCCATATCCTCTGCTGTCTGTCCTCAGCACAGCAGCCTAAGTGAGATCATGTTATTTCTCTGCTCAAAACCCTGCAGTGTTTCCTATCTCACTCAGACTAACAGCCAAAGTCCATTTGTGGCCTATACTGCCTCATATGATCCGGATCCATTGTCTCTCTGAATTCATCTCCTCCAACTCTCCCTGCCCTCAATCCATTCCAGTCACACCTGTCTTGGCGGGGGTGGGGGTGGGGTGGGGGGGGTGTCCTTGAAACTGCCAGATATGCTCCTGCCTCAGCCCTTTGCATATGCTGTTCCTGCTACCTGGCTTGCTCAGTCCTCAAACATCTTCATGGCTCACTCCTCACTTCCCCAACTGCCATCTTTTCCGTGAAGCCTCCCCCAATCGTCCTATTTACAATTACAACTGCCTTATGCCCCTGACACTCCCTATTCCCTGCCTCACTAATTTTTTTCTACGGTACTTATCACCATCTGATATAATCCACAGTTTAATTAATTATTTCACTCCTTGTTTTAATTCATGATTTCATTTATTGCCTTCTGCTGTTCTAGAATGTGAGCCCCATGAGGGCAGGTATCTTCATGTATTTTGTTCACTGATTTACCTTCGGTTTCTAGAACAGTGTCTTGAACATATGAGATGCTTGTTCAGTTAATGAATTTATGAATGTCTACAGACAGAGAATTTCTCCAGCTCTGTCCCTTGGGAAATCTCTTGGGCAGGAAGGGAGGGCTTCAGCAGATACTACCTGCCCATAGATTTATGATTGTTCTAAATGTTTGAAAATTGCTGCAGGATAAGGACCATAACAGAGAAAAATAAAACAAAACAAAACAAAACTATCAGGTTTACCCTCAGAGAAGAGGCTTGCTACTCCTGTGTTTTGAGACGATTTGATTTTCCTCTTGTGACAAGGGGAGAGGCCTCAGCTCAGCTGTAGCCTCTAGCTCTTCAGGGCCCAGGACCCTTACACTCCACGCCCCTACGCCCCATCCCCATGCTGGGCTCTGGTCTGTCTGCTGAGGATCCCGCTGCCATGAGATGAGCCTCCAGAGAGCAGGGAACTAACCTGGAATGAAAATCACAGTTTCCTTCTCCTGATTGAGCAGGGTGTTGTTGACGGAGCAGGTCATGTTTCTCACAGACTGGTCCCAGATGATCACAGCCATGGTGACCATGAAGAGGCCATCTGCGTTCGTAGTGTAAGCCTCCTCCAGGGGGGCCATGATCTCGCCATAAGGGTCCCTCCACACGGCATGGGGCTCTGGGTACCATCCTACAGATGTACATTCCAGCCGGATGCCTCCATCCTCGTGGCCCGTCATTTCAATAACAGGCTTAGAACCCAGGCCTGGGGAGAGAGACCAGCTAAAGAGGTAATGGTGTCTTAGCTGAAGTGTCTTAGCAGATCAGCTCTTAGTGATGAGAGCCAAGGGAAGCCGGGAGAGAGCAAGAGGCTGGTGTCCGGAGAAACTGATTATGCACATTTCATGCACTCCCTTCTGTGAAGGGAGAAAGGAAGGAAGGAAAGGAGGGAGGGATGGAGGAAGGAAGGAAAGAGACAGTAAGGAGGAAAGGAAGGAAGAAAACCTTGATGTTGGAGAACACCAGGTGACCAACACGTCAAAAAAATTGTGAGATCTCTAAGTGGGGAAAGGATTACATTGTACTTTTCTTTGTGCTCCACCTACGGACCCCATCACAGGAGCAAGCATTTATCTGCTTCCTAATAAATGTTGGTTGATTGATTCATTCAGCTAGAGAATTTTAATTTTCTCACTTCTGGGTGGGTGTGTCCACTGTGACCAGAAAGAAGCAGGCTTTCACTTTCTGCCCTGAGAGGACTTCTCAGTAGCTCTGGCTTCCTGAAGTTCTAGGTCAATACAATAAGGACAGAAACCTGCCAGGCTGGCAGAATCTCAAGAAACTTTTTGAGTTCGAGGCCTCTTCTCCTGGTTTTAGGACTTCACATCGCCACAGCTATCTGATAATTATAAGCAGCTCTTGGTTTTTAGGAAATTGACAGAGCCAGTGTGCAAAGCCAACCCTTACCCCAATTCAGAGATTTTTACCTTCCAGTCAATTGGGCTCAGTCAATTAGGTAATTTTCTTACAGTCCCTTGACAACATTCTCCTATTAGATCTGGATGCCCTTGGGATCCTTAAGATAAAAACATCACCTCCTTAATGTCAGCAGATCATCATCAAAAGTCCTAAGAATCCAGACTCTTCCTAACTTATTCTATCTTTCAGAGAATCCTCAATAAAAGAGAATACTGGGTATGAGAGAGCTGCAAATGCATGGTCCTGGGAGACTTCTGCCCCTTTAGCCAGGTATCCAGCAATCATCCAAACTTCTTTTAAGGAGTTCCTTTGTTAAGCCTATCCAACAAATTATACCAAAGACAAAATTAAAGCAGTCACTTAAGTCTTACTGCTTCTTGCTCAATTTGATCTTTTCAAGATGGAAAATAAAAAACAACTAGTTGCATATTGAAAGGCTCACACAGAAACTGTGAAGTGGGGGATAAGATTCAAAAGAATTTGGCAAGATGGAAAGAAATCCTACAAAATGTTCCAGGGGGTTTCGATAAGGGCAAGCAGGAGACAATAGACTTAAGGACAAAACCAGCCAGCCAATTAACCAAACCGGAAAACAGTAAACAAACAAACAAGCAAACAATTGTACACCAACTCATGTCAGAGTGGGGCAGGTCAGGGTCATGTTTACGGGGGAAGAATGGAAAATTCCTGCCACACACAAACATGTGGTGGTCAGCTCTGTAGTGCTGCTGTGAACAGAGTCAGGACACAAGGGTAGAGAAACCCTTCTTCCATGATATTCTATATTAATCAGAAACAAAACTATCCTTCTGAGTAACGAAGATGGGCTCTCCTGCCCAGTTACGTTTGAGGCCCACTGGGAAGGTCGCACTGTCCACAAACCTCGCTTGGTCTGGTGGACTGAAATGCCATTGATTTATGTGTGTCTTAAAGGCTTTTCCATTCTTCAAACATTTCTTTTAAAGTATAATACTCTGACACCGGAAGTGAGGTCATACCTTAAAGCCCAATAAACTTGTAGAAATCCCAGTTTAAATGCCACCTCAATCCTGAAGCCTGGCCAAATTCTCACTCATTTTCTCTGTGGGACCACTAGGCTTAGTATATAATTTACATGTCAGTCACTCACATGACAACTAGTACTTGAGGAAAGGGAAAGAAGGCAAACTTAATATTTATCAAGAAATGAGATGTCCATATATGCTGTAGTTTCCTGGGCAGTCCTTGTTGATTCCACTTGTCCCTGTGCAATTATTGACAGTGCCTCCTCTCACTCTCAAAAGTGTGCAGTTTGAGTGATAAACTATATGGTCCCCTATCAGGAGCCCACACGCCCTGTGTTGTGCTAGATGGGACTTCACACTGGATGCTCTCAGTAGCCCTAGACGTGCATGGTTCACTTCCTCACTTCATTCTTGTTTTGTTCAATTGCCATCTTTTCCATGAAGCTTTTCCTGACCATTCTATTTCTAATTACCTTACCTCCATGCCTCCTAGAACTTTCCATCTCTTCCCTGCTTTATTTTTTTCTATAGTACTCATCGCCATCTTGTATAAAATCCAGTTTAATTATTTCATTTATTGCTCTGTGCACCCTCCAGAATGTGAGTTCCACGAGGGTAGGGATCTTCATGTATTTTGTTCACTGATTTATCCTCAGTTTCTAAAACAGTGACTTGAACATAAGAGATGCTTGTTAAGTATTTGTGGAATGAATTTATGAATGTCCTCAATGAGGGGTGCCCAAGGGTAAATTTTTCCACTCTGATTTTGATATCAGCCATTCATCTCTTTCACTCCTTCATTTTACAATTACTTATTAAGTACCTGTTAGGTGCCAAGCAATTTGCTAGATGCTGGAGACACAGTTGTGAATAATTTCTGGTCCTGATTGGTTCTGATTGTGATGTGGACTGTAACGCTTTAAAAGAATGTCTAGTAACAAAAACCTGAAAGAGTACTTTTTAGTGCTGTCTACAAAAATTTTCAGTTCACCTGGGCCCATGGTTAGGCTTGTACTTCCCTCTCTTGTATAGTTAGGCATAACCATGTGACTTGCTTTGGTCAATGAAATGTGAGTATAAATAACATGTAGCACCTTCCAGGCAGAAGCTTTACAAACCAGTGAGTAATTTGCCAGGCTCTCTTTCCCTCTGCTCAGGTGAACCACAAAGCTCCAGGCAGATCTGTATGAAGTAGAGCCCCACCAGACTCATGATCTATATACTTCATGTGTTAGAAATAGACCTTTGTTGACTTAATGTAATGAGACTTGAGGGCTGCTTGTGACCAGAGCATAACCTTGACAATCCTGACTAATGCATACTTCAAAGATGATTAAAAGCATGAACTGGTAAGAGGCTCATGGAAAAAGGTTAAGAAAAAGCAGATCTCTTGGGCTTCCCTGGTGGCGCAGTGGTTGAAAGTCCGCCTGCCGATGCAGGGGACACGAGTTCGTGCCCTGGTCCGGGAAGATCTCACATGCTGCGGAGCGGCTGAGCCTGTGCGTCTGGAACCTGTGCTCCGCAGCGGGAGAGGCCACAACAGTGAGAGGCCCGCGTACCGCAAAAAAAAAAAAAAAAAAAAAAAAAAAAAGCAGATCTCAGGCTTAGAATACAGATAGCTCAGGCATGATGTGATGACCACTTAGAGCTTTATGGAGCAGATTCATTTAATCCTTCAATAATATTTGTTGAGCAAATGTTATGCTCCAGGTTCTTTTCTAAAGATGGGGATACAGCAGGAGCAAAATAGAAAACAATTCCTTATGAAATCTACATTCTAGTGGAAGAGCCATAATAATCTGGATAAACAAGTAAAATGCATATATGTAAGAAGGTGACAGGTGCTGAGGAAAAAAGTAGGGAAGGAGGGTAAAAAGGGTCAAGGATGGTGTGTGATCCTCACAGTCATGAAAAATAACTTACGAAAAAGAAAAAAATAGATTGAAATCACATGTGAAAAACTTCTCTTTGGACTTAATGAAAAAGGTATGGAGCTCATATATAACTGGCAAGAGTGTATATTGGTACAAACACTTTGGAAAACAAATGTGTAGTACCTATTAAGGATGTATATTTCTCATTATACAGCATGTCTCTTCCTAGGAACCTGTCTAAATTGGGGATTTTGAGAAGCGGCATGTTGTGGGCTGAACTGTGCCTCCACAAAATTCATATGTTGAAGCCCTAACCTCCAGTCCCTTAGAATGTGCATGTATTTGGAGAGAGGGCCTTTAAAGAGGTAATTAAGTTAAAATGAGGCTGTTAGGGTGGGCCCTAATCCAATCTGACTGGTGTCCTTATAAAAAAAGGAGATTAGGACACACAGAGAAAGACACCAGGAACGTGGACCCACAGAGGAAAGGCCACATGAAGACACAGAGAGAAGACCACGTGAGGACCCAGTGAGAAGGCGGCCGTCTGCAGGCCAAGGAGAGAGGCCTCAGAAGAAAACAAACCTGCTGACAGCTTGATCTTGGACTTCCAGCCTCCAAAACTGTGAGAAAATACATTTCTGTTGTTAAAGCCACCCAGTCTGTGGTCCTTTTGTTATGGCAGCCCTAGCAAACCAGCACAGTCAGTAGAAGGCAGTGTTCTAGTTCTTGACATGAGTAATGGTTACATGGGTTATAGCTCAAAATACTTCAGTAATCTGTACATTAATGTTCTATGAGTTTTTCTGTATGAGTATAACACTTCACAATAAAGATGTCTAATTCTAAAACATGTTACTGAGGAAGATGCTTAGAGATCTCTCACAAGTAGGCATAAGAATAATTTGTAGGGTTTAAGCATTCACCCCTACTCAAGGTGACAGCTGAGTTCCATGTGTGCGTCTCAAGAGTCGAGGCCCACTGTTTAGCAGAGCAAACCCACTCACTGGGTCCTTGAGCAGGGGAAAGCCACCCTCCCTGTTTCAAGGGGATTCTTGGCAAAAATCTGCTGGTCTGCAGGGGGCCTGAGGTGAGGAGAAAAACTTTCCCTAAGAGTCAGGCTGTGAAAAAGCAAGGGAACAAAATGAAAGGACGTACCTGCCACCACCAGGTGCATGATGGCCTCGTCGTAGGATCTGCCTTCTTGGAAATAACAGCGGTAGATGCCGTTTTCGCGGGCTGTGACGTTGTGTATGATCAGCCCCACGCTCCCTTTGCTGAGAGCTTCGCTCAAAAAGGTTGTTCTTCCCCGGTACTCCTCCATCTGCTCCTCCGTTCTCTCTCGCTGGCCCTTGTACACGAACACTGCAGGGGAGAACTGTGTCCGGAACCATCGCACCTCCATGCCCTCGGCATTTTTCTCAGGTGACAGGTGGCAGTGTAACTTGGTGTCTTCTCCCACCATGGCCAGGATTGGATCAGCTGGTCCCAGGACAGTAAATTGGACTGTTCAACAAAGCGGCAGAGTCATACAAGGGCACCAGCCATCAACTCTCTAAGGTGGGAAAATAAGTGGATATGCCAGGGCACAGACATGTTCTTTCTAAGGGGCTTCCTGGGCTCAGGATTCTGGGGGCCAAGAGATGTGGCTGCTTGTTAGTAACAGACACCTAGCAGGGGTAGGAGGGGTGTCTACTGAGGATGCTAATGCTTCTTGAACAACACATTGAGAAGCGTACCCTGATATCCCCCATGAACCCTGAGCTTACAGAGATCTTTTTCTATTTCCCAAACCAGCACGGTGCCTGGAGTCTGCTATAAACTTGAGCTGTCCAATATGATAGCCACTAGCTAGTCCCAACTGGAGTGTGCTGTAAATGTACAATACACACAATTTTGAATATTTAGAAAAAAAAAATGTTAAATATCTCACTGTTAATATTTTACATTAATTAAAAGTTTAAATAATAATATTTTTGTTATGTGGAGTTAAAATAGATTATGAAAGGTTGTTTTATCTGTTTCTTTTTACTTTTTTAAATGTAGCTACTAAGAATTTTAAGTTATATATGCAGCTCGCCTTTGTGGCTCTCACTGGATTGTTAATGGAGGGTGCTGGGATCCGTTCGAAGACCGTGTGCAGAACGAAAAGGTGAGCGAGCACAACTGCAGCCCTTCTTTACCCTTCCTCTTTGCAGACTGAAGTGCTGATTTTCCTTTCTGAGAAGTGGATAGGAGTTAGTGGCATGCACTCCTACCTGAGACCGCTGCAAACAAGCTGAGGAGGTGGAAGAAGAGAAGGGAGCCTGGCAGGGAGAAATGCAGAGAAGCAACTGGCTCCATAAGCACCCACGAGAGGCAGGGACGGGAAGCCTAGAGAGACGTGGAGAATCAGCCAGGGAGACTCGGCACTACAGTTCCGATCTAGGTCAAACTTTCCTGTAACCCGTGTTGGTTATCATCAGCGCCCCAACTGCTGTCTTGGGCAGCCCCCTTCCTCTCCCGGTTCAGGGATTTACCGATAGATGGCGTCATTAAACATTCCGTGGAATAAGCCAACAATACAACGATCGAGTAGACAATTTTCCGCCCTCCTCGGCTCACTTCTCCGGCCAGAGTTGAGTTTCTTCAGACGTCACTTGATATTCTTCCAAATCCATCCTCCCTCCCTTCCCTTCCTCCTCGCCGCGAATCTGGCTCGGCACCAAGTCAAGCCAGGGGTAGAGAGCCTCCCTCACCTCACCCCCACCCCCGGAAGCATCCCCTACCCGGGACCCCGCCTTTCCCCTTAACAGGTTCTGTTCCTCCTGCCTACCGCCCCCCACTCCCCGCCCCACCCCGAGCGGTAGCGCGTCCCCTCCCTTTCTTACCTTCTAGAATTAACTTCTGCGTTTTCTTTTCTCCTCTGACGCTCAAATGATGATTTTCCGGTTGTCCGTCTTGCCCCTAAACCCGCCCATGGGCACAGGCACAGCCGGACCAAACCTTCCCGAAAGCAGAGAAGGAACTTTTCTTCACCTCCTGTTAGTCGCGGCCTGGGGGCTGCGGTCCCTGGGACCCGGTCCACTCGGGGACCACAAAGTCACAAGATCTCCAATGAATGATTTAGAGCAGGCCGTGGGTCAGCCAGCCAATGGCATCCCTGAACCTGCTTTCTCACCAGTTACTGGGTAGAATACACAGAAACAGCTTAGGACTTACGCACAGCTGCACGGAGCCTTTAAAAAACTTTCCTTTTTCTTTCTTCAGAAGCGAGATACTTTTCATTTTTTTATTGAAAAGCTTTGAGATTGCCCGAGGATTTTGGCGTTGATGCTAATCACCAGGAGAGGCCTGCCGTGTGTAGAAGTGTGTGTGTGTGTGTGTGTGTGTGTGTGTGTGTGTAAGCATATCTCACAGTTTCACGTTTCTTAGTCTTGGGTGGGATGGAGCCCAGTTGCCCACATGATAACCAACTGATTAATGTACACTTTATGTAATTTTTCTCTCAGTTGGCTTTTCTCTTTTTATTTATTTTCGAACTTGAGATACCTGGGATCAGTTCTCAAGTAGACAACGTGACTCCGAGCCCTTGACTCAGAGTCAGCTTTCGGGGAACCCAAACTAAGAGATGGATTCGGTAGAAAGTTCACCAGACATCATCAACAGTGAGAATTATCTTTTCTGCAAAAGGACACTCTGACATGTATGCCTGGGTTTAGTAAGTGAACGAAGGACTACAGATAAAATTTCCAAAAAGAGTCACTCATTGAGATTCACGGGAATCTCCAATCATGGAGGCCCTTAGTGTATACAGGACAGAGGCCGCCTCCAGAGTGAGTGGGGCTGTGACTACGTGTGCTAGCCTGAAGAGTTCACACCAGAATCTTTACAACCTGTGATTATGACACATTACATGGCAAAAGAGACCTTAAGGTTATGGATCTTAATGTAGAGGCATTATCCTGGATTCATAGGAGGATTATCCTGGATTATCTGGTTGAACATATCTAATTACATAAATTCTTAAAAGTGGAAAAAGGCAGGAGAGTCAAAGAGATTCAGTGGAAGAAGAACCAGGGTGGATTCAAAGACTGAGAGGGATTCAACCTGCCATTACTGCTTTGAAGCTGGAGGAAGAGGACCACGAGCTGAGGAACGTAACAGCCTCCAGAAACTGGCAGTAGCCCTCAGCTGACAGCCAGCGGGAAATGACAGCCTCAGTCCTACAACTGCAAGAAACTAAATTCTGCCAACAATCTGAATGAGCAAGGAAACCGATTCTTCCCGAGAGCCTCCAGAAAGGAATGCAGCCTGCAGACACCTTGATTTTAGCCCGCTGAGACCCATGTTGGACTTCTGACCTACAAAACTGTGAGATGATAAATTTATTTTGGTTTAGGTCACAAAATTTATGGTAATTTATTATGGCAGCAATAGAAAACAAATACATTAAGGACTTGGTGAAAATGTTGCAGTGAGGTAAATTGTGAAACTGTGGTGAGTAAACTGTAGGGGCTTAAAATCTAGAAAATGCTCAGTTGAAGAGTGAAGATTATTAACACATTTATTTAACAAAGGTAACTTGACAACCACACGCCCGGTAGAGGGGATACACTGGTGAACAAAATAGTGATGATAAGGAAGAGTAACTTCTGCCCGGTACCCATCAGCTGCAAGGAACTTCAGTAACTGATCAGGCGTGGAAATACCCCTTTCCTGGAGATGGACTCTACAGTGTGATCAAAATACTGCTAAAGTTCATCTAGCTTCATTCCTCCCAAATTCTTGTTCCACAGGCAGCCTTTAGGTATTAAGTTAGGCTTTCTAGAGACCTTAAATGTAGGAGGACTGCTTCTGGCTCCACGATTACCTATCATATTTGTCGGGGCAGGGGTGGGGTGGAGAGGGGGTGGGGCGGTGGTGGTACTCATGCCCTTTAGTAGTTAAGATTTTGGCCTTTAGTCCCTTTGCAGTCCTGTGTGGTGCAGTCACTGTGAATTCATTCTCTGGACCAACTCACCCGGCAGAGCCAATCCAGCAAAGCGCTGGACCTATGGCTCTGACTGTTGACCTTGAAGGAACCCAGTGGGGTGTGGCCTCCATAGACACCTACAGTGATCCTTACCTTGAGGTGCCCTGGGGAGGGACACTCAGGGCTGCACATGGTCCCTTCCCCACAGGGGCAATCGGGCTGGAAAACAGGCTAGGGGGTAGAGGGTGGGTGGAGGTGGGGGACAGGGACCAAACATCCCCCGGAAGCACAAACTGATGAATTATGTAAGTCGCTTAACTTGGCCGTACCTCAGTTTCCACACTCGCGCAATGAGGCTATATCACAGGGTTGCTGTGAGAATTAAAGGAGTACATTTTTTTTTTTTTTTTGCGGTATGCGGACCTCTCACTGCTGTGGCCTCTCCCATTGCGGAGCACAGGCTCCGGACGCGCAGGCCTAGCGGCCATGGCTCACGGGCTTAGTTGCTCCGCGGCATGTGGGATCTTCCCGGACCAGGGCACGAACCCGTGACCCCTGCATCGGCAGGCGGATTCTCAACCACTGCGCCACCAGGGAAGCCCGGGAGTACATTTATTTAAAGCTTTGACACAACCCCCAGTACACTTACGTCATCCGTAAATGTTTTATATTCAAATCCCAGCTGTCATTTACTAGCTGAGTGACCTTTGGGAAGTGAATTCACTTTTCTGCACCCTGGTTTCTTTCTCCATATAAAGGAGACAATAAAGCGGTATTAAACTCAACTGTCCATATGGAATAAATAATTGTATTAATATTAGTGAAGTACTTCACACAGTGTGTGTCTTCGGTATTTTATGGTTGTGATTTTTTGCTGTTAGGGAAGAGGCCCTCGGCTTCAGGCCGGGCAGGGAGAAGCAAGGACGTTACTTCAGCCTGAGGCTCCCCATTCTCATCAGCTGAGCCCAGGGCCACTGGGGTCTCCGGAGAAAGGTCAGGCTCTAGGTCAGGAACACGGGAACCCCCCGCTTCTGTCAATGCTGGGCAAATGGTCAAGGCAGTGGGCTCCAAGGTCAAAATCCTGAAAACAGGCCACAGAGGCCCAGAGAAAGAGGTGTGCGGGAAGGTGTAGACATGAGATCCATCTCTGGCGTTGTAGAAGGAGACCTCACCAGTTTCATAGTCCAGGAAGATCCCCACTTTTCGAGGAGGGCTGGCAATTGCCAGTTTGGTCCGGGGGTCGGTGAGAGCCCGATAGTCATTCCCATCAGACAGCCCCATAGTCCAGAAGCCATTCTCAGGTGTCATTTTAACCCAACATTTTCTCTCCACGTTCTCTCTGCACACCCCGACGTGCCACTCTTTCCTGTCCCCAACCTCTACCTCCCAGTAATGTCTCCCTGACGTGAAGCTCTTGCAGCCAAGCACACAGTAATGCCAATCAAACCTCTCGGGGTTGTCTGGCAGATTCTGTCGTCCGTCTGCTCGCTGCAAGCTCCTCTGGTCATCAGAAACAAGCAGGATGGGGTTTGCTGTGTTCGGATCCAATATCACATCCGCTGCAGAAAGTTTGGGGATAGGGTCATGGGTCAGCCATTGTTCCTAGATCTCAGAGCCTCAGCCCTCAAGGCCTGGGTCTGGTTGAGGATGCCCAAGTCCAGAGCTGGGCGTCCCCAGCCTGCCCTGAATGTGACCCCCTTAGCAATACCAAAAGAAAGCCCCCAGGGGTCTTAAGTTCAGTGGGAAAGAGGAGGGTGATGAGGGTCAGGGTCTTCTTAACTGACACCTGGAGCTGGCTCTTTCCCTCTACCTTTTTCCTGTTTCCCTCCCCGAAATGACTCTGCCCACCTGTGCTTCATAGGCACATAGGTTTAAATTTCAATCCTTGAGCTACCACTCATGAACTGAATGTCTTTTCCTTTTCTCTTTTCCCATAGACCCAAGCTATATAATATCTTTAAGCCTCAACTTTCTTAACTGAAAAATGGGGATAAAAATACTAATCTCTAGGGTAGGAAGACAACACATGTTGCGTATTTGGCTCAGGGCTGGGCACGGAGGAAGTGGCCTGATCTTATAAAAGCTGCCAGGTCTTTTCTGTGCTAAGGGCCATGTTGGGGGCTTTATGTGCTTGCAGACCCACTCTCCATCTTTCTCCACCCTCTTCTGGGCCCCAGGAATCTGTCCTCTATGGACAGTGTCACTGGGTTCTCTTGCCTCTGGTCACCTGTTGGATTTGGCCAAAGGGAGGTACCAGCTGAAGACTGGAAGGAGAAAGAAGAGAGGCACAGCATTTTTTTTCCCCCCTTTCTTCCCTGCCAGCTTCAGACGGTGATGCTCTAACAAAAGGATGACTTTTCTCAGGCAGCCCTCTCCTTAAGCTATAGCTTTCTCTGGGCTGCACCCTCTCCCTGTCTCTTCAGGTCCAGGAATGGTGACAGATCCCCACTGTTGTAAGTCTTGGGGGACGGAATGTTCCTTTGTTGGCTTCTCTTTGCTCTCTTTTTTGCCTTTGTAAATAGTTCCTTCTTTAAATCCTCTTCAACCACCCATTTTGAATATACCATCTCTTTCTTGCTGTTTTTTTGACCAAATACACATCCATTAGCTCATTTAGTCTTTACCTCAACTCTCACATAAATAGGGATTACAATCATCATCTACAATTGAGATTGAAGCTCAAAACATCAAGTAACTTGAGGACACACAGCGGCAGGAGGTGGCATGCGGAGGTTGGGAAAGGACGAGATCTTTGAGCATTGCTTTCTCTCCTTGGTCACGTTGCATCCTTGCTCTCCCTGTAGTATTAGTTCACTCTGCCTGTCCTTCCCCTCAGCTCCACCTTTGATGCCTCTTCCTTACCATCAAGGTCTATGGAAGCCCAGGAGAGCAATTCTCCCTGGTTCTCTGGGCTCTCAGTGGGAGGGCATGGGAGATGGGCACAACCTTGAGATCGAGACCTCAAGTCATCTACCCGGAACTCTCCCAGTCATGGGGACTTGTCCCAGAATCTCAAGACTTGGAGAAGAAAAAGGGAATATGGTCCCTTGGGTTGTTGTCCTAGGGGACATAGTGATTCACTCACCAGCTTGGAAGAGGGCCTCCTTCCACTCTGAAAGAAGGGAGACACAATAAGGAAAGGTCATTAATTCTGATCTTTCCCTTACCTATTCTCCTCAATAAGCCTTTTCTGTGTCCCTTCAGTCTCTTCTAGTATCCAGCTTCCTTCATCTACAGCTCTGACAGATTAGGCATAAAAGGTCTCAAAAATGGTGGACTTCCTCATCATGCTGGGGCTGCAGGTGACATGGCCAGGCTATAGTAGGCTGTGTGCTTGTGTGCCAGCAGGATGGGGAGTGGCTGAAAGTGCCCAGATGCTGTATCTGAAGGGCCTCTCTGAGGCTGCAGAAAAGCAGGGGTGGTATTCCCCACAGAAAATGAGCCTCTTGGTTAGATCTGAGTATTCCTACTGGGAACGCCAATGGGTCACACAGCAGGGAAAAAGTTTGAATGCTTATATACATGTGCCAGGAAACTCAGAGGACATCCAGGTCACTCACCAGGATAGGCCTGAGACTTCTCCCCACCTACAAGGGAAGAAAGGCAGAGATGTCAACTGAACTCTGTCGTTTTGGAGTCATTTCCTTTCTCCTCCTTTTGCAGCCTTCTCCTTCTTTTTGACCACCTACCCTTCCTACTTCCTCCCTCTACCTGTTCAACCCTCTCCTCCCCTCTCTTCCTTATGGGGGCGGGGGGAGGGGGAATGAAGGCCCCTTTCGCCATTAAAAAACAAAACAAAACACTCATGATTCTCTCCTCCTTTCTCCCCAACAACCACTTCCCCCCAGTCAGCCTCCCATATTTCTTTTCCTGGGAAAAAGGATCCAGAACATTCCTTCAACCCAGGGCAGAGTTAGGGGCTGAGGAAACCGGCTGGAAAACACTCAGGCAGAGACAGCCTTGGATGAGAATTCAGAGAAAATGTCAGAGCCACTCACGAGCCAGGTACTGGATCTTTCTCCACTCTGCAATGGAAGCAAGGTGACGAGTCATTAAGAGGCCCAGCAGGGGATAGGAAGATGAGCTTGGGTCCCCGGGGGCATCAGAACTTACTGAGTTCATACTCGAGTGTCTCTGGAAAAGAAGCAGAAAAAAAAAAAAAAGTACTGTTATGGGGATGGAGGGAGGAGGACCTCTAGAAAATAAACCTTAAAAATGACCTAGTGCCGGCTTGGGCGCGCAGGATGGGGACGGGGAGAGGTAATCCGGCTCGCTCCTGTAGGCACAGGCCTTAGATTCCTTCTCGGGGTCAGATACCTTTTATTCTTCGTTCCTGCTCTTTTTCTGCCCGTGCTGTTTCTTTTTCCTCTTCTGCTCTCTCTTTCTCCATGAAAAGAGCCTCCTTTTCTCTCCTCTGTAGCCACAGGAAGTAACCGGCCCCTGCGAGAAGCAGCAGACAGACGGGCAGCGTCCCCGCGAAGACAGCGATTCAGCGCTGGGCCCTCCTGAAGAAGGGATCTGCAATGGATCCAGTCTTAGCCTCTCACCCTCAGGACAGGGGTCACGGAGTTTGTCCCCTGCCGTCAAATGATCTTTCTCTTCCTATGTTCTCAGAGAACTTTCGGGAAGACTGCAGTAAACCCTAGGAAGGGTTTATAGCTATAGCAATAGCAAATACCATTACTTGTCTTGAAAGGTTTGCCTCTCACTTGCAAATGTGATACGTGAGCATCGCAATCAAGTTTTTTCTAATTAAAATTTACAATAGGTTATATTCACTTGGTTCAAGTATCAAATTAAAAAACATAAAACATCACCCAAGTCTCCTATTCACTTTCTCTGCCCACCTCCTTTAATTAGACTCATTAAATCAGCCTAGTACGGTGACTAAGAATGTGCTCTTGGGAGCTGGGGAGTCTGGGTTCAGATTCTGATTCCTCCACCTGACTAGCCGTGTGACCTTGGACTAATTACTTAACCATTCTATTCCAGGTGTCCTAATCTGTAAAACGGGGCTGATAATAAAATTAATAATAATAATAATAGAAAGATAAAACCTAACTCATAAGGTTAAAGCATTAAATTAATGTTTATAAAGCATTATAAACACATAGTGAGTACTATGCAAGAGTACATTAAATTGAAAAATGTAAATGTATTCTTATTTTTTCTTGTTTACTCCAAAGATAACATTCTGTATAAACTGCTCTGTGTCTTGCTTGTTCTGTTCACATTGTATCTTGCAAATCTTTCCATATTAGTACAGACTGAATGCCTGTGTTTCCTTTCAGAGCTGGGCAATATTCCACTGGATAAAAATTTCCCATTGATGGATATTTGCATAGTTGCTAACTTTTTGCTCTTATAATTAATGCTATAAGAAATAACTTTTTACATGGGTAGTTTTCTACACATGCAAGCATATCTGTCAGATAAATTCCTAAAAGTGGGATTTTGGATCAATAAGTAGGTAGTTTGGATATATATTGCTATATTGCCCCCAATAGCAATTGTGCCAATTCATACCAAAAATATATCAAATTATGTATACCAAAAAATGTCTAAGAGTGACTGTCTCCCCACAATCCTACCATCAGAATGTTTTATCAACCAGCACTGTTTTGTTTTGTTTTATCTTGTTGCCAGTCTCACAAGAGGAAAATGTTTTAATACACACATTTCTCTATTGAGTGAGGTTGGACACTCTTTCATATGTCATTCCTTTTCTGTGAATGAATAATTCATATCCTTTGCTTTTTCTCTACTGGTTTGTTTCATATTTTAAGGAGATTAGTGCTTTCTCTAAATTATGAGTTGTGCATATTCTCCCTGTCCGCATTTTGTCATTTGTCTTTGCTTAAGGATTTGACTTTACCATTTCTCCCCCAGTTCCCATCTCCTGTCACAGTTTCTGGCACATAGGAAATGCTCAGTAATACTTGTGACACTAACAGGGAAAAAGAAACATCCCCGGAGCAAGAAGACGCCTCTGGAACCCTGCTCAGTGCCTCTTTTTCGCTGCAAAGCCAGCACAGAGAATCACACGTCCTCCTTTCTTTTCTTTTTTTCCTTTTTATTTCATTTTATTTATTTTTATACTTTTCTCTTTTTAATATGGATATGCTACATTTCAATTGGTTAATGTTTAAATTGTCACTTTTTCTAATTTTTTATAGATTAAATTTTACATATGCCTCTTTTAAGGTGCATTTAATGGAATTTTTAAAATTGAAGTATAATTGACTTATAATATTATATTAGTTCCAGGTGTTCACATCTTTCTTCTTCCAATAGCCACAGCTCAATATACCTGAGGCTAAGCAGGATACTGACCTGCAATGGAAATCTGGGCTGTCTTTTCCTGGTTGAGGAGGGGATTTCTGATGATACAGGACACCCCTTCTCCAGAGCTGCTTTTCACAATTAGAGATGATGTGGCTGCATACAGGCCCGCTCCATCTGTAGCTGGAGGTACTGCCACAGCTGGCATGTTCTGGCCCTTGGCATCTCTCCACTGTATTTGGGGCTGGGGATACCAGCCGGTGGATGTGCACCCCAGGTGGATCCCTCCGTCCTCATGGCCCTTCATTTCAATGTGAAGATCCGAACCCAGAGCTGTGGAAGGGACAAATGAGCCTCAATTCTTGGGAGCCTCCAGTATCAGTGAGGGTCTCAGCAGGAACTGGACAGCACACCCACGTTAGATAATTAAAGTAGGGTTCCATTAAGAAGCTGTTTACAAAAGGATGGTCATTAGTGAGAAAACTATATGGGGTAGAGCAATACCCCAGGGCCAGGAACAATAGGGCTGTTACAACCCACCCCTAAACCCAAAGGGAGGTGGAGAGGAAGCCGTTTTGAAGACCTAAAAGGAGAGAGTCATGTAGAGAGGACTTTCATAAGAGGAGCTGTGATCTTTGGGAAGAGCATGCAGCCAGCTAGAGGTGGCCCTGCGGGGAAAAAGCCAGGGGCATAAGTACCGGGACTTCTCTCATCCTTCCCTCCTCTATCTTCAACTATGGCTCGCCATTGACCAAACTCAGCCAGAAGCCACAGTGCAAGAGAATGCTCTGAGAAAGAGAAATGCAACCTTTGACATTGGATATGGCCCTGGTCTCGGTGTTCTCCTGAGGAACACAAGCCATTTCATGGAACGTCAGCATCAAAGGGCCCTTTGTCACTATGACGGGTCAAGACAAAAACAAGACCAACAACAATCATGTTTGAACACAGAGAAAAACATGAACACTGTCCAAAACACAACGAAGACCAAACATCCTCCAGTCCTGGCTGTGAGTGACAATGCTCCTTTACCAGTCCCAGCTTTAACTTCACCCTAGTCTTCCTCCTGGGTGAGATTTATGAAGATACCTACCCACAGAATTACACACCCCCTCCTCCCTGACAACATCCAATCCAGAGCAAAGCCTACTTCCATAAACGCTGCCCCAAATCCCCTAACAGAAGCCCAAAGTCTGTACCAAGTCTCCTCTAACAGCCTCTTCCTGAGACCGCCAGTTCCCACATGGCATCGACTTCCCCTCCTGCAACAAGGATTAAAGTCAACTGGTATAACTGCTGTGGTGTTCCTGGGAACTCGGGTTGGAGAACAGTGGCTGTACAGATGCTGTCCCTATAGGTCAGCCTCCCAGGGCTCACAGCAGGGTGTACCTGGAGGGGCGCCAGAAGCCACAGGGAATGCAACTGTACCCAAACCACTGTGCACCATCTCTGAGGAGATGTTTTCTTATCCTTCTTATCCCCAACCTTCCACTTCCCAGCTTAGACCCTGACGACCAGCAGGAGGGAATTCTCTACTTGATATGATAGGGTACAGGGGGGAGTCTTCCTGGAGGAAGACCTGCATCTTTCCCGAGGGCTTCAGAGAAACAAGGTTGGAAGGCAATGGAGGCAGTTCCTGGAGATCAACCAGGAGCTCTGCGAGGTGCATTTGGAGCATGAACACTGGGCCCCCAGGCCCCACAGAGGAATGAGCTCAGAACAAAACCCGGAGGCTCACCTGCAACTTTCAGCTCCACCAAGGCTTTTTCGTAGAAGTCGCCATCTTGGAAATAACACAGGTAGTTTCCACTGTCAGAGGCTCTGACACTGTGAATTCGGAGAGCAGCCTTCCCTGCAGTGATGCCATCTCTTAAAAACTCAGTTCTCCCTCGATACTCTGCTGTCTGTCTGTCTTCTACTTCCTTGCCATGTGCATACATGAAAACTACCTGCCTGAGGCTGGATCTCACCCACTTCAGTTCCATGTTCTCTGCGCTCATCTTCGGGGACAGGTGACAGGGTAGCTCAGCGTCTTCACCCACCATGGCCAGGATGGGTCCAGGGGGTCCAATCACAGCAAACTGAGCTGGTCAGCAAAAGGGGGAAACTCCATGAGAGGGAGTTGGGGCCGTGATGGTAAGGGGGTGTCTCAGGCAGAAAAACCTAGAGAGGAACAGGATCCTGACAGAAGGACATATGTCTTTTTCTTTCTTTTTTTAAATTTTATTTTATTTTTTTTGGTGGTATGCGGGCCTCTCACTGTTGTGGCCTCTCCCTTTGCGGAGCACAGGATCCGGACGCGCAGGCTCAGCAGCCATGGCTCACGGGCCCAGCTGCTCCGCTGCATGTGGGATCTTCCCAGACCAGGGCACGAACCCGCGTCCCCTGCATCGGCAGGCGGATTCTCAACCACTGCGCCACCAGGGAAGCCCCCAGGACATATGTCTTAATGGCATGTGTACTTTCAGTTTGTGATGGGACTTCCAGGAATGAACGGTCAAAGGTTCTGACTGGGCGCTAACAGGTAATTGCCTGCTTCCAATACCTAAAAGCAGCATCGTTCCCTACCTGAGCAAGAGGCGAGCAGTCGGGCCAAGATGATGCAGACAAGAAGATTGTGCAGAGGGAGGTCCAGGGACCACGCCATTTTCATCTGTGCTGCAAACAGAGAGAGGCCAGAAGGAGTCAGGCAGAAATACGGCCTGGAAGAAGAGGGATAATTCTGCGTGGAATTCTGAGGTTTCCACACAGAATTCTTCACCTCAGCAGGGCCAACTGAAGGCGAAACCCTGGATCACTAGTGTGATGACCCAAGATCTTCCTCTGCCAAAATGTCTGCTTGGGAGTCTTCACCTTTGAGTTCCAATATGGAAAATCTCCCAAAAAAGTATGTATGTTAAGTGTACAGACAGTAACCCTAACCCATCAGGAAATCCTTGGCTCTACTGTCTGAAAATGTTCAGAATCGTTACCCTTGCCCACACTTCCCCAGCTACGCCAGGTCCAAGCCTCCACCATCACACTCTGATTAATACGGGACCCTCCTCTCTGGGTCCCCTGATTCTGCTTGTATCCCCTACAGTCTCAACACAACATCCAGAACATTCCTTGAGTCACTTCCTGTCACTCCTCTGCTCAGCACTTTCCAGTGGCTCCCATTTCACTCAGAGTAGATGCTGAAGTCCTTCCAGTGGCCGGCATGTCCTCCAGGACCTGCACTCCTCATTTCATCTCCCCTACTCTCCCTGGCTCTGCTCCAGCCACACTGCCCTTCCTGCTGCCCCTTGAACAGGACACGACAGAGGACCTCGACCTCAACTCTTCTCTCTACCTGGAACCCTCTTCCCTGTGTATTCGCAAGCTCACTATATCCCCCTGAACCCGCTCTCTTTTTCCCATTGAATTTTCACCAGTGAACATATCATACATTTATTGTCTGTCTCCACCTGCTAGAATGTAAGCTCCACAAAGCAATGATATTGGTCTGTTTTGTTTCCTGATGTGTAAGAAGCCTGTAGCATGGTGGTGATTCACATGGAAACCTCAGTAAATATTTGTTGAATGAGTGAATGGATGAGGGGTTACATATTAAACCATCAATACTCACTAGCATTTTAGTTCACTTTAGATGATCAGATTAGTTGGTGGTCATCCAACTGATGGATGGAGAGGAGGGGAGGTGGAGAATTTATGAGGATAAGTGTTTTTCTCCATAATGACAGTGCTCTTTTGGTCTGGCTTAGAGAACAGAGCTTGGCCTCTTGTGGTCCCACTGGGCCTTGCCTATGTAATGTGTTTGTTCCTATTTTTCAATAAAGTGGTTTCAAGGAGCAAGCCTGTCCTGGACATGCAAGTGTTGCAACTTGATGTGCCTTAGTGCACTCTTTTCACAATCGTTCTGGGAATTCCCTGGCGGTCCAGTGGTTAGTACTCTGCGCTTTCACTGCTGGGTTAGATCCCTGACTGGGGAGCTAATCCCCAAAATTGTTCTTTGGGGGAGAAACATCTGTTCTTTTGGGAGAAACATTTCTGGAAAGGAAGTGATTCCTTTCCTTTCTTCCCTTTCCTCATGTGTTCACCAATGCTCCTTGGCAGATGGCCTGCCTCTGGGCTCACCAGAAATGGATAATTTTCCTATCTTGGTCTTTGCACTGCTAGAGAAGTGCCTTTTAGGGGCAAAGACGTATGTGCTAGCACTTGCACAGAAGGGGCAAATATGTCAACCGAGAAGCACACAGCAGCCCAACACAGCTCACGCCTCTATGCAGTGCTGGCGTTCTTCCAGCTCAGAGGCAGGGCCCCTGCAACTCCCCAGTCCCAGACCAGTGTTTCCAAATGTATCTTGGCTCAGAAAACACCTTTACCTCCTTTTAGGCATGGTCTGTGACATCACTGTGAACTTTTTTTTTTTTTTTTTTTTTTGCGTTACGCGGGCCTCTCACTGTTGTGGCCTCTCCCGTTGCGGAGCACAGGCTCCGGACGCGCAGGCTTGGCGGCCATGGCTCACGGGCCCAGCCGCTCCGCCGCATGTGGGATCTTCCCGGACCGGGGCACGAACCCGCGTCCTCTGCATCGGCAGGCAGACTCTCAACCACTGCGCCACCAGGGAAGCCCCACTGTGAACTTTTGTGTTAAGGGAAGTGTGTGGCCCTTGCCGACTAGCCAGGCTTGATTCTAGCTGGAGTTCTAACTCGGCTTCCATCCCAGCCACCCCAGAGCTGGCTGTGTCCCTAAATAGTAGAGACCCTGAGAGTCAGCCTAGGTGAATTACTCCAAGACAGGACTGAGCACTCCAGAAGTAGCCCCCTCCCTTCTCCCATCATGTATTCTTTCCTTCCCTGAAAATGTCAGATGGAACGGTGTGCCAACAAATGACTCAGGGTGTGCGCGTCTGCGGAACAACACTGCTGTCTCCACTAGGCCCCAACCCATGGCCATCACCAAGTTCAAATCACTCTTCCATCAGACTCTGGTCAAGATCCTGGCAGATTCCCTGGGTCACTCAGAGGCTGAACCTACCCCTTCTTTTTTTTTTTTTTTTTTTTAATTTTGGCCAAGCTGCACAGTTTACAGGATCTCAGTTCCCCGACCAGGGACTGAATCTGGACCACTGCAGTGAAAGTGCCAAAACCTAACCACTGGACCACCAGGGAACTCCTATGAACCTACCACTTCTTAATCCCAAGGCAAGTGAATGGGAGAGTTAGGAATAAGACCAGGTCTCACCCGTGTGTTTTCATTCCTTCAACAAATGTTTATTGAGCACTCACTGTGTGCCAGGCCCACTACAGGTTCAGTGTTGGAAATAAAAAGGGTGTGGGAAGTGAGTAATGGCACTATGATTCACAAGCCTTGTGATCTCAGTCATGTGACAAAACCTATTTGAACTTCAGTTACTCATGAAACATTGTGAAATAGGAACTTTAGAATGCACATAATTGGCTCAGCAATTTCACTTCCAGATATCTGGTCCAGCAAAGACTTGCATGGATGTAGAAAGAATTATGTGTAAGGATGACACTGAAGCATTATTTTTAAAAGTTAAAAAAAAAAAAAAGATAAACAACCTAACCAGCCACTCTAACCACTAACAGGAGACTGGTTAGTTAAATAAAGGCTCATCTGTATGAGAGAATTCAATATGGCAGTTAAGAGTGATTTACAGTCACTAACTCAGATAATCAAGATATATTAAACAAAAAGCACACTGAAGAAAAATCCTAATGACTCTATTCAAAAACAAAAACAAAGCTATAAATTTGTATATACATTTTTATGGGATCGCCTTAAAAGAGTTCTGAAGGGCTACATGCTAAAATGAAAATCAGAGATTGAGTGAGAGACACTTGTCCTTTGCCCCCTATACTTTGAAAATTATTTGGATGTTTTCAATTTAAAAGTTTTCACGTTTTACTTAACAATTAAAAATTGTTACAAATAATTATTGACTGCAACACAATAGTTGTTCAGAAAATACCGACGCCTGAAAATCAACTATATGTCAATAAATAAATACATACAAATAAAATACAAACTCTTCACACCAATTCCCCCAAAACAAACCAGAATGAGGCCTGCATTCATAGTACCTGTTGCTGTGATACCTGCACTGGGAACTGCCTTTGAGAACAAGGCCCGCAGAGACCAGTGGGTGGGTTGAAGAGGAGCTGGGAGCAGAAATCTGTGCTGCTGGGAATTCTCTGTAGCCTGCCTGAAACCCGGACAGCCCTCAGACAAAAGATTGCCTTTCGCCATATCCTCTGCTCTTCAAAACTACTCTCTAAGCTGCTAGAGAGAGGACAATATTATTATTATTATTATTATTATTATTATTATATAGGTAACAATTTCAGTGCCGTCCTCAGACTGAGGAATATATTTTCACTAATCTTTTTAGGATATTTATTGGTTTTTGTTCCTGATTATAGACAACTTC
This sequence comes from Kogia breviceps, assembly GCF_026419965.1. Lineage (NCBI taxonomy): Eukaryota > Metazoa > Chordata > Mammalia > Artiodactyla > Physeteridae > Kogia > Kogia breviceps. Next base: position 86,765,168 of record NC_081319.1, read on the forward strand.
AAAATGGAGAAAAATATGAAGGAATCAAATTTAAATAATCTGTGATGGTAATCATATACTTTGCTTCATGGGAATATAACTATTTCTGGAAGTATTTTGGCCATAGATATATACTAAATGCCTGAAAATTGTCAAAATTATAATTTGACCCAGAAATTCCACTTGTAGAAATTACTCCTAAAGAAAAAAAATCAGGTATTAACACAAACATTCATGTTTAAAGTGGTTCATCATAAGTAAGATCTAATAGCAAAATGTAGATACAATTTAAATCTCCAGATTCGATCCAGTTTTGTTACAATTAGAAATAAAAACTCTTTATTAAAAATATGATTCCTAATGACTATATGAAAATCCCTCTTATGATTGGACAGTGTGTTTGTATCCATTCTCCAACTCTTGTATGTGTAGGTTGGTTCAGGTTTTTGTAATTACAAATAATTCTGTAATGCACAGCTTTACATATAAATCTTTAAGGCACATCTCTTTTTAGAATCTCTTAGAATGGATTCCCAGAGATGACTAAGAGAGATAAGAGTCCTTTGCTCCTTTCTGACCACAGTAAGCTCCTAAGAACATGCAGTTGGCAAGTTTTTTCATTCACGTTGTCTCCTTCCCATACATTTTCCAATTCAGGTCTTTAGCCTTTGCATTGTCCTGCTACCTCCACCCCCTCATCCTCTGACTTTAGCACACACAAGCACCAATTCCTTTCTCTGGATGAGGGCCTCCCTGGAAGCCCACTCAGCTCTTCAGCCTCTCTCCCTCTAGGGCACGTGGCCCTGGCTTTTACCCATTTTCCCAACTTACCTCTTGGCTATCCCATCTGAAAATCACAGCCCTCAGAATAAAGGTAATCAATAGAGGCTCTGTTACCTGGAAGAAGGGAAAAAGAAACCTGCCTGCTCACTATGAGAAGCAGTAACAGGGTCAATTCTGTGGAAGAATTAGTTTTTGGATTGGTTCAGAGGGTGTTTCTCATCAGTTGCTGAGCAGAAACCTGTGAGGAAGTTTAAAATGAAAACTGAAACTGTATTGGATTGTACACAGTGAAGAAAAATTCCAGCCTAATTCTCACACTGTGTCACTGTGTTTTCCTAATTGAACCACTTATGTATATGTATAATCAGTCTTTCATTATATATACCTGTTTTACTTCTTCTATATGATAATAGATTTATTTTATATCATAAAAGATTTACTGAGTAGAGAAATAAAAGATTTTAACATGTGAAGAGAGGAAGATGTGCGTTAATTAAAATGTTTCTGTGGCTATTTGCTAACATCTGTTTGCATGTACACAGGCACATGGAGGAGGATTTATCTTTTACAACAGAGCCAAATGAGAGTATGAACAGAAAACCAGACCCACTCCACCTTTTTTAGCACCTCTGAAATTCAGGTCTCGGATCCATTACCAAATAACATAATTTTCAGATTTCCCAAAGCAGTGTTGCCGGTGACCGATTGGCATGTTTTTACATTTTTCAGAAAAATTCTTATTTGGGGTGTTGCTCAGAAGCTTCATTCACCCTCTGAGCCTTATTTGTGCTACATTTGTATTTTCATGTGTATTTCTTTCTACTCTGCCAGCAGGATTCTGTATTTTCCGAGGTTAGATTCTGGTTAGTCTGTGGATACTGTTTCTATAAGGGGTCTTTGGGACAAAGTGGTCTTACCTGTGGCCTAGAGCCTCCCAAGACAATTTATTTGCCTCTTGAGACAATGATTAAAGCTCAAAGGACTTTGATATGACTTGGCTGATGGAATTTAATTATGTATTGGGCTGGCCAAAAAGTTTGTTCGTGTTTTTCTGTGAGATATTATGGAAAAACCTGAACGAACTTTTTGGCCAACTCTGTGTGTGTGTGTGTGTGTGTGTGTGTGTGTGTGTGTGTGTGTGTGTGTGTATGTATTTTCTTGTTTTTATCCCCTCGACCAGTGATTGAACCCGAGCCCACAGCAGTGAAACCATGGTGTCCCAACCATTGGACCACCAGGGAATTCCCGGAATTTAATTATATTACAACAGTTTGAATTTAGGCTCTGTGGTAGAGATGCCTGGTTGCTTGTGCAAGCTCTATTTCCTGCTTTTTTTAAAAAAAATGTACAAAGAGCTAGCATTCTTTCTGTGGTAAGGTAGATGTCTTGGATGGCCCATTCAAGGAAGTTCATGGAGTCCAGCTTAAGGAAGCCTACGTACCTCGCATCCTGATGGAACACTGGCAGCCCATATTGAGGCAGTATTTCTGGATCAGACTGTGAGGGTTTGAGCAGACACGGCAAGACAACCCTGGCCAAATTTTCTCAGATGGCTCCAGTAGAGCTGGTGGTGACCCATCTTGCTTTCTCATTTCCAATGAGGCAAAAGGTCCCTGCTTCTTAGTACGCAAACCCAATTTTGGGGAGTAGTGCAATGGGCCCATCCTTATAGATAAGAGAGGCCAAGGGACTAAGTTGGAGCCAATGATTTGCAGGCGGAAGTTGTTGGGCTATGTTTCTCAAGACAGGTCCACGATCTTCTACCTCTTTCTTCCTCTTGCCTAGAACATGGTCTTTGGAGCTGGAGTGCAGTGACCAACTTGTGACCATGAGGCAACCTTGAGAATGGAAACTACATGCTGAGAGGGCAGAGAATAAAGACAGAAGGAGGCTGGGGCATGGATGCATCTCTGAGCTGCTGGACCAGCTCTGGACAGCTGCCCTCTGAATTCACTTTACGTGAAAGGAAAATAAATCTTGTTTTATTTGAGCCCGAAGTACTTCTGGTCTCTATCATCAACAGCAAAATACAATTCATCCCTCCCCAGTCCCCACTTATCAACACTTTATCTTGAAACTTTTCAAATGGATAGCAAGTTGAAAGAATTTTTCAGTGAATGTCTAATACACCTATGGTCTAGATTTTACAGTGAACGTTTTACTATATTTGCTTTATTATAATCTATCCTTCTGTTCATACCCCTATCTATCCTTATTTATTATTTATTCCAATATTTATTGATTTATTTGGTACCTTCTAAAGTAAGTTGCAAACATCAGTGCACTTTCCCATGGAGACTTCAGCAGACCTATCAAGTAGAACATACGTTCTGAAATGCTTGAGGCACCAATGCTATGTCTGAAATATAAATGTAGGAGTATCTTTCAGTTATATGTTCTAAAATGATCAGGGGGTTATTTTTATCTGGCTTTCCCTAGCTCCTAAATGCCCAGCCATACCCAAAGATATTGATGGTCTGGCCCCGGGTACCTGGCCACTCTTTTTTTTTTTTTTTTTTTTTTTTTTTTGTGGTATGCGAGCCTCTCACTGTCGTGGCCTCTCCCGTTGCGGAGCACAGACTCCGGACGCGCAGGCTCAGCGGCCATGGCTCACGGGCCCAGCCGCTCCGCGGCATGTGGGATCTTCCCGGACCGGGGCACGAACCCGTGTTCCCTGCATTGGCAGGCGGATTCTCAACCACTGCGCCACGAGGGAAGAGGGAAGCCCCCAGGAAAGCCCCCAGGGAAGCCCCCTGGCCACTCTTACTAAGAGTCAGGGCTACCTCCAACAGTCTATGTGTAAGCAGGAGGGCTCCAGGACTACCTCTCAGGAACAACCTGATCAGGGACAAGCACTGCCTCAGGTCCCTTTTGTCCCTTCCCTGGCATCTACTCAGAGAAATTCTCCTTTCTCTGCTGATACCACAAGAAGGGACTTGAGGTTCTTGAAGACATGTAGGATTTAGGCCCCCAAATCACATGAAGAATGGCAAGCATAAAACCACTTATAAAGGAAACTGAGGAAAGGCATGGGATTGAGTTCAGAAATAAAATAAAATAAATAAAATAAAATAGAAGAGTGGGCATGATATCACAGAGGGGCGAGAAGGTAAAACTTAGCTCAGAAAGTAAAAATCTGCCCTCTGCCCTTTACAGACATGCCTGGTAAAGCCAACTCCATACTTAACAGGAAATAGTATTTCTCTCAAGGTCATGTTGCAGCTGCAAAGGGGCAGAACAGCACCCTCCTCTGAGTGCTTCCTGCTTTCTAACTCACTGGGAAATTTCATTTTTAAAATTCACAGTCTGTCAAAAATCTTTGCTGCTGGAAATCATATCAATGAGAATGAAATATTCCCCTCTTGTCTGGAGGATCCAACCTACTCTGACACAGAGAAGCAAACTTGATTTCCAGCCTAGATGCTAAACTTCAGAGAAGGGAGTTTCTAGGCACAACATTTTGTACCTCTTAACTTTATGGTTTCCAAAGAAATAGGCTCCAGATCCACTTCTCATCCAGACCTTTACATAAAGCCTGGGGAGAGAAATGTATATAAAATGGAGCAGGAAAGAATTCATTTGCAGGCAAGAATTCATTGATTCAGCACACTATTATTGATAACCTACAGTCTAGTAGATATCAGGCATTGAAGTTAATATTGGAATGGGTAAACCATAGACTTGGAGGCCAGGTTGTCTGGGTGAACTTAACTAGCTGTGTGACCTTGGGCCAATCACTTAACCTCTCTGTGCCTTAGTTGTCCTATATGTAAAATAAGGGTAATAACAGCACCTGTCTTTTGGGTTATTGTTGTGAGGATGAAATGAGGTCATTCAGGCAATTTGCTTACAACCATGCTTCATAGAGATTAAGACATAAAAATGTATGTGCAGTAAAAGGTAGATTTGGTCCTCCTCCTTAGGGTTGATAGATTGGATTGTCCTTTGAGGATGATGAGATGTCTGGGTATGAAGTTGAAGGAATGCAAACTGAAGGGCGGGCTTCTACTGTTGACTTTAGGAAAATGAGCCTGCTAGATACCAAACTGTACGCAGAAACTTCTTTTGCAGGAAATAGGTAGCTCTGTACCTAATAATATTTCAAGTCCCTTTTGTATGGCAATTGCACTTTTAAGAATTTATCCTAATGACAAATGCAATTTGGAAATTTATTCAGTGGAAGTGACAAGAGCTGTGCAAAACGATTTACATACAAAGATGTTTATAGTAGCATTATTTGTAACAGGGAAGAAAGAAAACCACGTTGATTATGAACAATATAAGATTTTTATTTAAGATTTGGTGCTAAGTAAAGAAGCATATATGGGACAAATATAACAAGGCTCAATTTTCATTAGAAAAACTGTGTGTGTACGTGTATTTGTATAAGCATAGAAAAAAGTTAAAGAATACGCACTTTACTGTTGATGAAGTAAAATATTCTAAAGGTAGGAAGATATTTAGGGAAAGGAGCAGTAAACAAATTCACAAACTGGAAAAGAAATCTTGGATCTGGGGTGAAAAGTGTCACTGAAAGGACCATTGCAATTGCTTTACAAGGAATGACTGGACTCTTAGATGCCACCAGCCACGGCGGGTCCTCAAAGTGCAGCAACAATCGACGAGAGGGGGTAGGGAATGGAAAGCACCAAGGTATGGGATCAGAAGGGCACAAACAACCGATTGTTGCAAGGCAAATTTAATAACAAAGCATAGCCATATATATATATATATATACACCCCTAAAGCAGGGACTTTGCATAGTCATTGTAAAGCAGAGACTTTGCATAGTCATTGTGAAGCAGAGACTTTGCATAGTCATTGTGAAGCAGAAACTTTGTATAAACATTTTTCTATAGAACTGGGCTTTCGTCTCGACTAGTCGCCACCATATCTGCATCAGCGGGTTTATTGCTTGTTCCACAAAGGCACCAACTTCCCCTCCAGGGTTGCTTTTCCTAGCTTTAGGGAACAACCAGGGACTCTCAGTATCTGAGCAGGTCTCTGGAGCGATCTGGCCAAAGGCCATCTCCTCTTTTACGTTCAAACCATAAAGTCCAGAATGCATACCAAGGAGAGTACAATCGGGCCCTGAGGCTTATGAGGGTCTTAATGGCGCATTCCTCAGAGGGCAATGCTCGCCACACTTAGAGGTGCTCTGATTGGCATTAGATGTAAGAATGTTGAAGGCAGCATCAAGTCCCAGAGCAGCAGGGTCTGGAGAAGTGACTTTTCTCTGTGCACTTTATTCAGTCTCTCCCTGGGTTGTATATGCGTCAAAATGAAATAATGTCTTTTATGAAAAGACTCAGAAGACAGCCAAGGCCCATCCAGATCCAGCTTCCTGCTGTTATGCAGACATTAAAGACAAGGAGCTCAAGATCAGAGATCACTCTCCACCTAGCTAGTCTTTCCATCAGTATCTTGTCTCTGCTTTCTTTTAGGGTTCCTTTTCCAGTTTCCAGCTGGGATGGCAACACCAGACAGACTCTCTTGACAAGATTCTGTAGGGTCGCATTGTCCTTTCTTGGCCTCTGCACCACTCAGCCTTGGAGAATTATAAAATGTCCCTAGTCTTTAGCTGCAGCAAAGGTCAGAGGGGCTCAGCCTCCACTGCTGGCTCAGCTGGAGCCTTGGGGGCGTTGTCCCCAGAAGTACGGCACCTCAACCCCAGTGCCAAGTTCTCCCCTGGACGTTAACCAAGAGAAAGTCTGGAGAGAGGTGGCCTCAGTGGCAGATAGTCAGAGGGGTTGGGTGTTAGAATCAGAGGCAGAAGAAAGGCCGAAGAGGCCCAGAGAAGGCGGCCTGGGGGAAAGTGTAGATGTGGGACCCATCGGCCACACTATAGAAGGAGACATCCACAGCCTCATAGTCCGAGAACATCCCCACCCAGCTGGGGGCCTCGTTCAGGGGGAGGACGGTCCAAGGGGAGGTGAGGGCCTGGTACTTCCCAGCATAGAGTTCCATGGCCCAGAACCCATTCTGAGGTGACTCTATGATTCCCCTACATCCTTTCTATGTTTTCCTTACAAAACCCCAGCTCCCAGTAAGTCCTGTCGCCTACTTCCGCCTCCCAGTAATGTCTCCCCGAACAGAAGGACTCGTGGCCCAGCACACAAGGCTCAAAAGAAAAGATCTCAGGTTTTTGGGGAGATCCTGCCACGATTTTTTCCGCCTAACGCTTCGGTGATCTTCAGACAGAAAGAGTTCAGAGTAGGTAGTGTCTGGATCCAGAGTCACATGAGCTGCGGAAAGAGCAAGAGAGAAGAGAGGCCCTAGGGCTTCCCTGGTGGCGCAGTGGTTGAGAGTCCGCCTGCCGATGTAGGAGACACGGGTTCGTGCCCTGGTCCGGGAGGATCCCACATGCCGTGGAGCGGCTAAGCCCGTGAGCCATGGCCGCTGGGCCTGCGCGTCCGGAGCCTGTGCTCCGCAGCGGGAGAGGCCACAACAGTGAGAGGCCCGCATACCGCAAAAAAAAAAAAAAAAAAAAAAAAAAAAAAAGAGAGGCCCATCAACTCGGGCATCCCAGTGTCCTCAGTGACTGGGAAGAGGGGGAAAAGAAGCTGGTTCTAACCCATGAAGTTCCCTTGCTTCCTCTACAAAATAGCTGGAGTGATAAGTTTCTCCCGGAAATGTCCTCAAGAACATGCTTCAAAGAGCTACTAGGAGAGCTCAGAAACTTACAAGGAGGAGATAATCCAGATTCCCCAAAGCCAGAGGTTCCAGGACCCCAGGAGCAGGGGGTGGCCAATCACATTTCTCCTGCTCCCCACCCCACCCATCTCCCACAGCATTTTGTACAACCCCTTCTCATGTCACTGCACTATTATTATTTCACGTTTCTCTCCTCTACTAGGCTAGGACCCCAAAAGGTAGAGACTATGTTAGTTCATCTTTGCATCCCCACTGTCTAGCATTGTCAGACACTGCCTCACAACTGGTGCTTAATAATACTTGCAGAACGAAGGTCTGGGGAATGTCCCATGGGCAGCCTTTCAGCCATGCCTCTCTGCCAACCTGAAGCCCCAGGAGACTGGGTGGAGGACCATTTGGCCAGAGCTTTATGGCCAACTGTGTAAAATATCTGATCTCATCAATACCCATCTTTAATAGACTTTCCCTGAATCTCCTAGCTTAGAAGAGTCATATGGGAGAAAGTTTTACGTGTTCACCAAACATTGGTTCCTTTTCCTCCTGGGGACACAGCTAGATGACATTTCCCAGCCTCCCTTGGGTATCCAGGAGAAGAGTTAGCTACTTCCGGCCTGGCCGATGAGAAACCTTCTGCACATTCTTTCCACTCCTTTTTCTGCCATTTGCTTTCTCAGTACGGAGTAGAGTGAGGCCCTGGGTCCATGTCGAGCAAAGCTCCCACATGCCCATATGATCTGTCCTGAACACTGAAGAGATGGAGAAATACACTTTCATTGTGTTTACCTAATGAGCTGTTGGGGCTGTTTGTTTCAACAGTTAGCCTACCCTGACGAATACAAGCCACGACCCAAAGTCAGTTCCCTGCATATACTGTTTCTGTGGCCATTTCTTGCATGTGCTAGATACCGAGCACTCCCAGATGGTAAAACACAGGCCATGCCTGTCAAGGAACTCAGTCTTGAGACAAACAAAGAAACAAACAATATCACTTCAAAGAGAAAGTCTTTCAGTTGGACCAGTTATTTGAAATTACTGAGCCTCCTTCATGTTAAGGATAAGGGATCAGAGCAGATCTATTCCAACCCTACGCCACATGGTGAGGGGAGGGAACATAGCCGGTGGGACCAGACTCCCTGGGCTTGTATCCCGATGTCACGACTTCCTGGATGTGTGATTTGAAGCCAAGGTTTTTACCCTCTTTGTGGATTAATTTCTTTTTTCTTACATTTATTATGTAAATGGGCATAATAATAGCATTTAACTCTTAGGGCTGTTGTGAGGACCCATAAATGGAAGAATATACGTAAAGCACTCAGAGCTGCTCCTGGTGCACAGTAGTAGCTGCTCAATAAATGTTAGCAATTTTGAAAGACAATTTACTAGATTTTATTTATCCCTCCTCTTTCTAGGATTCTCCATGGGGGAACTGGGTACCAAGTGGCACCTCTGCTCTGAGGGCAGAGGAGCTTAGGTGGACAGAGTTGCCAGATCTCCTCTAAGATGCACATAACCCACTAGAGATGGACCGTCATTTGAATGAAGCCTTTCTAGTTATACCCTCAGGCCCATGATGCTAAAGATATTGAAGAGTAGAAAAACCCAAGAGAGAAAGTGGATGAGCAGCACTTTAAGAAGAAAAAAGAAAAACACAGTCTAAACTGCTGGAAAGGCAGTAGGTGCAGGTGCTGAACTGAGATTGGGCAGCACTTGATCTTGATGCTATTCTCCCTGGGTCTCCATTCATTGCCCGCCCAGTCAGGCCACTATCTGGAGCTGGAAGATGGAGAAAGACCACTAAGATCTTCTTTTATGGAGTCCTAGGCCTGAGGCCATAAGAATTAGACAGCCATTCACCAGCATAGGACCGAGCTGTTCTCCAATCTGCAATAGAAAAAAGAGAGGTGAGTGCTCTCTGGCCAGAGCCATACATTTCTTGGCCTTTTCTGTGCTCTGGCTGCCTCTCCTTCCCGTCCTTGGTGCCCTCTTCACCCATCTCTAGCACTTGTCTGGCTGCCTTCCCTCATGTTCCTCACAAGGACAGTGTCTAGGAAGAGGGAGGCTGGACGAAATGCACTCTTCTGTTTCCCCTTCTTGGTTCCTAAGCATGGGCTTGGACTCCACTGGGAGCTCTTTACTCATCTCTCCTCATTCCCCAAATTAGACGGCTTTGTGCCTTAGTGGCTGAAAGGCACCAGCTTCTGCAAACTCATGTGAAGGCTGCCATTGCTTGGGACACAGGACACAGGACACAGCCTTGCACACAGGACAGAACTCTGCTGGATTCACTCCTTTCCTCACTGTGATCATGCTTCACTCATTTCCACGGTCAGGCACCTGACCTCATCTTCTCCTGCATCTTTTCCATGACCTAGTTTACTGTCCTGCATGCAGGAAGGATGGCCAGCTGCCTGGAAATCTGTCTCTTTTATTTAGTTAGTCTCCGCAGGAAGAATTTCTTTTTCATAGTTAATATGTCTTGCTGTGATTAGGGACTCCCACACATTTTTTTGTACCTTCACCTGGGGAGCTGCTAGTGTGTTCTGGGCCCTGTGTCTTATTGGCTATTAGCTCACGGCTCTTCTGTCGATCCCAATATGTTATTAGCCACAACGCATTAGCCATGAAACCCAAAGCCAGTTTAATTAACTGTTCAATGTTCCTGTTTCTTCATCTGTAGGATGGAGATCAGACTAACACTTGCTACTTAAGTTATCTGGGGAGGACTTAGAATAACACCTGCAAAAATACTGAATGGCCATGCTGCACACCTGAAATTAACACCATTTTGTAAATAAACTATACTCCAATTAATACAATTTTTTAATCTAAAAAAAGGCATTTTAAGTTATGCAAGGTCACAAAAAAAAAAGAAAATGACACCGAGGAGCAAAAACAATAAGTTATATTTCTAGCCCTGACCTCCTGTATGGACTGCACACTTGGTTATCCAACTGCCTACTCTGCATCTCCATTGGATCACTAATACCCTCTTGCACATTTCCATTCCGTGCTACCCACTCCCCTTACACCCACTACCTGTTTCTCTCTCGGTTTCCTATCACAGAAAACGGCAATTCCATCTTTACAGTCTCTTAGGCCTTGGACTTCGGCGTCATCCTTGATCCACTCCTTTATTTGCATGCCGCATTGAAGCATATCAGCAAGGCCTTCTTACTCTATTTTTAAAATCAATCCAGCACTGACCCCTTCTCACCACTTCCAGCACTCCCCCTGGGTATAAGGCATGCTCATTTCTCCCCTTGATCTCTGCGGCAGCTCCCAGCTGGTCTCCAGGCTTCTATCCTGCCCTTCCTAGCCTCCCCTCTTCCCCCCACAGCCCAGTCTCAGCTTAGCATCTAAAGTAACTTCTCAAAACGTTAAGTCAAGCTCAGTTCCTCCTCAGCTCAAAATTCACTGGTGGCTCCTTTCTCAGAGGCAAAGCCAAGGCCAGCATGATTACTTTCAAGGCGTATGTGATCTGGCCCTCCAGGCCCCTCGGATCCTACCCCTCCTGATTCTCCTGGTTACTCCCCGTCCTCTGGCTACACTGGCTCCTTTGCTACTCTTCAGACAAACCAGTGTGCTTCTGCCTCTGGGCTTTGGCACTGCGGTTCTCCCTTCTTGGAATGCTTTTCCCCCAGCTATTCCTGTGGCTTGCTCCCCTACTTCAACATCACCCTATTTTATTTTAATTTTTTAAATTGAAATATAGTTGATGTACAATATTTTGTGAGCTCCAGGTGTATAATTCATCACCCTATTTTAAACTACACCTTCCAATGCAATATTCTGTTATCTCCTGAGTACATATTAACGTGTGCCAAACTGTATAGTTTACTATTTCTTTCTTTTTCTTTTTTTTTTTTTTTTTTTTCTGTCTTCTTCCACTGGAAGGTAGGTTCTTTGTGAATGGGAAAGTTCTGTGGTGTTCATTTCTGTGCCCTGGGCACTTAGAAGAGTATCTGGCACATAGCTAATAGTCATGGATCTTTGCTGAGTTGATGAATGAATGAATGAAATGAATAGGGAATCCCTGAGGGAAGCTGGAGAGTGAGGGGTCTAGGACGAGAATGGGGAACTAGCCTCAGAAAGGCAAAAAGACATCTGCTCTGTTGAAATCAGAGCAAACAGATTAGAAAGGGCAGGTGCAGGTCGTGGGGCAGCAAGTTTGGCAACTCCCCCTCCTCTTTTCTCTCTGAGGTTGCATTACCTTCAGAGATGTGGGAACAGGATGTGGTGATGAAGGATCACAGCTAGTGTTCACTGAACTTAGCTACGTGCTACGTCTGTACTGGGTGCCCTCCACCCCTTTAACTCATTTCCTAACATCTGCTCAAAGTAGTAGTTGTAATTAAATCAATTTCTGGGCGGGAAAAATAGAACTTCAGAGAGGTTAAGAAGCCTGTCCCAGTTTGTCTGAATGAGTAGAACAAACAAGGTCAACCAGGTGTGGTGAACAGGCAGAGGAAATGGGCACAGGGGTAGGAAACCAAATGATGGATTTGGGGCACTGCAGGAGGTGTGGTCAGGCCAGTGTAGGGCAGTGTGTGCCAGCGAGTGTCCAGGGATGGAGCAGAAATAGGACTGGACCAACGAGCGACTGCATTGCGGGGTTAAAAAGTGCACGGATTGGACTTTATCTTTTCGTGTAGCGTTTCTTCAACTGAGTTACGTAAGAACCTTGGTTAGGCAAAAATTAATTTCCAAATACATCTGAAAATATACCTTCAAAGTCCTGAGGGAGCCAATTAAAAAAATGTAGTTAAAATCTGTCATTAGGGAGTTCCTTTGTCAATAATGCAATTATGAACATAGCATTTAGCTTGGAAACTGGAACCACTCAGCAATAATTAATTACAAGGATGTTAAGCAGGTGATATAGGATCTGCTTAGGTTGTGTTTGTTTTGATTAAAATTAACATTCAGACAATTTTTCAAAAAAAATATTGAAAATCCTTTTAGGATTACAAATGTCCATAGCATCCCCCACCCAGTAAGACTGCAGAAGGCAATGGGAAGCCACAGAAGGTTTGGGACTTGAGGGGAATGTAATCTGGTTTCTATTTTAGCAAATCTACTTTGAAACTCTAGACAATGGTAAACTTTTCAGAAGCAATGTCTTGTTTATGCTGGTTGTTTTTCAGATTTCTTGTCTGTTTCCTAATATTTATTTAAACTAAAAGTCTTAAAAGGAAAAGGGGGAATTCTTGGGGGAATGGAAGCAGCTTGCTGTTAAGAGAAGGGTCTTGGTAACCTAATCCCAGGGATCTGTGTTAAAAGAAGAAAAACTGGGGGAGGTATTCTATGCCTCAGAAGGGGTCCTGGGCTAAGCAGTAACAGGACTTGCCCTGAGGGGAGGAGAGGAGGCTCCTTCGGTGGGTGCTGGCAGCATTGTGCAGCAGGGGGTCCAGGAGGAAGGGCAGGTTGACAGCAAAGGAGATGGAGTTCAGTTTTGGCCACAGGTTTGAACACCTTTGGGAGACTTCCCTGGTGGCGCAGTGGTTAAGAATCTGCCTGCCAATGCAGGGAACACGGGTTCAAGCCCTGGTCCGGGAAGATCCCTACTTGCCAGAGCAACTAACTGAGCAACTAAGACCGTGTGCGGCAACCTCAGAAACCCGAGTGCTGCAACAAGAGAAGCCAGTGCGTTGCAACAAGAGAAGCCGGTGCATTCAGAAGCCCGTGCTCCGCAACGAAGACCCGATGCAGCCAAAAAGGAAAAAAAAAAAAGAGAAGAAAAACCTTTGGGGCATCCATGAGGTATGAACAGAATTATTGGGATTCTATGGCGTAAGTCCAGATAGTGTAAGAGTAAGCAAGGCCTCAGGGGAAAGAATCAGGAGAAAGGCACCTATTAAATGAAGCGCATAAAGTCTTAGAGGAAAAAGAAAAATTCCAATTTACTCACCATCCACTTTCTGGGCTTTTCTCCAGCCTGAAGTAGGACAAAGAAACCTCATGAGATAAATGGCACATGAGAGGGCCTCAAATCGTATACACAGGAGAGGGAAGCACAGCACTTACGGAGCTCTCTTTGGAGTTTCTCTGCAAAAGGACAAGAAATGAATCAGTACTGTCCACAAGAGATGAGCCAGGTTTATGTGGAAAGGGCCTCGGGGAGACCCCTTCCTGCATCATGTGTGCAGTGAGTCCTGTGAGCTGTCCTAGAGCTAGGAAAGCTAGGGCACTGTCAGCGTCACAGGGTGAGGGAAATAACGAGGTAGGGTTGCTGGTTTTGAGAGAAGAAGGACTGAATTAAAAACCGTACCTTCAAATCCCCTTAATCCTCTTCATCCTTGTCCTCTCCCTTCCCCTCTGTCCAATCCATTTTCCACAGTCTTCTTTGGACCTCACTGCCTCGGTCTTCTGATTGCTTTACCTTTGGTGCAGCATTCTCGCTCTTTCTCCCGGCGAAGCTTCCAGATGAAACCAAGAGCAGCCAGCAGGAGAAGTCCCAGAAGAAGCAAGAGTGAAGTCTGAGCTGCTGCCCAAGGAAAGTCCTTCAGCAAGAGGGTGCTTGAGCCGGAAGTGCTGGGCGTTATTCCTGCAGAGAAAAGCAAGAAACGGCCAAGGACTGTGGGTGCTGGAGCACACAGAGGATGTCTCCGGACTCTCTGAGATTCCTGGGCCAGCCCAGTGGCAGAGGAGCCTGGCTGGGAGAGTGACTCCAGCTTTGCCCCATTCTCTCCCACAGGATGGTTGGGAAACCAAGATACCTTGAGAGTCATCATGGAAAACAACAACAAATAAACACAAAGGCTCTGGGACCCAGCGTTAAATCAATGAGGCACAAATCACTCCTGAAATATGGAACTGAAACTGGGATCCGGAGGAAGGGATGGAAATTGTTCCCTTTTCCTCAGATTATGAGAAGAGGAGCCTTCCACTGAGAATCACCCCAAATGTGGGAGCCCCTCAAGTTACTTGCAGTCGTTGAGAGAAGTATATTTTTGGTAGGGAAGTCGATGCTGCTGGGAATCAGAAGCCCTGGGTACTAGTCCCACCCCCACTGCTTATTCCACCTGTGGATTCAGCCAAGCCATCCAGTGTCCCTCTGTCTTGATTTCCTATGAAGTGGAGAGTTCAATAATATTACCTGTGCTACCAGCACCACCAGCTCAATAAGAAAATTGTGAGAAGAGAACTTGGCTATCTATATGAACTTTTATGCATGTGTTTCTTTTCAATCTCCCTTAGCACCCAGCCCATGCGATTCATTTAGTTAGCATCCAATAAACACCACTGAGTTGAAAAAGAAAAGTGAGATTGTAAACCCTTTATTTCTCTATCAGAAAAAGGATTCTCTGTGAACAGAGAGCCTTTCCAAAGAGGTTTTACAAATTCAGTGACACATTATATGTGTAGAAAAAGTTAAATTAACAAAATAGAAACTACCTGTACAGCCAGAACAGAGTCATAACTGGACATAAATGTAACAGCCTAAGGTCAATGCATGGAGCATAAGCAAATTTCCTCCCAATATCTGACAAATGTCATTGTCGTTAGGATTAAAGGAACAGTGAAAAATCAGTTGTTGTTACCTTCCTAATACAGTAGAGTTTTTATTGACAGAGTAGGTTCTGGCAATTTTTCCTGAAACTAAAGCATCATGTTTTTTTGTTTGACTAGTCATTATTTCCCACAGCAACCTACAGAGGACTTCCTCATTTCTGTATTTTTGTTCTTCCCTCCATAAAATTTAACCCTAGATTGTGTACTGTTTTGTACCATTTCCTAGCTATTTTGTTCTGGTAATGGCTTTACAGTGAAAACCGTGTATGTCCTAATAAAGGATAACTTTTTAAAAAGGTAAATCTATAAAAAGAATGTGTCAATGATTTATTTAAATTATTAATTAATAAGAAAACCAGTAAAAATGTTAAAAGTGGTTCAAATGAGGATTTGATTTATAAAATCTTATATTCTCTGTCAGAGAGAAGTCATCTACATCACCAAGCACAAGAACCATTTGTATTACTCTCACTGTTCTACAAGTTAACATCTGTCTCTACAAAGTTGTAAATGGTCTAGAAAAAGAAACAAGGGCTCAGTCCTACAGAGTCAGAGATCTCCAGTGTGAGGTCTGCTAGGCAATGTCAGTATTCCATTGAAGAGATACCCAGTTATCTTTTTTGACCGTTAAGTCTTTCACAAATTTTCCTGGCAGTTCTTTCTTTCCCCCACAGTGTTGAATACAAACAGACAGTGGTGGTTTACACAAAGGCAGCGAATATTTGATAAACAGACCATTTCCCAAGAAATACTGCCTAAGTAGTGCTTTTAAAAAAGCCCAAAAGGAATTTCCAGAAATGATTCAGACCATTTGCAAAGAGGCTAAAATGAAGAGAGAGAACTAAACATGTGCACAGCTCTCTGTCCCTTTAAAGAGCATCCTCACCTGCTTCCGTCTGGCCAGAAGTGGCTTCAGTGAAGTCTTATCGCTGGGAAAAATGGTGAGTGTCCAGGGACTCTGACTTGGCATCTCCCGGTGGAAGAGCTACAGGCCTGCCCTCTGTGGTGCTGATAGGTCCCATCCTTGTCCGAGATCATGACCTAAGAGGACCGCCCCTGCTGCTGCTGGCCGTCCATGGGCCCCGCTCTCACCTCGGGGGAGAGGGGACAGGGGAGCTCGCTGTCCTTTACACCTTGGCTGGAAAGTCAGTCACCTCGGGGGTTACTTCCTGCCAAATGAGCTGCTTCCCAACCAGTAAGAGGGAGAAGAGGTGGAGATAGGTGTGAATAAAGGAAGGATACTGGGGCTTCCCTGGTGGCGCAGTGGTTGAGAATCCGCTTGCCGATTCAGGGGACACGGGTTCTGGGGATGCTGAGACTCTAGGATCCTTATAGGTTTTCAGTCCAATCCCTGCCCCTCAACTTATACAAACAAAGCAAACACCAAGGTCCAGGGAGGCTGAAGGTCTTTTCCTTAACATCCCTTAACATGATGACAGCTCTTAATCTCTCTAAAGTGAGTTACTTTTATCGCAATTCACTGCCAGTGTTCTTTACACTCAGCCTGGCCTTCCTAGTCATTTTTAATGTGAAAACATATTTAATAAATTTGGGACTGTGCCTCCCAAACCTTCAACATCTTTTACATTCTTGACATTTTTTTTTTCAATAGTATGAGAAGGTCTGTGCAGATTCAGCTTCAGGCCCCCCAGGACATATACATACATCTGCCCTCTACATAGAATTCTGAAGCCTCCCCTCGCTGTCTCACAAGAAAACTACAGAGTTCTCTGAAATGAATCAGATCACAGAAAAGGAGGGAAGAATCTCATTCATTCCAACTTTGCTCCTTTTTAGGAGCAGATCACATTTCAGAAGCCTACTGTACCGTCTTTCTAAGGTACCAATCATAAAAGCCGATAGTTATCCAGTGCTCTCCCTGCTCTAGGAGCTGTGTGCATGCCCAGGCAGGACTCAGGTAAGCCCCAGGGGTGCGAGTTTTTGTTTATTCTCCTCTTTGCACCAAACCTGCCAGGGAGGTATTACGGTCCCAATTTTTGCATAAAATAGAGCCTGAGAGAAGTTGAATAATGGAGCAAAGTCACTCAGCCAGCGAGTAGCAATGCCAGAGTGAACCTGGCTCAGTCTGGCACAAAGCCTGACCTCTAAACCAACCGATTCAGCTGCGCAGCAGGCCTGCCCTGTTGCTGTGGCCGCCCGCGCTGACCCCGAGGAACAGGACCTTACCTCAGACCAACCAGGTAGGGGGCAAATCTGCTTCTGTGCAGACCCATGAGCCAGCCAGTGAGGGCAGGAGAGGAAGCTCTGGCCAGCTGAGAACTGTCACACAACAGTGCAAAGTTCCTTGGCTCAAGCCCAGCAGCTCTTTTTCCTGCCCGAACAGAGTTTATTTGGCCAGAGAATAACATGAAAGGGATAATATGGTTTTCTTATTCCTTCTCTCAGACTTTTATCTACACTTACTTCCCACACATGTTCCTGCCCATCTCCCCTTTCTCCTCTGCTCCTTGGTTTCAGTGATAGGAAACGTTTCTTCTCCGGAGTTTGTCAGAATTGGGTCACAGGAGCAGAAGAGTCTGGCCCAGATGTTGGACCAGGAGAGGTAAGGCAGGGGGGTGCACAATACACGCCCCCGCCTGCACAGCGGGGCTCAGCTGCACATCCAGCAACGTGGCTGCTGAGACAGGAGAAGGGAAGAGCCAGGGCGGTGATGAGGCCAAGAACCAGGGAGTGTGTGGAAGTAACAGAAGCCAGGGTGGAGAGCTGCCCCAGGAGGACCCCCAGGGGCCTGGGGAGGAAAACAGCCCTGTCAACAGGAGCCTTCCTGGTCCCTGGATAAAGCCTCAGGCCAGGAAACGTTTTTATAATCTTCCTTCTCAAAGTCAGGTTGGCTTTTAAAGAAGGTAGGTTCATTCTACAAGCACTCCTCATTTGTGTGCCAGGTATGGTATTAGGAGCCAAGGGTGCAATAAACAGAACGTAGGTTCTGCTGGCCAGGAATCCACAGCAAAGAATTACCATTGATTATGTGCCAGCCATCATTCTAAGTGGTTTACACATGTACGAACTTCTGAGTCCTTACAAGAACCCTGGGAAGCAGGCACTGTTACTCTCATCACCACCAGCCTCATCATGCTCACTTTATAGATGCAGGAAGTGAGGCAGAAAGAGATTCAGTGACTTGTCACAATTAGAGGAGAGTGACTCTAGACTTTGAAATCAGGCTGCTTGGCCCCAGGTCTGCTGGGGGCCAAACATCACAGACCAAAGAGAGCAATGTGTTGGTGTTGTGATAAGGGAAGTGACAGGAAACCCAGGGAGACTTCCAGGAGGGGGCAGCCTCTGAGGTGTAAGTTGGAGAAAAAGAGAGATCCAGTGGCTAATACAGTTAACATCCAGTTCAAATTTGAATGTCAGATAAATAACAAATAATCTTTTTGGTTAATATGTCCCAAATATGCATGAGACAAATTTAAACGGGCATCCTGGATTTTTATTTGTGAAATCTGGCAACAGTACTCATCAGTCAAATGTTTGCTTGGATAAAGACTACTTTGTCATGGGTTGAGTGTTGGAGGAGGTGAAACTGCAGGGCTGACAGGGATAGGTCACCGAGGGCCTTGGATGCCATGCTTAGCATTTTATACTTTATTGTCATAAAAGGATGTAAGAGGAGAGGGGTTAGAAGGACCAGGTTAAATGTGTGCTTTATGAAGGTCTCTCTCAGGACATGGAGGAAGGACAGGGAAGACAACAGGAAGTAGGGAAACTATTGTAACAGCTGCGAGAGAGGTTCCAGTGACTTGTATGGAGACCAAAGGGCTGAAAAGGAGAGGGCAGGTCCAGGAGAGTGTAAGGTGACTAGGCTGGCTTCAGAGGGGCGTCACCTATGCAGGGCCACGGGATCCAGGCTCAGTAGGGCGCCACTCTTGGGTTAACGCTCTGCTGTTGCCATCTTGAAATTCTTAATAATTTTATCTTTGAACATGTGTATTTTAAGTGAAGTCCAGTGGGCCACCAGAGCATGCTCATGAGGAAAGGATATAATCAGAATATGTGTGTCCACCATTTCGGCAGCTCCATTCCAGTTACAGTCTTTGTGTTGCCTCATGAGCACAGAATTCCAGGGCATCCACGAAGCGTGCAAATTCAGTGAGACTCAGAGTGAGTACAAGGTAAGCAAGTTATACATACAACTGAGTAAACGGGGTGCTGACAGCCCCTAGGGGACATGCTTCCCTTTTGAACCAAACTTTGCTTCAGATGCAAAAAAATCCAATGAAGGCCTAAGAAACACAATCCTATCATACCCTTTCGTGTGTTACTTCCTTGTATTTGCCAACCACTTATGCTTAAAATGATGACAGAGAAGGTCAGGAAAAGATAGGGCAACACATCGTTCCTTTTCTCTCAGTCCTTCCTCATTTATCGATAAGTCAAGGAGTGTGTTGGTAGGATGTACATATAGGAAGAAGAGAAATAAAAACAGTGGAGTTAGTTTTGTGCATGGTTTCCATTTTTCTGGTAAGAGTGAAATACATGTACACTCTATGAGATACAAATGGTGTAATTTTAGAGATTCTACTCTGGAGTTAAATGCTCTGATATTTGCCTTTACAATTGACATTGCACATTATAAAGATGGACAGTGAAATTCATGTTAAGAATTAAAAATCTAATCTTTCGTTACTCAGAACAGTATTAACTAACAAATAAAAGCTGCTATGATGAGATGAGGGAAAGACGGACTGTAGAGGGAAGAGAAAAGCTTTCCATTTTAGTATTTTTAAAGGCTCTTTCCCTGCGTTTTGAACAAGGGGCTCCACATTTTTGCTGTGTCCTGCAAAGTCCATTGCCCCAGCTCTGGGTAGAAATGGCACCTGCTGGAGGAAGGGGTAGAGAGAATAACTCTGCTGGCTTATTCCAAGGTCATGGTTTGGTGACTGAGGAAGGCAGTAGTACTTCTACTACTACTAGGGACAGGGCAGCCAGGAGGAAGAGCAGGGCAGGTGGTGATGGCAGCTCAGTATCTCTTGCGTTGGAGGTGCCTGGGGGACGTTTAGACAGAACAATCCTCAGCTGGAGAGGCAGGTCTGGTGCCTAAGAGAGAGATGGGTTATTCATGGGAGGTGGGCCTCAGGTAAATGGTCAAGGTCTTTCAGGGAGCAATCAGAGAGAGGGAGGGAGAAGAGCTGTTCACATTTGCAGAGCGCTTGTTAAGGCCTGTAACTCATTTGTTCCTCACCAGAACCTTAGGAGGTGAGGGCTACTGTCCACATTTTACAGGTGAGGAGGTGGCTGAAAACCTTCCCTGACCACTCTCTCCTCCTCCGCCTCTCTTTATCTCTCTTCTGTGCTTGATTTTTCTCCATAACATTTAGGTCACCATCTGACATATTGTGTATGTTACTTATTTATTTTCTCTCTCCCTCTCACCAGCATGCCACTCCCTGAGGGCAGACTTTTGTTACATTTTGAGTACTGCTCTATCTTTTCGTCTCAACTGAGCTCGGACATGAGGACCCATGGGTGACGGGTTTTTCAGAATTACCACAGAAATGGATTTAATGAAACTGTAAGATAGAGTAAAGGTCCATTACTCTTGATACCCCTCTCCCATGTGTCTCTTCATTTGGTCATGTATAAAGCATGCTTATTTTTTTTGATCCTCAACATTTCAGGTTGAGATAAAATAAAATGTATCAATATTAACATATACGCACTACTATATATAAAATAGATAAACAACAAAGACCTATTGTATAGCACAGGGAACTATACTCAATATCTTGTAATAACATATAATGGAAAAGATTCTGAAAAAGAATATGTATATACATATATATGTATATAACCAGATCACTTGCTGTAAACTTGAAACTAACACAACATTGTAAATTAACTATACTTCAAAAAAAAAAAAAAAAACTCAGAAAAAAATGTGGGTAGGAATCATTATCCAGCTGGGTTGTTTTTGTGAGGCAAAAATGAAACAGTATCTATAACACGTTGTAAAATGTAAGGTCCCTATGAATGTCACTAACCGCTGTCCAGAAAATTATTTTTTCCCTTCAGTAACTTGCTTGTCCCTCTCCCCTGCTCTACCTCTCATTCCTCCTTCCAGCCCTCCTATGCCACCTCTTTCTCCTTCCTCCCCTTCCTTCCCATTCTCCGCCCCGCCCCGCGCCCTCCCCCTCCCTGTTCCTCTCCTGGGCTCTAGTCCCTTCCCCTACGTCTCCTCTGCCCCCTCCGCCACCTCTGACTTCTGATGATAATCTTTAGGCTTTTCCGCCTCCTGGTGGCCAATATGCATCAGTGCATGTGCTGCGTGCCTGCGAAACAGTCTCCGTCTCTCTACCAGTTTGAAAGGAGTGGGTAATAAACAGGCAAGCCAAGGGCTGTACTGTGCAGAATCCCCAAAGCCGAAAGACGTGGTGTTTTCCCGCAAGAACATTATAAAAGATTTAGAAGGTCCCATGAATAGATTAGGATTCTGTAGGCCACAAATTCAGGAGTTAATTCTGTCTGTTTATTTAATATACAATATAAACAGGTATATCTCAGTCCCCAGCCCTTTTCAGCTTAGTGGCAGGACCTTAGCCAAATCGGGCTACATCTAAGTCAGTGGGCTTTGTCTTAGTTCAGGACTTTATCAACTAATTTGGGGACTCCACGTCTTTTCGGAACTTTATGTCAGTTTGCGCATGAAGAGAAGAGCTCTTTGTCCAGGTACCCGGAAGAGTTGCCGGCTCTCAACTGATATCTGCCCACTAGGAGATCTGCCTCTACATCCTTGTGCGCTGGTTTCTCAGCGTGGAACCCCGCAAATCCACGCGTCTTTCCTCTACATCCTGGCGAGGTGTCCGGGGGACTGTGCGCCTCTCAACCACATGCACACCGAGCGGGACCCGGAAACCTGCTTCAGTGGAGCTTCCGTTCCACGCTGTGGTTCTGCCGGAAGCCGGGTCCGCTGGGTTCCTACATCTTTTTTTCTAAAGTAATCTTGGTTGTTTTATTTTTACTGTGATCCACAGTCAGAAATACATTTTATATTGTAACTCAAGACAGCATCCATATTTATATAGATACCATTTGCTCTTATACCTTTTTGTTCTATTTGATATTTAAAAAATGTTGGTCGCTACTCAATGTATTGATTTTACAATCCATTAATGAACCAGGACCTGCAGGTTGAAAAGAGGTTGAAAAGCACTGTCCTATGATTGTCTGTGGCATAAACGTTATGCCTCAAGTCCTGAAGGGCTCTGCTTTGTTACCCAAAAGACAGGATTTTGAGGCTCGAAAGTTTACTTTCAAATTATAGTTTTTGACATGGATATTTTAAAATGATTTTGAAAGTAAAAATGCACTTATATCTCATCATATTAATGCTGTAAGAATACTTTTATTCTGTCATGAGGCCGAGCAGAGAGTTTTCTGATGCAGAAGGATAAATACATGAGTTAACATTTCTTAATATTTTCTTGCCTACACCTTCTCCCAAATATGCCAAGGTGGCATATTGATTATTTTGCATTAAAGTTACTTGAGAAACGTTCAGTACACGAAGAATACTCTGACCCTCCTTTTTTTCACTGAGAAACAAAGTTTCCATGGAAAGGTATCCTCCCTATGCCGAGAGGATGGAGGGCATCCTTATCTGGGGAGACAGGGAATTGGAGGCTGAGAAAGCTGTATACACAAACTTTGTTACTTCTTCATTAATTTCCTACCCCAAGCAAAAAACCCTTTGTTGTGTCAAATCTTCACAAATAATTGATTATTTGTGTCTAAAAAGGAACATAAACAGCCTGCTTTGGTCACTTCTTAGGTCCTATGCCTAAGGGGCTTCCATATATACCAAACTAAATTTCTTTTTCTCCTGTTAATCTGTCTTATATCAATTTGATTGTTAGACCAGCCAAAATAACCTAGAAGGTTAAAGGAAAATTGTTTCTCGCCTACACGAGGGATCTGGAATTTTTTCTGTAGAAGGCTGAATATTATATATTTTTGGCTTTTCAGGCCATGTGGTCTCTGTCATAACTACACTTGTGTTGCAGCCAAGATGAATGAACATGGCCGTGTCCCAATGAAACCTTATTTATTTGTGGGCGCTAAAATTTGAATATTATATAATTTCGATGTGTCACAGAATATTATTCTTCTTTCCATTTATATTCAACCAGCTAAAAATGTAAAAACAGCTGTGAGTGATACAAAAACAGGTGATGGACTAGATTTGGCCCAAGGACTATGCTTGCCGACTCTTGCTTTAATCTAATGACTTGACAGTTGAGAACTTTCCCAAGGCCTGGTTTTAAAATTCTACAAAAAAATTGAGAAGCGATTTACTCAAATGAAGGAAATCTGGTGAAGGAACTGACCTTAAATCATAGCTTGACTCTTTGTTAAAGTGCTTTATATTTAATACGAATCAAAATGCATAAATGAATTATTAGCATTTCTATACATGCAATCTAGTGTGTGTTTTATATACTGGATGCTGATATCTTAAAAAGGAAAATATTCTATTTAGTGGAATATTTGTAATTTGTTCTCTATGATGTTTATGCTATAAAACTTAGGCACTTCTATAAATACATATAAAATGTAAATGTGTGCAATACTAGAATTCTTATAAGTGTTACTGCATACTAAAAGGAATTGGTCCAAAGGGCAAACTCTAATGAGAGGATTCATTTATAGGTTTATTAAAAAGGATTTTTTTTGTAGATTTCATACTTTGATCATAGCTGAGGCGGGGGCGGGGCGTGTGGATATTGTGTCAGTCAAGTTGCCTGTTGTCAGGTTCATCCCCTACCCTTCTCTTGCTCTGCTCTGTACCACAAGGAACTACATTTCCCAGGCTTCCTTCCCCTCTGGCTTCTGGGTAGGTGTAGCCAATGGGAGGACTGACAAAAGGTTGGAACGCGGGAGGAAGGTAGAAGCCAGGGAGTTTCTCCATCTCTCTGCTTCCTATAGCATTTTCTGCTGCAGCCGCATCTGTTCTCAGGCTAGAGCTCCTCTCTCTGGCATCCTAGCTCCTGCTCCTCATTCCGGGGTCATCCTCTGTTCTAGCCCCCGCTCTGGGCTCTAACGCCACCTCTTCCCATTGTCCCTCCATCTTTAGGAGCTTAACAGCTTCTTGCCGTTGATAATCTCTGCATTACCCTCCTGTGAGTCCCTATACTGACAGCCAGCTCATTTTGCTCTCTCTTATAATGTCTTTTAAATACGGCCCAGACCATCTGCTCCTTGAAGGTCGGGAAGACAATCTCTGATATGAAATCATAACTCAAAAGACAGACTCCTAAGGACTCTTAAGTGTAAACTTTAATTTTCTCACCTGAAAAGTCAGGTTACTGACACTGTTAAAGTCCGCTGACCAAAGACCTCCAGGAATACGTTTGTAGTCAAAGTTAGGTTTGGGGAGAGAGCACACTGGAGGAATCTTGGGGCATTTAGCTAAGAGGGAGTTGGGAGAAGCTTATTATTCTGAGGAAGGTGTGAGGAAATCAGACATCATTTATGGAGTGGGTGTTGTCAGGAAGCAGGGCAATTCAGTGAGTAGGTATTTCAGTAATCTTTATGCAGGAGGAAGGAGGACTAAAGTGGGGCTGGAGTGGTTACTGGTCAGAGAGCACAGTCACTTAAGCTGGAAAGGGGTTTACTTATCTCTGTGATTGCAGAGTATCCTTATCTCTTTCCTGTTTCAGACATAGTTATGGAGGGATCTTTGTTCTATCACAGGTAACAGAGTGGCCTTGTCCGATTATTGTTGATACTGTAAAACATTGTGTTCAAGTGCCCTGGCATTTAGCTTCCAGCTCCTGGAATTTTTTTTTTTAATGGTTGTAATACCAACCTTACAGACGTATTGAGAAGATTGAATATAATTATATAACACCATATGAAAATTCAGAGAAATGTTTTCGAGCACATAGTAAGTGCTTAAAATAAATATTAGCTTCTTCTTATTGTCGTTATTGCTAAGCAGTGATAGACTAGACCTTGGGGCCAGCTTGTACTGGTTTGCAGAAGCCAACTGTACGCATCTCTACCTAGCTCAACATTCAATGATTTCAGTGACTTCACAGCTGTAGCTTGAGTCAGCTATGGTAGGAGAATCTATACCAGAATAGTGTTTTTCCCTGGAGAGCTGGTTATTAAACATATCAACATACCACTGCCTGGGATGACCAGGAGCCTCAATAGACCAGTGAGAAATGAATGTGGAAATGGAAGGGCACTTAAGAAAAGTATAAGAAAAGTATTTGTTTTGATTGGAGTCAGAAGAAATTGGAAAATCAGTCTAAAGTAAAGTCATACCTAATATGAAGTCCACATTATTATGAGAATTTTAGGGTAGTATAACATTTACAGAGCACCACTATCCATTTCTACATTTCTTTTTTCCGCGGTACGCGGGCCTCTCACTGTTGTGGCCTCTCCCGTTGTGGAGCACAGGCTCCGGATGTGCAGGCTCAGCGGCCATGGCTCACGGGCCCAGCCACTCCGGGGCATGTGGGATCTCCCTGGACCGGGGCACGAACCCGTGTCCCCTGCCTCGGCAGGCGGACTCTCAACCACTGCGCCACCAGGGAAGCCCTCTTTCTTTTCTTTTCTTTCTTTCTTTTTTTAAAAATGTGTACAAAGCTTTATTTTTTCTTGATCAATATATTTTTATTGAAGTATAGTTGATTTACAATGTGTTAATTTCTGCTGTATAGCAAAGTGATTCAGTTATATATATATATATATATATATATATATATATATATATATATACACATTCTTTTTTAAAAATATTCTTTCCCAGTATGGTTTATCATAGGCTATGGAATATAGTTCTCTGTTCTATACAGTAGGACCTTGTTGTTTATCCATTCTATATATAAAAGCTTACATCTGCTGACCTCAACCTCCCACTCCATCCCTCTCCCAACCCCCTTTCCCTTGGCAACCACCAGTCTGTTCTCTATGTCTATGATTCTGTTTTTGTTTCATAGTTAGGTTCATTTGTGTCATATTTCAGATTCCACATATAAGCGATACCATACGGTATTTGTCTTTCTCTTTCTGACTTACTTCACTTAGTATGATAATCTCTAGTTGCACGTTTCTACATTTCTGCCCAGCTTGGATTTATAAGGTGAGGAAGTGAAGTGCAGGGAGAATCCTAAATTAGTTTACAAAATAATTATACATTATTAACGAGGTAATAATTTTTAGAATTTTGGAGAAATTTGTGTATTTTCTGCTATATGTGTAGCATGTGTGTGCTAATGACTCCCATTACTTTATCACTTGGTGTATTATGAGAAAGATGTAATTATGATATTTAGAGTTAAGCACTAAAATGTGGGACATTAATAAGCAAGTGATAGTAAAACACTATTGTATTAGTGATACCAGTTGCTTTATAGCACCCGTAAAAAACCCATAAAAAACCCCCATAAATCTCAGTTTTTCACCTCAATAAATGTTTTTCTCTCAGGCAACATCTAGTGCAGATTTTCTGGCTGGTCTTCACATGGTCGCTGAGAGACTATCATGTGACTTTGGCGTCTAGGACCATGGAGTCCTCTGCGTTTGACAGATAGAAAGGCAAAGGGACATAGAGAGGAACCTCCCAAACCAGAAGAGGCTTTCCTGGGTCAAGCTTCAAGGTTTCAAACTGGCTGGTTACAATTCTTTCCACATTCCATTGTCCAGATCTCAGCCACATGGCCGAAACTAATTGCAAGGGAGGCTAGGAAATGTAGTTTAGACTGAATCTTTGTGTCCCCCCCAAAATTCATATGTTGAAACCTAATCCCCAGTGTGATGGTATTTGGAGGTGGGGCCTTTGGGAGGTGATTCAGTGGAGCCCTCATGAATGGGATTAGTGTCCTTATAAAAGAGACGCCAGAGGACTCCCTGGCCCCTTCCACCATGTGAGGACACAGCCATACTGAAATGCTGATGCCTTGATCTTGGACTTCCCAGCCTCCAGAACTGTGAGAAATAAATGTTTTGTTTGTTTGTTTGTTTAAGCCACCTAGTCTATGATATTTTGTGATAGCACCTCAAACAGACCAAGACAATTGTATTTCCAAGAAGAAAAGGAAATAGACTTTGATAACTACTCTAGCAGCCCCTGCTGCAATAGTTTACCACATGTTCTGTGTCACAGAGGATTCACACCAAAATGAGGGACATATATCAAGTCTGAGAGTCTGATTTCTTAGAGAGGCCACCAACCTTCTGGGTCAACTTTCCTGGTGTTTGTTCTTAGCAGGGAGTGGTAGCCATGCTATGGTGAGGTGGGTGTGGTAGCCAAAGAGGATATGTTATGTGGAGGGCAAGCTGACCTCTCAGATGGGCCCCTAAAGAGGCTGTGCCTTAGCTTTTAGTTTAGTTATTTTCAATAGGTAATCAATAAATATATAAGTAAAATATATGGTATACTAGATGCTGATATATAGTATGCAGCATCTAGCCTAGGAAAAGCAAGGAAAAGAGATAAGGAGAATCAGAGGTACACAATTTTGAGACTACTGGACAGGATATTCTGAAAAATGATCCACTACTGTAAAACAGACGCACCTCTCTCTGAAAATTAAAGTTTCCAGTTCTTAATCTTGAAAAATGGGTCCAGAGCTCAGGATTCATTTTGCAGAATATCTTTTTCTAGGAGTTCAAAGCGACCTCTCCCTTATTTACATCTCGGGAGAAACTCTCATTCAGATTCGAAACCCGCCTGCAGTTTACCAGACAGGCGTTTTAACAAGTCAAACCATGGTGCCTGGATCACTTGCTTCCTCCAGCAAAAAAGATTTCCTGCTCTTCTTAGGGGCAGTTTCAGATCCAGCGGGTGTAAGGAAACGCCGTTGTCTAGCAGATGAGATGCGGCACAATTAAACCGGCCGGCCCTGGGTGAATTCATTTCACGGAAACACTAGTATGTGGTTAGAATCTACCATCAACTTTGGAAACAAATTCAAAACCCTGGTCAGCGTCCCTGATTAGGGAGAGGGGTAAGAGTAACACTCGTTGTTACTCTTACTCCAATCCCCAAAGCCCGACTTTATAACCGAATGTCTATTATTTCTAAAAAGACAAAAACGAAAAAACTCCCCCGAACGTCTATTTTTGACATATACGGAGAAAACTAGGAAAGAAAAGGAATGAAATAGAACAGGAAGCAATGAAAATATCAATAGAAGTAATTCGGAGGCAGAGAGAATCAGGAAGTGAGCGGATGGACCGCGTTTTGACCCAGGAGACCACTAGGCATTATGTTGTATCCAGCTGCGTGGTCTTCACTTAGTACAGATAATTAATTTCATAGATCAGGTTGACAGGTAAAGGAGAAAGAGGGCCCCCGCAGGGCCTCGTGGCGCAACGGTAGCGCGTCTGACTCCAGATCAGAAGGTTGCGTGTTCAAATCACGTCGGGGTCAACCGTTTTAGTGTCTGTGGGGTGCACTGGTCTATGAAGTGAAACGTAGAGAACGACAAAAATGCCTTCCCTATTTTCTCCAAAGTTGGATACCCTTAAAACACCTTTAGAAAGTAAATAAATAGGTAGGTGTACACTACTGTTACGTGCTTTGGGGGGTTATCTCTGGGCCCAGAAAGACATTTTTATTCTTTTATTGCCAAAGACATTTTTTCTTTCGTTGCAAACGTTCTGAATTTCACTCTTCGCTAACTCCCAGCCTTCTCTTCACGCTCACTTCTGTGCTCCCTGACCCATCTCCTGACCCACATCTCTCTCCAACCGTCAGAAGCTTAGCAGATCTTCTCAGACAACTAGTCAGGTTCGAGGGGGTGACCTCAGCTCACCTGCTTCACACCTGGGTCAGCTTTTCCTTGCTAGAGAGCTTACATAGCAAGCAGATTCTTGGCTCTCTGTGATTCCCCTACTCCTGCAAACCACGGAGAGTCAGTTCATTTCCGGATGCAGAAAACCTGAACGTAGTTTTTTGTTTGTTTTGTTTTGTTTTGCCAAATTGAGACTAGAGGAAATGAACCATTACATCAGAGAAAGTTAATCCTAGAAGTTCCCTGAACCCCCTAAAACTCTATGTTAAAAAAAAAAATGAACAGGAATGTGCATTATTTCTTACCTGGGACTCGAGAACCCTCCAACAGATTATGAAGCATCACATGACAGCATGGAAGAAAGGGAAAGCACAATTATTTCATCAGAGCCTATTATTTTGTATAGCTTAGAATGACTTTTAAAACATAACATATGGAATATCAGCAGATATTTTGTTATACATGTAATGTACACACACATAATGTACACATAGTACCTAGTAACAGACATTGCATCTAAGCATGCCTTTGTGCATGGGGAAGAGTATTCAAAGTAATCTTTATCCATTTCTTATTAACCCTATTCTTAGTAGTTAGTTCAGGCCCTTGGCCATCGCATTACAAAAGACAGATTCCTGGTATGGGGGAAGAGAAAGAGAGAAACAGAGAGAGAGACAAAGCGAGAACACATTTAATTCTGCAGGTTGGGAAACAAAAAAAGACAAGTCTGAAAAAAGCTGAATACTAACTATGTGAAGGTGTGTGTGTGTGTGTGTGTGTGTGTGTGTGTGTGTGTGTGTGCGCGCGCGCATGTGTTCACCGCAGAGTGGCTGGGAGCATGCTGGGCCCATAACCCAGAGTTCGATGGATCGAAACCATCCCCTGCTAAAGGCAGTTACTTTTCCTCCTGAAGAGACCTTTGGGAGAAGAGAGTTTATTAAGAAAATTTGCCTTCTGTACATCCTCTTTGGTGAGGTGTCTGTTGAGATCTTTGGCTCATTTTTTAAGCATATGAAAAGCATATATCTTGAGAAGAATGCAAATTAAAACAACAATGAGATACCACTACACATCTATTAGAATAGCCAAAATCCAGGACACTGAACATCAAATGATGGTGAGGAGGAGGAGCAACAGGAACTCTCATTCATGGCTGGTGGGAAGGCAGATGGTAGGGCTGCTGTGGAAGATGGTTTGGCAGTTCATACCATCCAGCAATTGCCATCCTTGTTAAATTGCCCAAAGGAATTGAAACTTACGTCCACACAAAAACCTGCACACAGATGTTTATAACAGCTTTATTCATAATTGCAAAAACTTGGAAACAACCAAGATGCCTTTCAGTAGGTGAATGGATAGATAAACTGTGGTACGTGCAGACAATGGAATATTATTCAGCATTAAAAAGAAATGAGCCATGGAGGAAACTTAAATGCATATTACTGAGTGAAACAAGCCTATCTGAAAGGCTATATACTGTATCATTCCAATATATGACATTCTGGAAAAGGCAAAACTACAGAAACAGTAAAATGATCATTGGTTGCTAGGGGTTGGTGAGGGGAAGAAGGATGAATAGGCAGAGCACAGAGGATTTTTCAGGCAGTGAAAATCCTCTGCGTGATCATGTAACGCTGGGTACATGTCATTCTACATTTGTTCAGACCCATAGAATGTACAACATCAAGGGCGAACTATAATGAAAACTGTGGACTTTGGTCCATAGTAGATTCATCGATTGTAGCATACGTACCTGCTCTGTTGATAATGGGGGAGGCTATGCATGTGTGAAGGTGTGTGTGCTTTCCTCTCAATTTTGCTGTGAACCAGTAAGTGTTCTAAAAAACTAAATCTTAAAAAAAGAGAGAAGAAAAAATTGCTATCTAGAAGTCTTCTCTTTGTGAGACTTCCAATCTTAACTCTCAAAAGAATGATGCATTTGAAAGGTCCCCTCTTTTAATTTCCCTCACACATCTAATGTAAGGATTCATCAGTTTCGAAAGCAATCAGTTTAGGGATGTGATTTAAAGAAAATGTGTGTATGTAAAAGAAGAGTAGCGAACTATAGCTGAAGTCTGTTTATTAACATTTTTGTCATTTTGTATAAAGTGATATTATAAAATAAATACATTTTTAACTTAAAAAAAATTAACGCAGAGGCCTGGGAAAGATGGGAATTTGTGGAATTTCGAAGAGTTACAAAAGTAACGAGCCAGCCAGGAGTCGAACCTGGAATCTTCTGATCCGTAGTCAGACGCGTTATCCATTGCGCCACTGGCCCACCCGCAAGCGGCTGCACCTTACACTTTCAGAAAAAGGAAGTAGTGGTATTATTGTTGCTCTAAACATGAATGTGTGAAATCTTTCCTTTCAGCTTGCGAACCTCAAAACCTCAGAACTGAACTAAAAGAAAGTGTTACTGGTTCTCCTTTCTCACTCATGCAGCAGGATTCCTTGGTCTATGAGAACTCTGTTTTGATGTAGCTTGTAAAAGGTCTGAGAGAATGTTTAATATTTTAAAAAGTAACTTGAAATTGGAGGTCAATCCTACCAGGCAGAAAAAAACACGGACTTCGTACAGAAGGCAAAGCGTAGTCGGCAGGATTCGAACCTGCGCGGGGAGACCCCAATGGATTTCTAGTCCATCGCCTTAACCACTCGGCCACGACTACACACCCGTTCGTATTTTTCTTCTTCATGTTACTATATATCATTTATTCTAAGCGACTTCAGTATTTAGTAATTAAAAAGGGCAAAACAAAGGAGGCTAAGTTCCATTAACAGTTGATGAAACCGAAGAGGATTCAACCAACTTCAATTCCAGCATGTGGACTGAGAATGCTCTTTGGTCTTTTCTAGAAAGCAAATCACCATATATTGCAAAACTTTAAAAAATCCCTATTTTTGCTGGAGTAGGAGATTTATCCTCAATAAACAATCTGACAAAGCTGTTCCTTACAGGTACCCTATGTCTTCAGACATTTAGTCTAGTGCCTGGAATATAGTAAGGGCTCAACAAATGTCAGCAACTATTGTAACCCTCATTTTAAAATTCAAGAATGAGGATCTATCAAAATGTTCCACAGGGAACCCTATCTTCTGTCTCTCTGTAAAGCTAAATATATTTTAAAGCAGTAGATAGAATATTTTTGAATAAAATAGGAAAGTAGAAAATATTTCTGAGAATCAGATCCACTTCATCGCATGGGGCTTTTTCTCACAAAAGGAAAAACAACTTTATCTGATACTCTATGGATAATGTTTAAAAATATTTGCAAAGACCACCTCCAAAGCAAGAACAGAACCCCAGGATCTCCAGTTTTCTGAAACTACACAACCATTATCACAATCTTATCTGTATGTGTATACATGTGGGTGTATTAATGTGCAAGTAGAAGATTCTGTTTTTCATCAACAGCTTCATTCCGTGAACAGAAGAAGGACAGGGCATGATTGATAAACCATAGCTTATGTGCTGATGGATTGAAAGTTATCTCCAGCCCAGACCTCTCTTCTGGGCTCCAGAATATACAATTGTCCTAGTTATTCTTTTTGCACGTCCATGGGCATCTCAAAAGTAATACTTCCCCAAACGAATGCTCTATCCTTTCCCCCAAAACTTGAAACTCCTCCAACAACCCAAATTTTTGACAGGAGCACCCAGGTACCAAACCCAAAGACTCAGAAGTCTCCTTATCCGTCCGCTCTCTGATTTTCTCTCCACAGCCCACAGGTTACCAGGTCTTTGGTTCAACCTCCTAATTTTTTCTCAGATCTGGTTCTTCCTCCCAACGGTCAGACCCATTTTCTTAGATCTCTTTCTAACAGTTTCTCATAAGAGTTACTGCAACGACTTCTTGGAAGTCTTTTGGCCTCCGGTCCCTTGTCCCTGAACGGATTCATTCATATCTTCATTGTTTCAAAATTTTTCTTCTGGGCACAATCGCATGCCAGACACTTGGCTAGGTGCTGCTCATTCAGTGGAGAGCAAGAACAGTGTGGCCACTCTTCTGAGCGATTTCTAGAATAAACAATTACAGAAGTAAACATTTACCATTGAGTATGACAAGTGAGAGGTCCACTGTGCCGTAGTAGCCCACGGAAAAATGTAGATCCCAGTCATGAATATCTTAGGTGGCTGCCTGGAGAGAGTCACTCATTAGACTCCAATTTTCATGAAGAAATATTCTAGTTATACCTTTATTACTTCTGAATGGGCAAATGGACACTCAGTAAATATATGTGGAATGAATCATATTTAAACTCAGATCTGAAGGATGTGTGGGAGTGAGCAAAATTGGAGAGGGGAGTGGTGGTCTAGACTTAAACCTCATAGAATAGGGGAGAAATGGAAGAAAGTGCTGTCTGGCTGGAACGTTGCTTTTTGGAGGCGTACAGAGAGGGGCAGCAACAAGAGATAACACCAGAGACGTACTTTAGGGCAGATTACGTAGGTAGGGCTATGTCAACACTAACTGCTGTGTTCATCCGAGAACGCAAATCAGATTGGGTCCGTTCCCTCCTTTAAAGTCTTTAAAATTACTCTGTAGCTGGCGGGGGAGATCACAGATGGCATAGGAGGCCCTCATCACGGGCATCTATCTAACCTTCTCATCTCTCTTTCTGGCCACTCTGTCAAGGGAGCCTGGACTCCTGAGGCATAAAGGATCTGCCCTTCCTCACAGGGTGCTGGTTTCTTGCTGCTGAGCCTCTGTTTTGTGTCCTAGGAACCCTGTGCTCTTCCGTCAGAGCTTTTCTTTAAACAGGACAGCATCTGTCAAGCTTTTTTTTAAAAATTAAACTTTTATTATAAAAATTTTCAAACATTTAAAAAAGTTGAAAGAATAAGGAATTATCTGTATAGCCACCACCCAGATTCAATAATTGTTAACATTTTGCCCTCTTAGTCTTATCTGCCTTTTTCTGTTGAATCATACGAAATTCATTTGAAGACATCGTACCCTATATACATAAATGTGTATCATCTAAACATGTCTCATATAACCACAATACCATTATCATAACTAAAAAAATCTAGCAATTATTTATAAAAACATCTAATATCCCATCCTTATTTAAATTTCTTTAATATGTCTTTTGGAGCCAGTTTCTCTTACCCAGATCCCACCAAAGTTCATTCACTGTTTTGGGTTGTAATGTTTCCTTAGTTCCTTTTAGTTTAGAACAGCCTTCCAGCTTTCTGTTGATGTTGTTATTGTTTTGACATTGACTTTTTTAAAAGTCCAAGCCTCTTCTAAAATGTCCCACATTCTGAATTTGTCTCACTGATTCCTCATGGCAACTTTTAGCTTCTTCCTCTACTCTAAACTAGAAGTTAAGTCTAAATGATTGGTTAGAACCCTTTGATGGCTTACATTAGATTCAGGTTAAAAATTATGGGCTTGACACTGTGCACTTTGTATAGTACTTCACATCAGGAGGCACTTCTCAGGATACCCCACTGATGGTGAAGATAAAGTAGTGCCCCCAGGGCTCTTTCTTTTTCTCTTTGCAGCTAGAAAATAATCTTGGGGTGATACTTGACCGCACACATATTGTTTCCCAATAACATTTTTCTAAGTGTTTTAAGATCATTAATGCTCTTTTCCTGGGTCTATTATTTCTCTAAGGATTACAGATGGTGAGTCTTCTACCATTTTCCTGCATTTGTTAGAAGGCAGTTTGGCAAATTTGTTGACCTTTTTCTTGCCTTTCCCTGCAGCCCGGACTTCCCTCGGGGTTCTATGGCAGCTTCACATTTCCCCTGTTGTAACAGTCTTAGAAGGCAGGTAGGTACAAACTTCTATGTATAAAACAAATAAGCTACAAAGATATGTTGTACAGCACAGGTAATATAGCCAATATTTTATACTTTAAATGGAGTATAACTTATAAAAATTTTTAATCACTATGTTGTACACCTGAAACTAATATAATATTGTAAATCAACTATACCTCAACAACAACAAAAAATGTACATTCAAAAAATAAAGTAAGCTGATGGACTAAGTGTCCAATGGAGAAATCTCGTTGTAAAGATAACTAAATCAACCCCATCTCCGAGGAAGCAAATTGCACCTGCAAAAACAAAAAACAAAAAAGAACGCAGGTAGTTGGCGCTAAATCATGAAAGGCTGTGTCTGAGGTATTTGCACCATCGTCGAGTGGGCTGGAAGAACCTGAGAGACGTTATGCAGCTATAAGGTCCAGAATGGTTCTCACACTCGTGTGTGTATAGGACTCAGTTTTGGGTAGCTGGGTAAAACCCAGATTCCTGAGCCCCACTTCCTAAATTCTAATTTTGCAGTTCAAGTGTAGTGCTGAGACGGAACTGGGACTGGCTGGGAAACCTTGCATTTCTAAGAATCTCCCGGACGTTGCCACTGGTCCGCAGACCAAATTTTGCGGAGAGCAGACCGGGAGAACCGAGAACCGACAGTTTGGTGGATACTGTGGAGACAGAGATAAGCAGACACTGGACGGGTAAAAAGAAACAAAAAACAAAGGAAAGGGTGTGGAGCGGAGGTACATGGAGTATAAAAGTATCAAGATGAAAAGGAGATTTCTGATTACCTGGTTTAACTAAGAAAACTGTTTTATTAAGAATGATCACCATGCATGTCGATTACCGGGTTTAACTAAGAAGTGTTTTCTACAGCATGTGTTCAGGTAGTTTTATATAAAGTAGCAATAGGTTGACCCTATAGCAACCACGAAGGGATTCGAACCCTCAATCTTCTGATCCGAAGTCAGACGCCTTATCCATTAGGCCACGTGGTCTCGCAGTGATAATGTTATTCTGTTTAGATAATTCGTTCAAAGAAAATAATCTCAACTATAATTGCAACACCGAAATTACTTTTGCAAACGAAAGCATTTCCAACGCCTCAAAAATCTTACAGTCTAGCTGGGGAAACAAATTGAACCTAACAGTCAAAAGTACTGCAAAGTTCCAACCGACGTACCAAGGAGTTATAACATAATAACAAATAATAGAGTGCTTTACCTTTTGATGGAAATCAGGGAGAAAGGCCACAGCAGGGAAGGAACGCTTGAGCTGAGAGATGAAGGAGAGGAAAAGATCGAGCCGGATTGCTTTATATACTCAGGGAACCACCGCTGCCTTGCGGTGCTTTCAGGTAAAGATTGTGGATGAAAGACAAGAATTTACTTTTGTGCACTCCAGAAATCCCACTCAAAACAACTCTAAAACATAAATTCAAATTGGACCAAAAGTTCGGGAGAGGAGATAATAGCAACAAAATTATGTAACCTGGAAAGCCGATTGAAGTGTGATAGTTGACCTGTCAGACCCGAGAAGGCTGAATCCCAAAGAGGTCGTACAGGAAAAGCGAAGAGGCTATGAGATTTACACCACAAAACCTCCATCCTCACGCTCCATGCCAGGCTCAGGAACTGTCAGCAGTAGCTTCACCTGGGAACTGCCTGCTAGGAGCTGAATTGTGTCCTCGTGTCTCCCCCATACCCCACATATGTCGGAGTTCTAACTCCCAGTACCTCAGAGTGTGACTTTGTTTGGAGACAGGGCTTTAAAAAAGGTAATTAAAGTAAAATGAGGTCATATGGGTGGACCCTGATACAATGACTGGTGTCCTTATCAAAAAAAAGAACAGGACACAGACACAGAGAGGAAAGACCACCTGAAGACGCAGGGAGACTGCCATCTACGAACCTGTTGACAGGGTTGTTCTCGGACTTCTAGCCTCCAGAACTGTGAGATTGCTTAAGCCACTCAATCTGGGGTCCTTTGCTATGGCAGCAAACTAATACCACATTGCCCCTCCACCATCTTGGAAGAAGACTGAAAGTTAATCTTTTTTTTTTTTTTTGGAGTGAGCAGAGTTTCGGGTGGCTAGGCTGGGGCAGTGATTCTCAAACTTTTCCCTGCGTCACAATCAGGGAGGACTTGTTAAAACACAGAGTGCTGGGGTCTGCCTCCAGAGTTTTTGATTCTGTAGGCCTGGGGTGTGGCCGAGGACTTGTATTGCCGAAAAGTTCCCAGCTGATGCACCTGCTCCTGGTCGCGAGCACTTTTTAAGAATCACTGGCTGGAGGAAGATCTACTAGCACAGGGCTGGTAGAAAATGGCAAGAACTCAGTAAATATTAGCAATTTGCTTCGAGTTGTTGTGAACTGAATGGCACGTGTACACTGTAGAGACCCGAAGGCCCAAGGAATCCCACTGAGAAGTGAGGGTTTCGGGAAGACATGCCATCTACGCTGGGCTTTTGAGGATAAAGCAGTTTGTCACCAGGTTGAGAATGAGGTCAGGCGAGAGCTGAGAAAGGAGGGGAGGGAGAGTGGGAGGCGAGGCCTGACACCGCAGGGCAGTGCAAGGCTGGTAGTCTTTCTCAGAAGAGGAGAAGTCTAGTGAATTTATAGGAAAAGTGGTAGTTCGAACATCGTGGCAATTCTTATTCCTGTTTCATTGCGGATCTAAACTCAGTACGTACACAGTTTTTCTCAAAACAGGAGAATCCCGACAAGTGGAAAGATCGAACACGAGAAACCACTGAGTTTCCCCTACATGGAGCACTTGGGCTTTTTGGATTAATATTTAATCTGGTTAATCCCTTATCTTTTTCCACCAAGCATTAGCGAAGCTATGAATAGTGGCGAGGAAAAATGATCAAATCTACCAATAAAAAGGAATAAATCTTTAGAGCCTGTGGGTGAGGAGAAAGCATTATTTAAATTCTAAGTGAGAAGGGAGGTTACTTTTTCGTGTGACCTCGTGGCGCAAAGGTAGCGCATCTGACTCCAGATCAGAAGGTTGCGTGTTCAAGTCACGTCGGGGTCAGAATCGTGAGTTGCCTTTTGGGTAGAGGGGCTCACCCTCGGCGCTCTTGAACCTGGAATCATCCTGGACACTTCTCCTCCTCCTCCCTCCCCCTCCCCCCACCCCGCCCCTCCCTTTCCCAATCTGAGCAGGGAGTTTGTGAGTTTTACCTCCTAAAGTGTTAATATCCCATGTATCCTCTTCTCTTCGTTACCACAAAGGCCTCCTTCCTTCCATCATATGTCTTGCCCGGATATTGACATGAACCTCTTAAGTCCTCTACCCAGACCTCCTCTTTCTCAGTTAGATCAGTGTTCTTATTATGCTTTTCTTTTAAAAAATGCAAATCTTGTCCTGACATTCCCCAGCTTCAAACAAAATAAGAAGCAACCGTTCTGATTAACCCTGTCACAGACGTCTTCTTTCAGTTCCTCAAATGGTGTTGCTCCGTCCCAGGGCAGGGTGTTACTTTCTCTTCCTCTGAGAGTGTTAAAGAGAAATTGCACTGGACACTTGTTTAAAAGGATCTGACAGATTTTTATTCAAGCTAGGCTAGTAAGAGACTCCAGTACACAACTGAACTCAACTCTGAATAATAGCAAGGACAGCTGGGGATTTATAGCAAGTGGACAGGGTGAGGGGGGGGTCAGAGGATGGAAAATTACAAACAGGAGCTTGATTAGTTATCAAGCGTAGAGGGATTCTCAATAAACTGGCTTAGCAGGATTCTTGCTAAGATTGGACTCAGTAGGCCAAGTTGAAGGCCTAGCAGAGAGGAGGGCTCAGAGGAGCCTGAGTAAAGTTTGGTCAAAGAGGAAGTCCTTGTCAATGGTATGTCATAAGGCCTCCTTCTTATTACTAAGTTGGCCTCTAGAGAGCCTCAGGACCAGGATCAAGGCGATCTGAATTGTGGCTATGAGTATTCCAGTCTTGAAGAGTTATAAACTCCCTTCTATATTAATGAATTGTATTCTGATTTGTAACATCAGGATCCTGTGAGTCTAGTGAGAATCAGTTTCTAGGGCCTAATTCCCTTCAGGTGATAATTTCACTGAGTTTGCTTTACCAGTAAATCTGAGGTCCAAAACTTATAACAGGTGGGCACGACAAGGTAGTAATCAGGTCTGGATGACTGATTTTCATAAATGACATTTTTACTCTATCTCACACATGGATTTCCCAATTTTAGATTTTCTATATGCTCTTCTCTTTTCACTAGATTTATCTTGAGCCAAGAATTTTGGTCTCATTCTCTACCTCAATCCCCAGCATATCATCTAGTTAGGGTATGTGACATACTTATATATTATATATTTATTGACTCCAATATTTATTTGATAAGGGCATGTTATATTCTCATCTGTTTCGGTGTGGAAGACAACATATCATTTCCATAAAATGTCAAACCAAACCTTCATTAAAAAAATTCAGAACACTAGGAAGTAGGTTTTAACAGCCAATAGAAGGGGACTCTTGCTCAGAAAAATAAAAATTGCACCTAACTTTGTTTATTCCAAGAACTTTATTGTTTATTCCAGGAATCTCTTGAAAGATCCATCAACTTCTTAATAGAAGGCATCAAATGACAGTTTACCAGACTACATGCAGTACTCTTCCAGCGCTTGCTTTAGTTTCAAAACATGTTCACTCCTTCAAGACATGGAGACTAATTTTCCTCCCTTGTGTGTGGGCTGGACTTGGTGGCTTACTTTGAGTGAATAGAATAATGTGGAAGTTGGCATTGTCATACTAAGTACTAAGAGGTTGAAGCTTCTTCAAGTTTCTGTCTTGGACCACTTGATCTGATGGAAGCCAGCTGCCCTGTCAGGAGGATACCCCCATGGAGAGGCCCATGTGGTGAAAAACTGGAGTTTCAATTCAATAGCCAAGTGACTGAGTTTAGAAGAGAATTCTCCAGAATGGTTGGCAGCCAGCCACAGGAAGCACGGGCAGGTTGGAGAGGGGCAACAGTGTGAAAAAGCAGTTGGTGTGAAGATGAGTAAATGAAGCTGATATCTCTGGTGATCTTTAAAAAGAACTAGAAAAGCATTATAAGCTTTCTCTGCTTCACGATTTCTATCACTTCTGGAAGTTCTATGAAGAACTTGATCCTGAAAAAACCGACTGACTCACTGTCTGCAAGCTTTTTATTCAATTGCTGGGTCCTTATGATGTCCTTGCTAAAAAACATAAAATGAAGAAAAAATCAGCAAGGCTGAATTTTAACCTTAAGGGGAAATAGTACTATGATACTCCTGAGTACCACACCATTTATTGGAGATAATAAAACTCAGTTCCACATGAGGTAATTCAAGAATTCTCCCGATGAACCTCCTGTATATGTGGGCACAAATGAAGCAAAGAAAAATTATATAATTGTTCAAAATGAAGATAAAGTGTTTGTTGCAGTCAATTATTTTTGATGAAAAGGCTTAAAGAAGTAACAGATAAAAAGAAAACTAGTGTCTTGAAAGACACAGATGAAAAGCTCACAGAATCAGCCAGAGAGATAAGAAACCAGGGAGATAAGAAAGTTGTGACAAAGACCATTCCTGGTGCTGGCTTGATTGACCCAGTAAATAGAAATGATGTTGGGTACAGAGAGCTCCCTGAAACAGATGCCAACCTCAAGAGAATTTGCAAGACAACTGTTGAGGCAACAAGTGATGAAGAGAGACTACAAATTTTTGCCCCCTTTCAGGAAATTACGACTTCTCTGCATTTTGCTAATGATGAATGTGATTATGGCATGGGGCTTGAGTTGGGAATGGACCTCTTTTGCTAGAGCTCAGATTATTTTCATAAACTTGCTGGCCAGCTTTTACCTCCTGTATGTAATCTGTTGAAGAGGAATCTCTTCCCAGAAATCATTGAAGATCATCTGGCAAATAGAAGTAAAGAAAATAGAGACCAACTTAAAGCATTGGTATTAAACTTGTGATTTTTATTTTGTTTTTAAGGAATACAGAGGAGTAAATTGATGGACACACTGAAGAAGAGGAAGAGGAAGAAGAAGGAGGGGGAGGGGGAGAAGAAGGAGAAAATTCTCTAGCCCCAAGTAAGCAGATGTCTGCAACTTCTCTCAACATCTTGTTTGCAATCTTGTAAGAGACACCCAACCTGGGTAAGCCACTCCTGAATTTAAGACCCACAGAAAATATGAGATAGTAAATTTTTGTTGTTTTAAGCCACTAAGTTTTAGGCCAATGTGTTATACAGCAATAGATAATAAATACAACATTCTACCTCAAAATCATCTCCTAACTGTGTCTACCAATCCTAAAATATATCATGATCCTTATCCAGTCCTTACTACTTAGACTCACCAAAAAATCCAGATTTTGAAAATCTCACTAAATAGCTAAACTTTTTCCTCTCCCCTCTGAGACACTATTAAGACTCCTGAGATAGTGTTCTCTCTTGTCCAATAAACGTAGCTTTGTTCTTTTGGTGAGGTTTTTGGTGACATTTTGAGGCGGTAGCATTTGAGAAATGGTAAATAAAATCTGAGGAAATAGAGTGAACATTGTAAAGATTATTTTTATATCACACATAAAGAATATACTTTAGATATTTGTTTTAGAAGAGTCTACACTATGCAACTAATTCAGTACAGCTAACATGAACACCATCTATGATCATTATACTGATCTGTTTATAATAGAAGATACAACTTCTGACTTTCAGTGGTTCATTAAAAAGTTCCATGAAATAAAAAATCAGTAGCTAATATTTATCTGGTGGTTTTATACTATTTTTCAAGGCTTTAATAGGCATCATTTTAATTTACAATATCTTTACAGTCCTTAGAGGAATGTAAGTCAACTACTGCTAGGCTCCATTTACGTATGAGTAAACAAACAAATTAGGTAACTTGACCAAGTTTATTTGTATCTCTCATACTGTTCAGTTATGTGTTATTCTGTTGCTAGGATTTGGTGAAACCTAATTTATGGCCCAAATTCTTCCTTTAAGAGCAACATTAATAACCTCCTAATTTGCTAAAAGTCTTTCTGCAATTCTTTCCCTTCAAAGCATCCTAATCACAGCTGCCAAATAAATACTACAACGTCTTTATTCTGAAGAAGAGGTGAAGAGACAGAAACTAGAGTGAAAAACCTCCTGGCTTTCACATGCTTTATAATCCAGGTTATTAGAGTCCATTACTTTCCTAAAGCCCAAACTCAAGACTCATTTCAGGACATTATTTTCATTGATCGTCAATGGTTTTCTCTTGTTGGTTTTTTCTCCAAACGAACTGAAAAGTCCTGAAAAACAGAGATGATTACTCTTATTTATTTCCAGGCCCCTTTTGGCTTTTTGTTCCAAAGGGCCACAGAGACCTCGGCAAATGGTGGTCATCCTTTCCAGGGGCAAGTAAGGAGAAGGAATTGGGAGAATTCTTTTTTACCTTTATTATTTTCTTTGTTATCCTGCTTCCGTTGACAATACCCTCCGTGGCAAACTTGGGTCTCCATAAACAGAAGGACAATAGAAGGTCTTTTTTCCAAAATGAAGTAACTTGGTGTTTCAAACTTGAATTGAGAACTTTGGCCTAGTAATTAACCGAACTTGCTTGCATCCTAAATGAGAGATTTTCAGAAAGTGTTTTCATTAAAGATATAAATTGAGGGAGGGATGGAGAAAGATATTTTTAGATGTCGGGTATTTATAGGTGTTTTTCATTTTCAAAAGCCTCCAAGAGTCACATATCAGCAGTTTCAGCTTCCTTCTAGTTCACAGGTTTTCCTAGAAAATTTAGATATAGTCTTTTATTTAATTGGATTTAAGAAAATCCTAGGGAAAAGAACACACATGTTCACTATTTTACTAACAGTTTAGGGACAATATAATTATAACTATATGAAGACAAGCAAACACCTGGGAGAGAGGGCATTGGTGGTTCAGTGGTAGAATTCTCGCCTGCCACGCGGGAGGCCCGGGTTCGATTCCCGGCCAATGCAGTCTTCTCTTTTTCCCCCGGCTGCCGAGTAAAACATTTTCCCTGAAAAACAACAAACAAAAAATATTTTAAGATAATTACGCTTCTGGCATCCGGATGTGGCTGAGAGAAGCCAAAGTTAATCCTCCTTTTACAATTTCAACTTTATAAATTGTACCCGTTGGTGTGCATTTGCTTTTCTAATAACCTGGAAAGTCATCTTGTCCGAGCTCAAGGAAACTGCTACCTCAATTGATAGAAGTCTTTCGAAGGTGAATTCTAAGTCGGTAGTATTTGGAGGTGGAGTGTAGCCACGTGTGGACATAAATATAGTATTCCTACTCTTACAGCCATAGATATTCACAATCTCTCAGAGACAAGAAAGTACCAAAATTTATCCCCTTGATATACGAATTGAAAGCTCACGGGTGTATATTAGCAGAGTGGCGCAGCGGAAGCGTGCTGGGCCCATAACCCAGAGGTCGATGGATCGAAACCATCCTCTGCTAGCGTTGGCGTTTTCCTTGATTGAAACTTCGTTTTAGATAAAGATTACAAGAGACCATCAGATCGAGCTTGTGAGACAGTTCGGGATGTGTAAGAATCCCCGAAGTGGTTTCTTAAAAACGCATATTTCCCGTTTTTAACAGAGGTAAATCTTATTCATTATGTCTGGTAACTTGATCTCTCAGATTTGGAGACCACTACACCTCTTAGGGATTGGAATGTGGCCTTGGTAAGGTCTTTGGCATCTTGTAAGTCAGACAAGTGTTACAATTTGTAATTACGTCTGTAACCAACATCTCAATCTGCAAATTGCTGAGTTTTTTTACCATGATGACAGGCATTC
Organism: Kogia breviceps; assembly: GCF_026419965.1. NCBI lineage: Eukaryota > Metazoa > Chordata > Mammalia > Artiodactyla > Physeteridae > Kogia > Kogia breviceps. Next base: position 86,808,460 of record NC_081319.1, read on the forward strand.
CAGAAGTGTTGTCGAAATTAAAGCACGTTTGTAAGAGGAAAGATATTATTCCTCATGGGAATATATCTAGAGAAATTAGTCAGTTATGTAGTCGTGGCCGAGTGGTTAAGGCGATGGACTTGAAATCCATTGGGGTCTCCCCGCGCAGGTTCGAATCCTGCCGGCTACGGAGCTTTGTTTTCCCTCCAGATAAAAAATGTACCAGCTATAGAAACGGTAAAACAACACGGAATATATTGTTTTATTGATTATTATCTTTCTCCATAAAATTTGGAAGCAGGTAGTTCTAGTCCTTTAGTATAACTGTATGTAGAGAAAGTCTTTGAAAATTACTTTGGTAAACGCTAGGGATTTCTGAGACCATCACAAATATGCTGAAAAAATGCTCAGGCTTTAATTCATTTTGAATTGCAATCTCCCTATCTGAAATTCAGCTCAGGTCTGACTTCCGAACCTCGCCTGCGTCTATTTTTTCGATGTTCTTCCAAGAATTTGGGTATATCCAGTGCATCACTATTCCACTCGTGAGTATTTTGATGTTTGGGAATCAGTATCTCAAACAGAAATTTCCAATATTTCCTCTTTCTGGAGCCCTCTTATTATTCCACTTAGGAGGCTAGATTGTAGGGAGGAAGTACCAGTTAAAGAATTTTCAAAACTGTTTTTTGATTTTGGCTTAATTTCAAAACAACAACAAAACTGTTTTGCTCGCTAAAACTCTAATACATATACATACAGTATATGCAACATAAATAAGAGTAAATATAACAAAAATTCATCTTGTATTAAACTTACAGTCAATCCATTAGTAAATGCGGATAAGCAAAAAGAAGGATGTAAAAATATTCAAAAAGGAAGAAGTTCTTTCTTATTCCAGGAATTACCAGTAATTTCCTATCTTATCTTGAACTTCTTTTTTCTTCTTACGTTTTCTATATTCACACATGTCCTAAGGGATTTTTAAGTGTTGACACCATATGTAGACAAACGTTCATGGCCCAGGTTAGAAATTCAGTAAAGGCACAGTTTTGATTTTGCAAGGAACGCCGGTACTCAAACCCTCCGGGGGCCCTGAGAAAAAAATTCCAAGCAAAGTGAGCTCTGCTAGGCTTTTCGCATTGCAGAGCACTGAAGGTGAGGCCTTCGCTCATCTAACACAAATCTTTCCAATGAAGCGCATACGACGCACAGCAGACACGTTCCTAAAAGCGTGAAACGAGTAAACGGTACGGGCCCCATGGTGTAATGGTTAGCACTCTGGACTTTGAATCCAGCGATCCGAGTTCAAATCTCGGTGGGACCTGCTTGCCTTTTAGTGTCTTCCCTCCTCGTCTCTTAAATCACCGTGGTACCTCGAGGAGGCTAGAGACACCTAAGCACTTGCACAAGATACCCCATCCCCGTCAGCAAGGAGACACTGTCCTGCAGAACAGCTTTCCTACCCTTTCCTCTGGGATTCTACATCTGTCCTCTCTTGCTCCTCCTCCTTCTCTAGGCCACAGAATCTCCTCCGATCCTCGTAATTTAGATTATCCCCTGGGTGACTATTCACGTTTTCCACCCCTGACCTCAGTCCTGGGTTCAAGTTCCATCAGCTTCTAACACGAACTGGGTCCTGAGAAGTTCGTAGTGCTTGTGAACCCTGGTCGTCACGGTTCACTTGGAGCTTCTGCTGATTGGCATACAGCAGATTCTCTATGAATATTTTTTTTAAATGAAAACGATAGTCCATAAAACCCTGAATAGAATAGCAGACTCTTAATGAATATTCATAAATTTCTCGGTAAGTGGTGGCCCCATGGTGTAATGGTTAGCACTCTGGACTTTGAATCCAGCGATCCGAGTTCAAATCTCGGTGGGACCTACTTTCGTTTTTGTGGCCAGCCTATTTCCTCCGTGTTTCCCTGAAATCGATAATGTACACTGGTTTCTGAGCATAACCTTCCCACTCAGGTTTCCTTCTCCCGAGGAGCATCCTTACTTGCTCTCTTCTCGGACTCCTGTAAAGTACACCCTTCGGGCCCCTTGGAGCACCATTCACTCTCACGACAACTACTCTTGCCTGGGTTCCAGAACACGGTCAGATCCTAAGTAATTTGTATGCTCAGGGTCTTAACACTTCATGTCTCAGAGGCCCCTCTCTCAAATCTTCTCTTCTCTGAAGCCTCCTCAAAACCTATCAGCCTAATGTAAGAATATATATCTATATAAATTATATATATAATTTATATATGTACGTTATATATAATAACATATAATATATATGTTATATATATAACTTATATGTACTATATAGTTTTTATACATTTATTATATATATATATATAAATTGCAGTAGCAAGTAGAAAGTTCCTCATGTAAGGACACCACGGTTAGCACTCTGGACTCTGAATCCAGCAATTTGAGTCCAAATCTCTTTGGGACCTCAGCAGCATCTTAGCAATTTTCCCCCTATGGTTCTCCTAAATCGTTAGCCAGATGTACATATCTGGCTGTAGGCGCTGCTAGTTACTTCCAAGTCAACAACCAAAGCAACACAGAGCCACTGGCCAAGAGAAGATTGTCTCTGATTACCTTCCTCCGGGATTCTAGCCCTACTTCCCCTTATACCTGATGGCCCTTTTTGCTTTTTGCCCAGAGTTCCTCAGATTCTGCTAAATTAGAGTCCTGGTTCCAATGATTAGGTGTTCATGTCTTACAGTCCCTCTAATTCAGGTCCTTCCTTTCCTGGAGGCTACTTAAAGTGCTCCATCGGCTTCCAAACACTAACACTGTCCTGAGAAAGTTCCTACTACACAGCAGTACTCTTGTTGAGTGCATCTTACAGCTGTACCCATGAGAGGCTCTGTTCAAACTCCACAAGCTTATGTGTTGCCTACTTTATTTTGAAGATAAACTGACCTGTTAGGAGTACACATCAGTCTTTCGGTAGAGACCTAACTTCAAGGGCCTCATGATGTAATGGTTAGCGCCTGGACCTCAAATCTCAGTGGACTTGTCTCAGTTTTGGTGACCTTGCCCTCACATTTTTCCTAACCAGGAGCACACTCTGATGTATAGACACTCCCTTAGACTTGCATTTCTTCTCTCCCATCAACGTCCAACTCCTTGCTCTTTCCTCTGGATACTGAAAATTTCCCTCTCCCCATCACCCTCACCTCCCCCCTAAAATCTCTCCTCTTGATGTTTTTTGCTTTGCCTGGTGCCGGCCTAAAGTCAATCAGATCCCTATAAGTCAATTACGTGCTTGGGTGATTAAGAGGTCATATGTCACAGGCCCCACCTGTGACTTTTTTCTCCTCTGGAACTCAGGCAAATGCTCTGTAGGCTGCAGAACTCTGAACACAGACCTGAAAATATCCAAACCATAGAGTGAGACCCTAGCTATCGTAGTCATCTGAGAGCCTCCACTGCCTCCTTAGAGGAGGCTCTCTCTTAATATTCCTTAGATTGAATCTATGCTAAAACATTTTAAAGATCAACAGACCAGATGCATTAGTATACAAGTCTTAACCTTGAAGGTTTGTTATACCAAGGTCCCATGGTGTGATGGCTAACCCTCTGGTCTCTGAATACAGCAGCCCCAGCTGTCAGCGGGCCTCTAAATTCTTTCTGTTCACTCTCTCCACAGTTTGAACATGTATCCTTCAGTGCTCTGTGACAGCTAAACAAGAGCCCCCATGAATGCCTCTGGTTTCTAAAAATTGTTCCAGAAAAAGTTCTGCAAGCTTCCTTCCACCTATTAAGCCCCAGTCATGTCAGTGCCTTAGAACCTCTGTCTTAGCTTCCTATTGCTGCTGTAGCAAATTACCACAAATTTAGTGACTTAAGACAACACAAATTTACTCTCTTACAGTTCTGATGTTCAAAAGATTACAATAAAGTTGTCAGCATGGCTGCGTTCCCTCTGGAGACTTCAGGGAAGAATGTTTCCTTGCTTTTTTTCACCTAGTGGCCTCTTCCTTGTATCACCTCTTGCTTCTGCACTCATGTTTCCTACTAATGAATCTGATCCTCCTTTAGGTTCACTTAGATAATCCAGGATAATCTTCCATTGCGAAATCCTTAATTTAATCATATCTGCAAAATCACTTTTACCATGTAAGGCAACATATTTTTAGATTCCACATATAAGTGACATCATATAGTATTTGTCTTTCTCTGTATGACTTGCCTCTTTTAGCATAATGCCCTCAAGGTCCATGTCATTGTGAATGGCAGGAGTTTCCTTCTTTCTCATGGTTGAATAATATTCCTTTGTGTATATATATATATATATATATATATATATATATATATATATATATATATATATATACACAACCTCATTTTTTTAATCTATTCATCCATTTACAGACACAATTTCTTTCCATACCTTGGCTATTGTGAAAAATGCTGCAATAAACATGGGAGTGCAGATATATTTTTAGTATCCTGTTTTCATTTCTTTTGGATAAATACCTAGAACTGGGATTTCTGGATCATAAAGTAGATCTATTTTTAATTTTTTGAGGATCCTTCATGCTATTTTCCTCAGTGGCTGGACCTCAGTCCCTTCTTTATTTTTTCTTCCTTTATCAAAGCAAGAGAGCCATTTATAGGGAGGAAAGACATTGTCTTCATTAATAATAATAATAAAGCAAGCAAAATAATAATATAATTTGGCAAATGGAACGCTGTTGAATAAAGAAATACAACTTTATCAAAAAACTCCTACGCAAGTGACGAGGTGGCCGAGTGGTTAAGGCGATGGACTGCTAATCCATTGTGCTCTGCACGCGTGGGTTCGAATCCCATCCTCGTCGTTCAACTTCCCCGCTGTAACGTGGGACCTGTGGTTTTAGTATAACTTTCACTCTCAAGAACGTTACTTTTAGCCCCTTTTATAGAGAGATTAGAGTTTGAGTCACGTCACGTGGATGAGTTAAGAATCAAACTCTGCTGCCTCTGCTCAGACACAGGTGTGCTCACGTATTCCCCAGCTTCTCCACCGTTGTCAAAAACTGATCTCTGTCTCTCTGACTTCCGTTACCCTTGTTGACCCCCTCCCCACCCAGCCCATCTTCCTGCCTGAGTTCCTAACACTGGTAGCAAATTACAAGCAACTAGGGAGTTTTCTCAAGATGTCCACCTTTCCTCCACCCCTCGGCACAGTTCAATCAGTATCTCCGAGGGTGACGTCCAGGCGTGGCTGCAGGGGCCACAGGTGATTCTGATGGGTTTCTTGGGCTGAGAACCACTGGCCATTCGCCTCTCTTCACTCCCTGCTCCCACCCGCTCCCCAGCTTTGGTTCCCTGTCTCCGCAGTTTTTGTTGATTTTTTTGTTTTTTTTTCCTCTTAAATTCTAGACACGTTTCCAGGTCCAAGGCGCTCCCTCTTTACACCTTATCACTCCCTATCCTCCCAAACTCTTCATCAAACTCTAGTTTTATCTGACCACTGGTCCGTCTTCAAGAGCTGAAGCTGTTCACATGCTCTGCTTTTGCTCAAGTAGTTCCTTCTGCCTGGAGAGTCTGCTCCCTTGCTGCAAAATCCTCTTGCAAGACCCACATCAAATGTACCTTTTCCATGAATTCTCAGATGAAAGCATCACTCTCCTCTTTGTATTTTACATGAATGAATTTAATCAAAGATCTTTTCCAGGTGTTCCAGCCTCTATTAGTTTCTTCCTTCTTTGATCATCTTCTGCCACTTATATCTTAATTTTAGCACATAATACCATAAAATCACACCAGTTACCTCTTTTCACCCTATAGTAAACTATAGCAAAGGGCTGAGTGAACGGTGTAGAATAACAAATTTCAAGGGACCGTAAAGATGATCTCTCTGAACCCCCCCCCCCATCACCTGTCTCTATTTTTACAGATGAGAAAACTGAGGTAGAGATCAGACAAATTGTTTTTAAAAAATCATACAACCAACGTTTCCTTACTAAGGTTCATGGGAACCAAGTTCTTTAAGATCAAGTGGTTAAGGTGATAAGATATTTCTAACATGTTCAAATCCAGTGACTGGGATTGTGACTTTTCATACCTGGAAAATCCTTCTGAAGTACACTTGTCATAGATCAGCAGAGCCAAAGGCTCCTGAGGACAGAGACCTATGAAGCACAAATTTTGAAGTAAAATTTGTTTTTGAATTTTACCTAACAATATATGGCTTATGTAGTACCTGTGATTCAAAGATAGTTCACAAATTTTAACCCATTCTATCTTGAAAATAAAAACTCAGGAAATGCCGATCCAGATTGGAGACCAAAGTGGGGTCTTGAGGAATTGGGTGATATGCTTTTTATATTTTTGAATTTTCTCCAAAAAAGAATCAGAGATATTGGATGCCTGAGCAGTCTTATCCCTCTTGTCCCTTCAACCCCATGTTACCTTGTTTGAGAATAAGGTTGTAGGGGTACCACTCTTTTATATCCTTGTCTCTCCAACTTTGCACACTGTAAACATTCAACAGATATTTATAAAATAAACACAGGCATATTGTATATGTGTGTATGTGTATGTGTGTGTGTGTGTTCATGATGGTGACATGGAAGGGACTGAAACTTTGTCCAGGCAGAATATACCTTAGGGTATTTGTCACTCCTGTTAATACACATTAACGGATCATTTAAAATGTACTAATCTCTTGTATTGTTTCCAAAATAGGGAGGTAGATCTGGAGCAATTTTGCCTCTGCCCCTCACCTCTTTTAAACCCAAAGGGTATGTTTTTGCCTTAACTACCAAAGAGAGAAGGAAAGAGGAATACGTTAAGTAGAAAAGAGTTAAGCCTCCATGTGATTTGAACCAACGTTTGAATCTGAAAACACCATGTTTCACCAGGAAGTCATCACTTGGAAGTGAGATTTTCTTCATCCTAAATTATTAATCAATTCAGTTATTTAAGCACGGAAAAATGTTTTTGTATATTTTGCCCAGCTATGTTCTCTGCCTTCCTGTTTGTATACACACTCCTCGAACAGTCCGGCTCTTTCAATGACCTTAGTATTCTGTTCTGTAATTTAGGTTTGAATGTAAGCTGTTGTCATCCTTTTGACGGCAGCAAGACCAAAGGAAAACAAGAAAGTTAAGATGGAAAAGATAGGGGAAGAGTGGAAACCAGTGACAGATTCCAGCAGCCGGAACCCAGACTAGAAGAGAACTGTGAAGAGGTTGTGGCCTTGGGCGAAGCCATGGGGAAGGAGAAGCAGCAGGTTTCCTCCCGTGCTACCCACTGGGGGCTCAGTTCGAGAGAGCTCCGTTTACAGATCGGAATTCCCTATTCAAGGACAAGTCGAGCCTGTGAAAATGAAACTCAGGAGCTCAGATCCAAATCTGGGGAGAGCTTGAGAGCCCCAAATTATTGGAAGGCCTTATTTCGGTCTTGACTTCCAGCCACTCATTACACTGGTTCTCCCAAGGCTTTTGAGAATAACCTCTTTAAAATAGAGAAGGAAGAAAATTTCCTACCGCCTACCCATGAGATGTGGCTGGCTATCGATTTAGTAGAAGAGGGCATAAAATGCGACACTAACCACGAAGGGATTCGAACCCTCAATCTTCTGATCCGAAGTCAGACGCCTTATCCGTTAGGCCACGTGGTCCCCGAGGAGAGTGTCTTGCTGCGACACTTAAGAAGTAAGTTTTCTGCCCTGTTCTGAGTCGTGAAAGTTACGTAATGATAAAAAGGCAATGGCCCACACGCCGCCGGCGCTGTCATTGGAAAAATAGAAACTTGAGATACGGAGGTTCTCTCGGGCCAAGGAGTAGGGCCTTGTAAAGGGTAAGAATTGACAATTATTTCGGTCTTGGGTACTCCATGGAGGGAAAACTCATTGACTGTACGACTCCCGAGCAGAAAACCTGGAGTTTATGGCACCCAAAGGATGCCAAAATATTGCATATTGCCTGCATCGAGGGATATTTTTAAATAAGAGAACTCAGAGTTTCTTCCCTATTAATATTCAGTCACGCTCGCAATTTTCAAACTCTAGGTACTTGGGATGTCTTCCTGGACAGTTGTCAGTAAGAAGGCAGTCTTACTACATAAGGCAGCATCTACACGATTGTCTTGTCACCTGGCATGGATATCTGCAGGCCCCCAGGCATAACAATTTCCCCTTTCCCATGGTTTTCTAGTATTTTCTCTGATTGTCATAATATGACATCAAAGCACTTTTCACAGTATACTTCTATCTGTTTGAAAAGAGAATGCTTTTTTTTTTTTTTTTTGGCGTTTCTCAGGGTTTAGGGAGTCCAATGCCATTACGATTATTTGAGGCTTCCATATATTAAGAAATAAGCACTATGGTAGAATTACAAAAATGTTGCCTGTGACAATTTTTACATTTAATAGATGAATCAACACAAAAACGTGTTACAATAAAATCATTCTATGGTTAAAATATTTATAGAATTTATAATGTTTTGTAGAGGGCTTGGCCCAATGATGTGATATAAAGTTATATTTTGGATGGCTTCTTTTAAGCTTTTCAGTGAATCTTTGTGACCTTATGCACCTCGTTTGAAGATAATGTCAACATTATTAGTCTACACATTAGGCATTGCCTTAATTTTCTTAAATTCTAGACCCTGGGAGCATTGGCCTTCCTGTCTTATTTGTGGTAGGTCTTGGCTTTTCTTGACTAGTAAATTAGCAGCTTTCTGCTAAGGGCCCAGAAATGGGCCCTTTCACACAGTCTTTCTTCCCTGTCCACGGAATAACATGTGGGGAACAGTAGGGGCTCATTAAAAATGTGCTGAATTTCTCATATACATATGTTTTTGAATTTTGAGATTATCTTTTAAGGTGGAGATTATTTAACAAAAATATCCTTTTCTCCTGAAAATATTTGAACATGGACTTGTTTTCTCTTTCTCTCTTCCTGGAAGCAGGAAAATGGTGGCTAAACCATCATGGGTAGTGTTGGTGGAAGTGGTAAGAAGTGGTTGAATTCTGGATGTTTTGAAGGATTTGCTGACTGGATTGAGGGTGTGAGAGAAATAGAGAAGTCATACATAGCTCCACGATTTTTTGCTTTAACAACAGTTTCCATTTACTGAGATGGAGACCACCACAGGAGGAGAGGAAGGAGCATTTTGGGAGTGGTGTGTGTGGGGTTAGGATAAATTCTGTTTGGACATATTAAGTTTGAGTTGTGCACTTAACATCCAAGTTTGGAGTGGTCAAATCAGGATTTTATATGTATACATACATAACATTGTGAATATACATATTGAAGTGGATCTGTTGAAGACTCCATCTTTGAGAAGATTATCGGCAAGGAAATCCATCCCAAATAATTTTTGACCATGACTGGTGTGTTGCTTTCCATGACTTTTCCCCTCAAGCAAGAAAGAGCATCCGTGCCATCCCTGAAGATGGAGGACAAGAAAGCCTTCTCTAGTATTTCCTTGTGTATATCTTTTTTGTGTGTGTCTGCACTTTTTCCTTTGCTGTAATGAATCTTAACCTTGGGTAAATGTTGATTCATGTGACTCCTTCCAGCGAATCACCAACTACTGAGTGGTAGTTGGTAGTGGTAGTAGGGCTACAGGGAAACAACCGTCCTTTTCCCTTGTTTCCATTGCACTTAATGTACAATCTTTTTAAAGAAATAGCTGTACTATACATACTTGTACAATACATACGTATTTACTTGTTTAAAAGCATGTCTACACTGTAGGCTACTTAATGCCTTTTCTTAGCGCCTAGCACAGTATCTAACACATAAATATATGAATAGGAATCCTTTCTGAGAGAGAGAAAACGATAAAGCAGTCCACACATATATTTTAGAAATGAGCATAGAAAATAGTTCTGTTAGAGATTGTAAAGCAAGGTAGAGGGTAGAGACACATTTACCAGTAGCCGCCGAAGTGGTTTTCTCAGGTCAAAGTACAATCATGGCCACGCAAACTCTGCACTCTGTCCCAAACTGCTACTTATTTACTCCAAAGATTAAAACTCTAGTATAGTTGCAAAGAATTTGTGCCGGGATGGCCCAGGAGATTTCTAGTCTATCACCTTAACCACATGGCCACAATTACCTAAAAGTAGTGCTTTCCGAATTATGTTATACAAGGAAATGTAACTCAAGATCTCGCCTTCCATCCCTGCCCTCAGTTTAATTCAACATTTTCGCAGCTTCATAGGGCAACGAGAACTGTCATGATAAAATAGCACGGTTACTTTGGCAACCGGAAGAAATTACGTAAACGGTTTCACGTTTATTTTCAGGGAGTCATTTTAGCTCCAGAATTAAATTAAAAAAAAAAAAAAAGGTGGGGCGCCATTTTATTTTTTTTCCTTACTGTGAAACAAAGTTACACAATTTTAATTAACTGCCGAAGGAAAAATAGCAGAAGATGGTTTCGATCCATCGACCTCTGGGTTATGGGCCCAGCACGCTTCCGCTGCGCCACTCTGCTCTCTAGTAAAATACGTTTCCTAATAATACTCTTAACTCTATTCAGAGGTGACTGGGCCTCTAAATTAGAAAACTGTAAGGAGGCGCCTATTTATTTCAATTCCTTGGCTACAAGTTGCCAAGTCTCTGGAATAATGTCGCTACCAAAATCAGAGGAAACGACGAGGAGTAGAAAAGTAAACATTAACAGAGTTAAGTTACTGGGCGCAGAGGTGAGGGGTGGTTAGATAATTAAATGAGAATTACAGGTTTTCATAAACAGGGAAGGAAACGAAAACAAGTGGGAAAGGAACACGGGCGTCCGCGCGGCGGGCGAGAATTCTACCACAGAATCACTAACCAACCATGTATTTGCCTTTGGGAAGAAAATCCTTTTGGTCAGATTTCCCTTGGCTTCGTGATGGAGAGGGTGAAGTCTTGCAGTTTTTAAAGTCCTCCGGAGCGGGAGTTTCGGTTTGAAGGGATTTTGTTGTAGGAAGGAGTAATGCTGGAAGCACCGTAAACTTGAGGGCAAAGCGGGGCTCCGCATTGCAGCGAAGGTTGCAGCAGTTCCGGTCGTGTGGGCCAAGGCTCCTGAGCAACCGTTCCAAAGCATCCCAAGCAGCAAAAGATAATTAGTAAAAAAAAAAAAAATTAACATTTTTAGTCTGACGCAGCTGTTAAATAGGTCCGAAAAATACCACTTAGGGACGGAGGACCTGCTGGAGACTCCTTCGTGAAGCGCACATTCGGCGGGCGGGGAGTAAATAATCATGACGTCATCGAGAACTGGGCCGCGAGGAGAGGGGCCGGCGGGCTCAATGAAAGTGCGCGCGAGCGCGCTTTCAGTCTTCAATTCGGTCCGATGCCCGCTCATATAAGGGAATTGCCCCGGGATTTCTGTTGCTGTTTTGAAAATTGTCAGAGCAGTGTAGTCATGTCTGGACGAGGCAAAGGTGGTAAGGGACTGGGGAAGGGGGGCGCTAAGCGCCATCGTAAGGTTTTGCGCGACAACATCCAGGGTATCACCAAGCCCGCCATCCGGCGTCTGGCCCGGCGAGGTGGGGTCAAGCGCATATCTGGTCTGATCTACGAAGAGACTCGCGGGGTACTGAAGGTGTTTTTGGAGAACGTGATCCGGGACGCGGTCACTTACACGGAGCACGCCAAGCGGAAGACCGTCACCGCCATGGACGTAGTGTATGCTCTCAAACGCCAGGGACGTACTCTCTATGGCTTCGGCGGTTAGGCCGCTCTTTTTCAGAGATTTAACATCTACCACCAAAGGCCCTTTTCAGGGCCGCCCAAATGTTTCGATGAAAGAGCTAGCACTTTTTGCTGTTCTTTTTGCTTGCTTTTTATAAGGTGTACTTCACTTAATTAGTCAAGAGTTATTTTTCGTGCTTTTACATTTCTAGATTACACTTTAGGAGAGTGGAAGTTAGCTGATCTGTGTATGTTTCTGCTTTGTGGAAGTAGTTTCGGGTGTAAGTTTGGGCATTTTAACGTTTCGTGGGGCAGTGAAGAAACTCGCAGAGCCGTCTTCCCTAGAAAGGTTCCACTTAAGTTCGGGTGTATTTCAAGTTTGAAATCGTGTATGCATAGTGCTTGAATACTGGAGAGAAGTCGGCTTACACTGCCCGCGATGTAGTGATGTGAGGCTCCCTTCCCCCGCCTGTGGTCCGTGCTCAAAATGGCGGCGAGGACGAGGAACAAAGAAAGCCCGCGCCCGTGGCGGAAAGCGGGGCCCGGAACAAAGGCGAATTTACGAGTGGGGCGGGTCGCCCCTTGTGCGGGGGCGCGCTCCTGAGCTCTGCTGGAGTGTGACCCTGCTTCGGGGCTCTGCAGACTTAAAACCCTTGTACCAGTGCTTTGGGGGTAAAATTTAAATGCATAGACGGGGAGAGCTAGCACGTGTTGCTAGGCATAGAAAACACTATGTTCTGACTTTCTGTTAAGAAAACTTTAAAAAGCCGATAAGAAGTATGTTACTTAATGAACAACATAAATGTCACCTAAGCTTGACAGTTAAGTAGACATGATTTTAATAAATACTACACAGGCAATATATATTTTACCTCAAATTAAGTAGGCACTATTTTTTTATTTTTAAAAAAAGCTCCCATATAATCACTGCCAAACTAAAACCAGATTCCCTAATACCTAATACTGGGTTCACAGTAACAAATCCCAGTTATGCCCCCAAATGTCTTAGAGATCTGGTTTGCTTAGGAGGATGCAATCATGCCTTTTCAGTCTCAGGTTTCTTTCTTTTTTTTTTTTGTCTCAGGTCTTTTAATCTACAAGTTTTCTCTCCTCCTTGATCTTTAGTTTTTTGATATTGATATGCTGTAGACCTGGCCTATAGGATTTCTTGGTTTGGCTTGTTTCCTGATGGGGTTATTTTCTTGACTTCTGTACCCTGAATGCCCTACAAGTGATTTTCCCTAGACTTGACTGAAATCACGTTAATTTTCTTGTCAAGGAACAGTTACAGATGATTGTATGTAAATACTATTGTACATCAGAGGCACTTGATGTCGGGGTTATCCAGATTCGATATGATAGATCAATTACTCTTTTAGGGTGATTAGTTTCTTTGTAAAAGCAGGTTTTTCCTCCTTGTGGCCTGCAAGTAATTTGTAGGGTGATACTTTGTGAGCCAGAAATCAATGGAGTCATTTGGAATCTCATCTGTTTTAAAGATATGGGATCTGGTGCTTAAATATGAAGAGGATCAGATGTTATTTGAGCTAAGGCACTGGTTTGAGGAAACAAATTCATATAACGATGTTAATTTAATAAACAGACAAAATTGAGCACATGGCATATACCAGGCACTGTCTGATGCTATGGAATTATAGCAGTGAACAACTGTGAACAAAACAATGTATCTATATTCATGGGGCTTCTATTTTGTTGGAGAGGGCACAAACAAAACAGGTAAAACAGTATGTAAGATGGTGCTATGAGGACCACTGAAGCTGGGAAAGGCATTAAAGTATGGAGGAAGGAGGTGACATTTTAAATGATATGGTCATAGAAGGCTTTACTCATAAGTGATGCTTGAGGGCAAAAAAGATTGAGAAAGTGAAGTTCCAAATGGAAGGAAGACCAAGAAGGAAAGGAAAGCCTGGATGTAGAAAGAAAGTATTATGGTTGGGTGGAGGAGGTGAGTAATTCTTATATGGCCTTCCTTATAAACCAACACATCTGACTATTAAAAGAGGTACCTCTAATCCTAGTGAGGCATGAGAAGGACCTTGGAAAGTAAGACACATGTTGCTTGAATTGGCCATCAAAGGCAGGGAAGACTTACAGTCACAGGCACTAGGTTGTCCTCAGAACAGTTCAGGGGAAAGAACTGCTTTCAAAGAGGGGCTTGGACTGTTAGAAGTGGTTTGGATCATTCAGACAAGGAATCCTAATTGGTGTTAAACGCTAGTAGGCTTTCTGGTCTACTGCCTTGTTTATGGCTTCGAGATTCTGAGACTCCAAAGTGGGCAGGACTAAGAGCAGCCTCCCAGCGCTTCAACCAGAGGCTTTTGCCAACGGCTAATATTTTAGAAGACCTTCTCTGTGCAGTCACCACCCGGAGTACTTTACTTGTGCTCTTTTATTGATCACCCCAGCAATGCCACACAGTAGTTGCTAATTATTATTCCCATTTTAGAAGGAAATGTTCACAGAGGGTTTAAGTAACATGCCCAAATTTAGCATTCAGGACTGTATCATCTGCTGGGGGATTTCCCCTTAAATCATGCTTATCCATTTCTCAAATAAACTTATATATTTGTTTTCAAGAATACATTATTTTAAAATGTATTTAAAATTAACTTCGGAAAGCAAGAAATGAATGCCTTAATTATATGTGGAGTTTAGGGAATTTTCTTCACAAGCACCATTGAAAATATAGCAACTTATTTCATGGTCACAAAAATCACTGTGTAGATGTAGGGAAGACATTTTTTCCCTTCTTCCCTTCTAGATTCTTTGGCTGGCCTAATAATTGATAGAAGACAGATTGACAGGAGAAAAACAAAAGGTAACAACGTGCATCTCCTGCATACATTGGAGAGCCCCAGTAAAACAAAATCTACAAAATGGCTGCGGCTACCACCTTATATACCATCTTCAGCTAAAAACTAAAAACGATGGGGATGGGTAGTCAGTTGTGGGAGGCAACCAGGAAAAGCACAGGAAACACGGGTAACGTTATGCAGATTTAAGTTGTGGGCTTTCCCATAGATAACAGATTCGGCCATCCTCTTCTGGTAAAGTAAGAGACACCCATACAAAATGGATATTTCTCTTATAAATGTAAATGTCTCTTACGAAAGAGTAACTTTCCTAAGTTTTCAAAGCTTTTTCTTTCCTTGCTGGTCATATATAAAAATAACTTTGAATTCTGGAGTTTACAGACTCTTAAGAGACAATGTGGGTGGCTCTTAAAAGAGCCTTGAGTTATTGGAGAAGGAGCGAGGTTATTTGGAGCTGGTGTACTTAGTAACAGCCTTGGTGCCCTCGGACACGGCATGCTTGGCCAACTCCCCGGGCAACAACAGGCGCACGGCAGTCTGGATCTCCCTCGACGTGATGGTCGAGCGCTTGTTGTAATGCGCCAGGCGCGACGCCTCGCCCGCGATGCGCTCGAAGATGTCGTTGACAAATGAATTCATGATACCCATGGCCTTGGAGGAAATACCGGTATCCGGATGAACCTGCTTCAACACCTTGTACACATACACGGCGTAGCTCTCCTTGCGACTACGCTTGCGCTTCTTACCGTCCTTTTTCTGGGCCTTGGCCACCGCCTTTTTGGAGCCCTTCTTTGGAGCAGAAGCAGACTTCGCTGGCTCAGGCATCGCAAAGCCAAAAAACCTCCAGGGAGCAAACGAGAAACAAATACGCCCACGAGCAACCGTCCTCAGTATTTGTTTGGTCTGTATGCAAATTAGAGATGGCAGAATTGCGATCTGTGATTGGCCTTTTCAGCATCCTGTTCTCTGATAGGCTCTTTATTACAAAGTCTCATTGGCTCTTCCCTTAGCTCAACCTTACATAATTTGACCTTTCAATTACAAACTCTCTATGTAAATTAGTAACGTTGTTGTTTTAGAACTAGCTTTTGATTGGCTAAGGTTTGTGTTCGGCCAATCGCACAGGCTGTTTTACCAAACCGCCGCAGACTATAATAGTCTAGCTTCTTGTATTGAGGATCATTTTCTTTGGTTTTTGTTTTGTTTTTAGTTTCTCGTCATGTCTGGCCGGGGGAAACAGGGTGGTAAGGTACGTGCCAAGGCCAAGACCCGGTCCTCGCGGGCCGGGCTCCAGTTTCCTGTGGGCCGGGTGCACCGCCTGCTCCGCAAGGGCAACTACGCCGAGCGGGTCGGGGCCGGCGCTCCGGTGTACCTGGCGGCGGTGCTGGAGTACCTGACGGCCGAGATCCTGGAGCTGGCGGGCAACGCGGCCCGCGACAACAAGAAGACGCGCATCATCCCGCGTCACCTACAGCTGGCCATCCGCAACGACGAGGAGCTCAACAAGCTACTGGGCAAAGTCACTATCGCTCAGGGCGGCGTCCTGCCCAACATCCAGGCTGTACTGCTGCCCAAGAAGACCGAGAGCCACCACAAGGCCAAGGGCAAGTGAATCTATCCCAATATCAGTGCGTGTCTATAACGTTTTACCCAAAGGCTCTTTTCAGAGCCGTCCACATTTTCACACTTAAAAAAGCTTGTAACTAAACTTGGGCTGAGTCTATGAAACTTACGCGGTTAAAGCCACTGAATAATCGCCACAGTTTATCATCGCAAGTTATCTTCGCTATCTAACGGGACTGATTGGAATGTGGCTCAGGGAAACAGGACTTTTACCAAAAAATTGTTAGTACCGTAAGCAAGGGCTTTTAGTAGTGGTGAAGCAGGTTTTGGTAACGTATTAAAAACCTGGGGTAGTATAGTTATTTAGAGAGAAGGGAAATATTCTATCTTGCGGAGAAGGCAGGTGGGGGATGGTAGCTTAGAATGTCACTAAGACGTTTGAAACAGCCAAACAAAAGAACGGCTGGCAAATCAGATCAGCGCGGGCTTTTCAAGTTCTGAACTTGTTGCCGAAACTCGGCCTCTGTTCACCCGTGCCGAATAGTAAGCGGCGACATAGTTTTGGGTGAAGTAGAAAAGAGTAGCTTTCATTGCTTTGCCAGGCAAAGGAGACCACAGCAGACTAGTGCCCTCAAGACTGTACCCTCCCTTGAGAGAGTAGGAAGGAATCTTATACAGTCTAGGAGTGGAAAATAGGGCCGCAGATAAGAATGCAATTTTGCGTTCTTTTTTACTTGAGGAAAATTTCAAAATCAAAGATGGCGTCCGGCGGTCCTGGGACTGGCTCTGGTGGTGCTTGAGGTTATCGCACCGTGATCTCCTTTCTGGAATGAAAAATGTTCACAGAGGAAGGGGGTGTTTTCTCGGAGAGGTAAACACCAGGTGCATAGTACAATTTTAACTAGAAAACAATCATTTTCAAAGTGAAATTAAGCAAGAAAGAAAGATCTCTGAGAGACTGGCTGACTGGGCTAAAAGAATAGAGTTCAACATGATGGTGGCTATCTTAACTAATTTCTGCTGGAACTGAAGCAAAATCCCATTTGGCCACCATAGGAAAGTCAATCATTTGTTGCGCACTGTTTGCCGGGCGTCTCCGGCCCGTCGCTTTCCCCGTGGTTTCCCAGTGGAGGTAGGAAGTGGCAGCCCAGGGGAATCTAAGTTCAGTTCAGAAAAAGTAACCACGGCGAAAAAAAGATTACAAGTAAATCTGTTCTTAAAGCGTAGTCCTCGGAATTCTAGGCCCCCATTACATAGATTTGAATCAGAATTGGCATCGCCCACGATCTCCAAGTGGCTCCTTATTTATAATTTGAGGTGCGCTGAACTAGAACATTAGAAAATTAGTTCCTTTGGGTCACAGAGTATAACAAAAAGAGGGATTGAAATGTGGAGTATTTCATCCAATCAGAGTCTCTAATAATTCCCCAATCACTGCGTTGACTCTTCAGCCAATGGTGGTGTTTCGCGGGGCTTTTGAAATAGCTCAAGGCCAATAGGAACGTTTCTGAGTATATATAAAGGGGACCTCTTCCTACTTCTTTGCCAAGTTGGTTTCTGTTTCTTTTGTTTGTTTACGATGGCTCGCACTAAGCAAACCGCGCGTAAGTCCACCGGTGGTAAGGCGCCGCGCAAGCAGTTGGCCACCAAGGCGGCCCGCAAGAGCGCGCCGGCCACAGGCGGCGTGAAGAAGCCACACCGTTACCGGCCCGGCACGGTGGCCCTGCGCGAGATCCGCCGCTACCAGAAGTCCACGGAGCTGCTGATCCGCAAGCTGCCGTTCCAGCGCCTGGTGCGCGAGATCGCGCAGGACTTCAAGACCGACTTGCGCTTCCAGAGCTCGGCCGTTATGGCGCTGCAGGAGGCGTGCGAGGCCTACCTGGTGGGGCTCTTCGAGGACACCAACCTGTGTGCCATCCATGCCAAGCGCGTTACTATCATGCCCAAGGACATCCAACTTGCTCGCCGCATCCGCGGGGAGAGGGCGTAAAGCTTCCCCAGCTATCTCAATCCAACTAAAAAGGCTCTTCTAAGAGCCACCCACATTTTCTTTAAAATAGCTGTCATTTAGGCTGTTCTGTTTCTATGAGTTTTGTTTTGGGATGTTAAGATTGAGACTTCCTGAGTTACTGGGTAAACTTTTAGGAAGTGTCGTGTAACTTCACAGGTGTCCATGATTTCAGTTAAATTCTGGCAGCTTTGTATACCTTCAATCGGTAGGTTATGTGCAAAAGTTGCTCAAAAGTATGAACTTTGCTGTCTCGTGGGAAATGTAATATAAACACATGCAGGTGGAGTGGGGGATTGGTAGGTTTGGCAACAGAATAAGCTGTGTTTTAGTTTGGAAGGGGCAGTAATCGGTGTGATGTGAAGATCGGGTTATTTGGGTACGTGGATTATGTATGGAAGGTGAGCTGCTTCACCCACAAAAGGTTGAATTTGGGTGGAGGTGGGTGTGGATTTGCTGTTTACCCCTTCTAAAGCTGTGTTCCCACATGTTTGGGCATTGACAATTGAGAATCTAAAGCGTTTGCCGTTACTTACTAATGTCTCTGAGACCTCAATTTGCTCAGTTCCAATCTGTGCCAAGTTAAAAGTGAAACAGTTTTGGCTTTCCCGTGAAATGTTTGACCTTTTACACAGAGAACAGTGAGGGCGTTGTTTAGCTGATAGCTGACTTCTATAAAAAAGTTTAAGCTTCTCAGTCAGGATTTCTAATAAACTTATTGGTAGCAGAACCCAAGACAGAGAACCCTGCTGGCTTCTACAGTTTCACTACTCAAAGTGTGCTCTACCACCAGCAGCATGTACATCACTTGGGAATTTGCTAGAAACGTAGATTTTCAGACCCAACCCAGGTCTACTGAGTCAGAATCTACGTTGTACCCAGTTCACCCCAGGTGATTCTTATGAACGCTAGATTAAGAAGTTTATTTTTTTAAATGGCGTTTTTGGTCTCATCAAGAAAAGCAGCCTGTCTGTGAACTCTTACCAGGAGAAAGCATTTGCAAACTACACTTATTTATGTAATAGAATGAAATTTCTGTCAAGCAGTTGCACATAACAAGGTGCCTCTAGAGTTTGATTTCATTATGGATCAGTGGTCTCAGTGGTGACTGCACATTACAGTCAATTGGAACTTTTATTAAAATATTTTTGCTTGGGGTCCAATCAGTATGACTATAATTGTAGGAGGTGGGCCCAGGCAGCAGTAATTATTAAAATTCAGGTGCTTCCAATAGATAGCTAGGGCTGGGACTCAATAATGCATAAATTCCAGTCTTGTGGTTAGCTCCTGTTGGACTCCAGGCTTAGCAAGGAGTTACCTAACTAAATCAGGCTTTCCTTCTAGCTCCAAAGGAGGACTTTCTGTCTTGCTTGATGACAGTTTATCTCACTGCAATGAATCAAATAGTATTTGGCTTTTATAGCAATTTCTGAGGACAGGGCTAATGTGAGTCTATATTGAGAAATGTAGCTGCTTTCAGTGGTTGACATTACTAGGTTTTCAGGGATGCTACAAGGAGGAACATCCTGGAGAGGGGATACCTCTCTGTCTTCACATTGCACTTTCCTGTACAGATTAGCACAAGGTCTTGTTTGGTCTTTCAGGTGGCCTTTCTCCATAGCCTTTTTAAAAAAAAAAAATTATTTAGGAATTTACTTCCGCACCCCCACCCCCCAACCTGGATATTGTTTCATTTTTTTAAACTTAAAAAAAAATTTTTTTATTACACAACATTTGAGAATATATGGAAGTAGAGATAATAGTTTAACAGACCCTAGGTACCCTAGGTACTCCTCATCCAGCCTCAACACCAACACTGCCCAAATTTATCTATACCTCTTCTATCTTGATTATTGTCAAGCGAATCATATCATTTCCTCTCAACATTTTTATATACATCTATTTAAAAACCTAATTGTGATGCCATGATTACTCCCCCAACAAACAACATTTAACACTGATGACTTTTAAAATTTATTTATTCCACGTACATTTGTTGAGTTTACAATGTGCCAGATGCTGTTCTGTGCACTGGGAATATACTTGGAGAACAAAACAGAGAAGATTCTTTGCTCTCATGGAATTTACATTTGATCCTGGGATAGGCAATAAATCAGGTAAATAAGTATCATATGTAATATGTTAGATGGTGAGAAGAACAATAAAGCAAGAATAAGGATTGTCATGGGGAGTTGAAATTTAGATAAGGTGACCAATGAAGACGGCAGTAAGGAGGTAGTTATTTCAGCAGAGTTGTGAGGAAGTAGTAGTGGAAAGAGAAAGTGGGAGACTTCCCTGGTGAGTGCCGCAGTGGTTAAGAATCCTCTTGCCAATGCAGGGAACGCGGGTTCGAGCCCTGGTCCGGGAAAATCCCACATGCCGCAGAGCAACTAAACCCGTGTGCCACTACTACTGAGCCTGCGCTCTTGAGCCCGCGTGCTGCAACTACTGAACCCGCGTGTCACAACTACTGAAGCCCACACGCCTAGAGCCTGTGCACCGCAACAAAAGCCCACCGCAATGAGAAGCCCACACACGGCAACAAAAAGAGTAGCCCCTGCTCGCCGCCAACTAGAGAAAGCCCGCATGCAGCAACAAAGACCCAACGCAGCCAAAAATCAATCAATAAATAAATTCTAAAAAAGAAAGAGGGAGAGGAGGAGGAATGTTGAGATGCCAGGGTGGCTATGTGGAGTGGAGTGGGCTGGGCACTGTAGGAGGAAATAATGGCAGAGAAATGAAAGGAAGCCAGATCATGCAGGGGCTTGTAAGTCACCGTAAGGAATTCGGCTTTTGCTCTGAGTGAGATGGAAGGTCTTGAGAGGAGTTGCACATAGTTTTTGTGTCCGTCTCTCTCATTTAATCAGGTTCTGCTTTATTTTCAGGTGGTCTCAGTTGTGCTCCAGCACAAAAATCAAGGCCCATTTTTCTTTATTTTGTGCTATTCAAACCTTGAAAATAGAAGCTGACCTGGAGGATTTATAGTTAGGGAGAAAATCATTTATAAAATATAAACTTTTGGGGTTAAAGGTGACTCATAGCATAGTACTTCAGTTTACTAGTTTTATGGACACAGGCAAATTGTTTACCCTCAGGTAACAAACAGTTTATTTGAATTGAAAATCAAATGTCTTCAGGAACGAGGCAAGGGGTTTTTGTATCAGGAACAGTAGTGAGCTATCCAGCTTTATATCACTGGGTCAGTCAGTGGTGACCTTCTGGCTGAATGCAAGCTCCCTGTGTTGCAAGGTCCATGTAGCACTCTTGGTCTTTATTATGTCATTTGCCAAGTAGAGATGTTAACAATCCCGTCCTTGGGAACTGTCCAGGTGGTAAGAGATTCACGATTTTATCAATTCAAAGTCTGTAATTTAGTGCCTATATGGATTATTTAATTTAATCATCACAATAACTCTGTGGGTTGGGGGGCCATTATCAGCTCAAATATGATGATGAAGAAATGGAAGCATAGTGAGGGGAACTACCTCTCACAGGGGTTTATTTGGATAAAACTGCCATGGACTTTATCTCCACTAGAGAATGGATGGACATTTTGTGTTATGTGCATATGTCCATTTGACTTCATCCATCCATCCATTCACCAAAAACTTTTTGAGTGCTTACTATATGCTCAACAGTGTTCTAGGTGCTGGAAAGAGCAATGCGTAACATGGCAAAGATGCTACTGTGCGGAGCTCACCTACGATTCTTGTGGGAGACAGAAAATAAACAAAGATAAACAGTCTTTTGGTAAAGAGGATTAAGAAAACACAGAAAACAGACCAAGGGGATTAAGGACTGCCACAGAGTGGGAGATGGGTGGTAGATAGTTGTCATTTTAAATAAGGTGGGTGGGGAAAACTTCACAACTGAGATGAGATATGAAAGCCAGTGTCATGAAGCTTGGAAGGGAGAGGGGTCTTCATACATCTGTAAGAAGATCATTCCACAGAGAAGAAACCGTGATTGCGAAGGTCCTATGTTGGGAGCATCACTTGGAATGATGGTCGCAGGTCTGATAACCAACTAGATAGAACCAGGTTCCTCTTCTGTTTTCTCAAGCTGGAGTTTCAAGTCTCAAGCTCAGCAGTGATTTTACACATTTTTTTTTCCCCCAAAAGTATTGTTCTAGTTTCCTGAGCACACCCAATTCAGATGGTAAACTGAGGCCGGGGCAGGAAGAGATGAGTACTAATCCCAGGGAGGACTGCCAGCCTGATTCAAGGATACCAGTCATTAAGGAAAGCCTATTAATTATTTGATAATTTATTTTAAATAAAAAGTAAGATATTTTGAGGTTCCAAATAATCACCATCATCGTTTTACTTTTCAGGAAAAAGAGAATCCAAATGTAATATTTCTAAAAAGGCTTTATACACTGTAACAAGTAAATTTTCTGAGATTACTTTGGATAATTATGGATACGTCCCCAAATGTAAATAAAACTGTTCATCTGTTGGCTCATGGCTAATAGAACTCTGTATTAAAACCTTCAAAATGGTGATGCTCTGATGGCCAAACCCATGATTTTAAAAATAAAACAAAATTAAAATAAATTTACTTATTTATGTTAAAGGTGTTACATGTTCTCAACTGCAGATCTTGAGCTATAGCTGTGTCTTGGCACAGATCTAAGAGATCACATCTCTTCCGAACCCTTCCTATTGGGAGAGACTGCAGTCCAAATGCAGGGATTTTCATTATGGTGTGTAAACTATTAATTACTTTCATTTTTAATAAGTAGTGTTCAAGGAAAGAATAGAAAACTGGTGTCCTTCAGGTTTTGCCAGATAACTATGAAACTGTCGGGGAGGAAGAAAATGTCCTCTATCCTTTGCCAACTAAAGAATGTAGCTAGGGGCTTCCCTGGTGGCGCAGTGGTTGCGAGTCCCCCTGCCGATGCAGGGGACGCGGGTTCGTGCCCCGGTCCAGGAAGATCCCACGTGCCGCGGAGCGGCTGTGCCCGTGAGCCATGACCGCTGAGCCTGTGCTCCGCAACGGGAGAGGCCATAACAGAGAGAGGCCCGCGTACAGCAAAAAAAAAAGAATGTAGCTAGCCATCTGGTTCTACAAGGTTTGAGATCCAGCAACAAGTAACAGAACTTCCTTTTAGAAAATAGAGATTGGGAACCTGCCTTGGTGGACGGTATATTAACATAAACCCCCAAACCTTGTGGACGAAGAATGTCACCTACCATATCAGTAAACTAAGGATGTGGCGGCCATCAAGCCATCAGCCCCTGCAACTGCCTTCGCCTGTGCACCCTGAGGGGATTCAGGATGGAGAAAAACAGGATACTGGCCCTAGATAGTTAAGCTACATATTTATCAAAGGAATGATTTCAATGAGCCCAGACTCTTGCATCTTCCCAGATATAGAAAGGGCTAACTTCACTAACGTGAGATGGCTGTTTTCTTTAACAGTAATATTTTGACGTTCCAACTACCTGTTTTTTTGTGTTATTTTTTTGTTTGTTTGTTTTGGTTTTGTTCAAAAACTCCTACATATCCTGGCTCGTCCTTTACCTCTTCAGGACCAGTCCCTCAGAGCTATCTGAGAGGCTGTCTCTTGGGCTTAAGTCCTCCATATACCTGCTGGATATAACATAATTCTCAACTTTTATGTTATTATTATTATTATTTTTTCAATTGACAACCTTACGGCTTATTGCAAGTTTATTCTCTGCTTTTATGAGGTCCAAAAAGGGTGTTCTAGATCAGCAGGTAGCTCTTTCTTCCAAGCAGTTGGTTCTGGAGCCCAGGTGCCCTTTTATCTTTGTGTCTCAATCATCCTAATCACATTGCTTTCACATGTTAAAAAATAAAATTCAATGGAGTAAAATTTAAAGATCTTATTGGCTTTATTCAGTGATTCATGAATCAGGCAGCATCCAGTCTAGCAGATAGAAAAGAGCTGTGAGGAGCTGTACAAAATAAAAGATTTTTCTAGGTAGAAGGGAGCAGGAACAGGGAAGTTACACTAGGAAAAAAAGTGGGTAGCTTACTGCAAGGTTGCTTTCCTTTAGGGGTTGGCAGGGGTCTGACCCGGCTGATTACCTAACTGGTGCTGATCAGGCACTTCCTGATTGACTAGTTTAAGATTTCATTTCTGGGGAAGCCAAAACTGTAATTAAGTCTTGGTCTGATGACATAGCTCTATTTTGGGCCTGTTTTGTTTCTAAAACACTTTTGTCTTAGGAGGGGAAAGAGCTTGGAAAGTCTTCCTGGGAGCTTATTATGCCCCAGACCTGAAAATGTCAAACTTTACTTTTATTTACATTCCATTGTTAGGAACTCAGCTATGTGGGCTAAGAAGGCCACACCCAACTACAAGGGAAGCTGGGAAACAAGGTCTCTGAGGGCTCAGGAAGAAGAGGTTAACAGCCAGTGTGCCTCTACCTCTGAAGGTTTATAGAGTTTATCTGTGCAGAACTGGGGCCCTGAAGTTAGTATCATGTATCTGTCACCTCAGATATCCACACTTGCTCTAATTATCTTTCCAGAAAACCTGTGTATCTTCTAAAATCACTATGCACAAGTCCTCTGTTCTTTCCTGACAGTGGTAGACACAGCATTGAAACAACAGAGTTCTGGGGTAGTCCCAACACTAAATATGCTTGAGCAAGTCACCTATAAGAGTTACTTTATTATCTCTACAGATGGTGAAGCATGCTGAATGATTCTGCATAATGTCCAAGGTCACCTGGCTAGTAAATGGTGACAACAAATTTCAGCCCAGGTAGTGAACCTCAAAGCCCTTCAATTTTAAGCATATTTCATTACTGTTCTATATTTGTATACATTATTATTTGCTCTATAGGACAATGTTATATGTCCTAGGTAACAGGGACCATATCTTATTAAGAATGACAAGTAGAATGACATGTGAGAAATTACCTTAATGCAGTGGTAGCCTCCAAATACACTACCAGGCAGGCCATTTCCAAGGTCATAGAACATAAAGTCTCACAGACCAATTTAAGTTCCCTGATTAATTTTATTGAATCAATTTTAAATATATAGCAAGAAACAAGGGAAAAGATATTGGACAAATGGACACATTTCAGATAGGTTGCAAAAGATCAATTGAATCCTTGGTTTCACTTTTCATTTGAAACCTCCCTTTCCTCCTCTTCTCCCCCCTCTCCTCCCCCTCCCTCTCCTCTATCTCTCTCTGACCCTTCCCTCTCCCTCTCTCTCCTCTCACTCCCTGCTTTCCTTTGAATTTCTTCTCTGATGAGAATTAGGTTGGACTTTGAGCAAAGGGGTCCAGCAGATGGAAGTGATTTGGAGCCAACACATGCTTGCTGTGTTGGAGAGATGCAGGGCTGAGTATACAGCCTCCCATCTAGGGAGGTCACCAGTGACATACCAAGCAAACATGTCTTTTATGTGCATGTTGTCTATAGAGGGCAAATGGTACCAAAATGGGAGTCACCAATGGGTGGTCAGTTTAAGAACTCATAAATATTGGGTACCTCATAAATACTTAGTGTCTTACAAATATTTGGCACTTCTTGGTTCTTTCATCACTTTATATCTCCATGTAGCACACACAAGCTCTACTTTCTCTATGTCTAACATCTCACGAGGTACTAACTTAATGATTTACAGTAAATACAGCTTCTGAATTTTGTATCTCATAAATGCCTTGCTTACCTATCCAACATTTCTTATATGTTTCCTATTATGAACTACCTACTTAATATTTATGAATTTCATCATTCCAGTTTGTTCTTGGTAGGCTCTCCATAGTAGAATTGAATAGTAGAATATATTTGAGAATATTCTCAAATAACAGAGCAAACATACCTTATACATAGAAAGGGATGAGTTCCCTAAGGAGAGTGGAGCGCCCATTCCAGGCCTGAGCTACATAGAGAAAAAGACTTTAATTTTGCTTAACCACTGACTATTTTCGGCTGTCTGTCACTTCTAGGGGTATCTAATACTAAGTCATACAGGTGCACATTTAAAAAAGAAGAAATCTTATTAAGGAGAATCTTTAAGAGGAATAATGGACAAGATTTCTTAGTATAGTATTCCTTTCTACATTTCAGTAAGATCCTACATTTCAGTAAGTCACAGCACTAGGACCGGTACAAAATTCTTGTGGACCAATGATAAAACATGGTACCTGAAAATGTAAATATATAACATCTGTTGTTAACCATAATCCACAAATACAAACTTGAACTCTGAACATTTTTGTGATTCCTTTCTCTCTTTTACTGTCTCTTCTTCCCTTGTCATCTCTTACTCCACCTCCCTGCCAGAATTGCCTCCAGGGAAATTAAAAATTTAAGGTTAAGTCAATTCAGCTTTTGGCAATACTAAAGTGACATTTAGACTGATACTTCCCTTCTGTTCGTTTGTATACTGTCTAAATATTCATTTTAGACTATGAGCCCTGTGAGCAGAGATTGTTTCTATCCTGCTCATTGCTGTGTCCCTAGTACCTGTCACTTTTTGAAACTTAATAGGCTCTCAATGAATGAATGAATAAATTCAGTCCTCGTTTTTCCACTCAAGAGTTCATTTAGAGAAGAATCTTGGGCACACTCAGATCTATGATCTCACAATACTCTGCAACTGCCCCCCCCCCCAATCCAGCAGAGAAATGGCCATGAGAGTGGACTTACCAAAAGTGAGGATAGCAACTAAAGAGCTCTGATCCACATTGCAGGTAGCCTGCGTGTATGATCCTTAGAGTCAGGGTATTTTGCAAAGCTGTAGCTGAAATTGTATTGTTAATTCCAATCAGCCTTAAGGAAAGACTGACTAACCGACTCACTGGGCTGCCAGCCAAGGACTGTATCCAAAACTCAAGGTTTTATTTCCAGGCTACTTGAGGTGTCTTACCCCTTCCTTTTCTCTATCACGTGAGTAACTAATGATTTCACAATATTTGATGGTCCGACTTCTAAAATTCTTAATAGCTCAGCAACTAAAACTGACTTTTCAGTTCTTAACATAAAACCGTTTCTCTGCTCTGTGCCTGCTAAAATTATTTCAGCTCAATCTACTTCTGAAGAAATTAGAGTGGTAAAGATGCTTAATTAGTCCATTTTCAAATCTGATCTTACTTCTCTCTAGAAACAAGTAGTATGCAGCATTAGAGCCCCTTTGAAAGTGTGAGTGGCTCTGAAAAGAGCCTTTGGGTTTAATAGCGCCTAAAAACATTTACTTGGAGCTGGTGTACTTGGTGACAGCCTTCGTGCCCTCGGACACGGCGTGCTTGGCCAGTTCCCCAGGCAGCAGCAGGCGTACGGCCGTCTGGATCTCTCTCGACGTGATGGTCGAACGTTTGTTGTAATGCGCCAGGCGCGAAGCCTCGCCAGCGATGCGCTCGAAGATGTCGTTGACGAACGAGTTCATGATGCCCATAGCCTTGGATGAGATGCCAGTGTCCGGGTGGACCTGCTTCAGCACCTTGTACACGTATACGGAGTAGCTCTCCTTGCGGCTGCGCTTGCGCTTCTTGCCATCCTTCTTCTGCGCCTTGGTTACCGCCTTCTTAGATCCCTTCTTGGATGCAGGAGCAGACTTAGCCAGCTCAGGCATGGTGTAAAGTTATTAAACAGACGAAAACTGACAACATCTGTTACAATGTTGGCCTATTTTTGTAGGGCTTCTATGCAAATAGGTGCTTAATCTATCTCAATTCGTGATTGGGTCAAATCAGCCAGTAGAAATCTCTCATGCAAATAAGGTGATTTCAAATCTGCTTTTTGATTGGCTGTTTAAGTGGAATTAACACTAGATATCGCCCCTCCCAACCATCAGAAAAAATAACTTTCGTTTTCAAAATAGTGCAAAAAATTAGTCTTGTCCGTAATTATCTATTTGTGAGCCTTGTTTCTCTCTAGATCCGGACCTAAAGAGACAAATGCCCGATACAAATTTATGACTAGTTTTCTGCCAAAATTCAGTTACCGGGTTAGTAATTCTAGAAAAGAGAACACTGAAATTAGCTAAATATAAAAATGTTTTCAAAATTATGCCATTGGCATTCCCAATTCGGCTTGATCAAAGTCGGCAACACTTTAGCTTTACGAAGAATTAAGGATCGTCACATTTCAACGGCAGTAGTATTTTCATGTTTCCTAGGAAGTGTCTGGAAGTGATGCCAGCGTTTGTTGGAGGGCTGGGAATTATGTAAAATGGTGCTTGCATTGCTAAAATAAAACGTTTATTCAAAATCAGAACCTTTGATAAGTGACGAAACTGGACTCGATCAATTACATTCAAAACCCGAGCTTTTGAAAGGGCTCAGAACTCTGGAACGTTCATTTTCGTCTCTTCCCAAACTTAATCCCGAAAAAGGGGATTAAAACAAAACCAATTAAGGTATATATAAAACATGTAACATACAGGGTGAATAAATGGCGGAGGACTTTAAGCAAGAAAATATGGAGCATAGTGCAATATAGATCTAGGTTTTCTAAAGTGAGACCTGGTATCCAATCACAAGGCCTATCCAGTTACTTAATTCACGGCGCGGAATTTGAAGATTCGGACCAATCAGGAGGACTTCGCCTTTATAAATAAGAGCAAGAACAGCACGGCTTGTAGTTGTAGCAGTGTTTTCAGTCTCCCATTATGGCTCGTACTAAGCAGACCGCTCGCAAGTCCACCGGCGGCAAGGCGCCCCGCAAGCAGCTGGCCACCAAGGCGGCCCGCAAGAGTGCGCCGGCCACGGGCGGCGTGAAGAAGCCGCACCGCTACCGGCCCGGCACGGTGGCCCTGCGCGAGATCCGCCGCTACCAGAAGTCCACCGAGCTGCTGATCCGCAAGTTGCCGTTCCAGCGGTTGGTGCGCGAGATCGCGCAGGACTTCAAGACCGACCTGCGCTTCCAGAGTTCAGCCGTGATGGCGCTTCAGGAGGCGTGCGAGGCCTACCTGGTGGGGCTCTTCGAGGACACCAATCTGTGTGCCATCCACGCCAAGCGCGTCACCATCATGCCCAAGGACATCCAGCTTGCCCGCCGCATCCGCGGGGAGAGGGCGTAAATTGGCTTTTTTAATCGAGTGATAACTAAAACCCAAAGGCTCTTTTCAGAGCCAATCACTTCATCTAGAAAAGGTGCCGTAGTACTTAGTCATTAAGAGCACAAGTTTCGCGCAGTCCCGAGAGACCTTTGTGGAGAGAGTCTCGGAATTAAGCTCTTTTAAAAGCCTATGGTGTTTTTGTTTTTCTGTGGTTTTTTTTTTTTGGTTGCGTTGGGTCTTCAGTGCCGCATATGGGCTTTCTCTAGTTGCGGCGAAATTTTACTGAATTCCTCAATGCAAATAGTATTTTTAAATTGGAACATGGGGCTAACTCTTCGTTATGGTGCGCGAGCTTCTCATTGCAGTGGCTTCTCTTGCAGAGCACGGGCTCTAGGCGCGAGCGCTTCAGTAGTTACAGGACGTGGACTCAGTAGTTACAGTGCGTGGGCTCAGCAGTTCTGGCACACAGGCTTAGTTGCTCCGTGGCATGTGGGATTTTCCTGGACCAGGGCTTAAGCCCGTGTCCCCTGTATTGGCAGGTGGTCTTAACCACTGCACCACCAGGGAATTCCTAAAAAGCCTATGTTATTTTTAAGTTTTTAGTGTAGGAACTGCCTCCACGACTTTACTTGCACACCTCCGTTTGGCGTATATTGTGTAGGTTAGGTACATTTAGGCGTGGCTAAACTCTTGGTCTACACCAGGGTGCCCTTGCTGACCAGAATTGTGAGGCCCAGCTCGCTAGCAACCACAAGGACCCTGTTGAGAATGGTCACGGATATACCACGACCACCCCTAAAACGGAGCCAAGGCTTAGGTTATTAGCTTTATCACCAAAGGGAAGACCTTGACAGCTCCTGAGAACTTGGTGGCGGTCTTTACCCACCAGGTCTTCTCTACAAAGGGCCAAAGCAACCAACAGGGGCAGCTGGGTGGGTCTCTGAGTAGGAAAAAACTGAATGAACTCGAATGCAGGAATCATGAGCCTTTCAGCACACGCCATTAAAGGGGTCTTTTTCTGTTTTCCTAAATTCCCTATCTTAATTTCTAAATCAAATCTTATGAAAGTACCTCATATTTGTCAGTAAAACATGAAAATCAGCTGTAAGCTTGAGAGTTCTCTATTGCAGAAAATATTGTCTTCGCTTTCTTCTCATCCCTACAAAACAGCAGTGTTATACTATTCTATATTGAAACAATATTCCCTTCTTGTGGAAGTAACAAATTCTTCACTATTTCTAAACTGGTAGCTGAAGGGAAAAAAGTAAGGAATTTTCTTCTGAAACTATACAGTCTGTTATTTGGAAATGTAGAAAGGTTGTTACTAAGTGGGTTACTGTAGACCGTTTGGAAGGATTTTATGTCTATTCAAACACTTCAGCAAATTTCAGGCTCAAGATGGGTGAGGTACCCTTAACTACAAAATGGAGAGCCTTCTATTAATTTATTATTTTTTAATGGGCTGTTTCCCCTTGAGGATCACTAAGGAAAGAGGTCAGGTGGTAAATTTAACAGAAACAAAGCTGTAAATAAATACACAGGCCAAGTTAGCCATTTTAAGTCCTAAAGGTTTTATAAACGAAATCTTTGTTCTTGGAAGTCTGTTAGGCATTGAGACTCTGGTGCTGAGAACTGGGGAGCCTGGACCCACATAAGGAAAAAAGTTTAGCTATTCAAAATTCCAATAATGGAGTGTTAGATATTTGTAACGCTACATAAAGGCATTCCATATTAGAACGTACTTTCCCATATCCTGTACTTTCTTTGAGATTCCAGCACAGTAAGTTTTTTAATGTCTGTTTCTGTCTCACCAGATGGTGAATGTCAAGATATGAGGACCAAGGGGGCACAGAAAACACCTAGTTGTATTATTAAATCCACCAGAACATCTAGAACAGTCCTTGCCTAAAACAAACCCTCTGGAAATTATTTAATCAAATTGGAATTTAAAATAAAAATTATTGAACAAACAGGAATTACCATTCAGTTTATTCCTGATTACAGAAGTAAAAGATTGATAGAGTTCATGTAACTTTAATGCTATATACTTTTACCACGTAGAAATAATCAACATTAATTGAGTAGTTGCATTACTGAGTCGGCCAGAAGTCATGTATTAGTCTATGAAGTCTCCAAAATATAAGGTAAATTCAATAGTTCTCTACTAATATACATAATTATTATTCTATTAGTTCTTTACAGATGAGGAAACTGAAACTAAGAAAGTTTCAGTTAAAAGGATAAAGCCAAAACTTTTCCCCTTTGGCATTGCTATATTAAACAATAGCATCAGTATGATCCTAAACAGTTACCCCTAAGGTTTTATTCCTTGGAAGAGCTGTCTAGGAAGACTGATATGTTTATCTTAATATTTTCACAATATGTTAAAGGAAATGGGTGGATTTTGAAAATGTGCAGGATCATATAAAACTGTGTTCTATTATACTACAATTATTACAGCCAATTGCACAGAAATATAATTGATGCACAGCAATAAAACTATAACATTAGCTTGGACAATTTTTAGCCTTTCTGTCCATCATCCAAACAATGATCTTGATTGTTAAGACACATACACACACACACACACACACACTTTTTTTCTTTAAATTTTAAAAGCATACATTGAATGGTAGTGCTTAACATGAGATCTTTTTAACGAATTTTGATTTTCTTGGGGAAATATCACAAATCTAAATCATGTCACAGTTTATTTGTACCTGTTGGAAAATTAAGTTGTATAACCATTTCAGGCTTACCTGGTTGCCTATAAGTACATGTAATTTAAAAACAAACAAGTATATAATCTCTGAATGACCAGTACCTTTATTTTATAGAAGTGATAGCTAAAAATCAAGATAATTCAGAAATGCCACTTCATTCTTTTTATACATCCTGCCTACCACATATGTACACAGGTAAATATTGATATTTTACATCTGAAGACTTTTATACTGCAAAGGTTTTTTTTTTTTTTTTTTTTTCAGTATCCCCAACACCTTGGATGGCATACGTCAGAAAGTAAGGGAGCTAGTGCCTAAATCAAGCCATGAGGAAGGTCATAGAAGGGGCAGAGAGATTTATTACCCTTAGCTTTCCACAGAAAAACAGAAAATCACTGAATCTGATTATTATGGGGGTAATCCCACCCATTTGATAGGATTTTAAAGCTCAGTCAATTAAAACACACCTAGAGTAGTGGGAAAACAAGATAAAGACCAATGACCCAGGGTTTACTTTAATGAGAGAAAAGAATAGATGCATTATAAATTTTCCATTGATAATAATGGTACCCAATTATTAATGTCATCAAAGCACATTTTCAGAGAAACTAGATTTTTCTAATTAGGGGAATTTATTCATGGAGTTGGAACTTGAGATGACATTGGAAAGATTCTCCCAGGTAGGAGAGAAGGAATAGCAGATGAGTAAAGTTGTCCAAAAAACAAACAACAACAAAAAGGAATAGAAAGGTAAATTTGAGTTATTAGTGCTGGTTAGTGTGAGCAGAAAGCATCATTATGAAAAAAGGCTACAAAGTTCTCACTCGAACATAAGGCAAGAGTGACAATTTTTATAAGACAGAATGACCAGAATTTAGGAATTAGGGGCTGGAGAAACTGGTTAGGAAGAACCAGTTAGGAAGAAACTGGTTAGGGTACTGGTTAAGAAACAATGGAATCATCCAGGTATGAGAGGATAAGGAGAGAATGTGAGAGGGGAGAAACTGTCAGTTACTGAAACTTATTTAAACATCTACCTGATTTAGTGACTGAGTGACATGAGTAATCAAGGCCTCCACACAGTGACATGAATTCCATCTGCCTCCCCCAGTTCAAAGGAGTCAGGCAATTACTAAGTACAAGGGAGAAAGTAATGACTTCAGCCTGGCTCCCAAAATTACTTTTGGCTTAGACCTATGCCATATGGATAAGTACCCTCCTGCAGCTAAGAAAATATGAACATGCCCTTCACACCTTCTATGCTAAGACGTCCTTTTTTTTTCTTTTTTTTTAGGTATGTTTCGGAGACAACTACTCACAGAGGCTCCTGATTGATATTTGCCATCTTTAAGTGTAGATCTGTTGAGTTTTTCTAAACCTGGGTTTTTGCCACTGCGATTGACAGACCACCTTTGTTCAGCAAAAGAACATCAGAAATCCAAGGATGAGTGTTTCAGGAGACCCTCCTAGGGATGTGGTTTACTGATGAAATACAGGGACTAGGAATGAGCTTCCTGATCGCTCATCATCCTGCTGCAGAATATCAAGACAATCCTAAGATGTTCATTTTAACCTGCTTTAACTGCAACAAAAATTTTGGGAGATGGAGTAAGAGTTAAACAAGTTCTGATTTCCTTGTAAATTAGAAACTGTCCCAAGGAAAGGAATATGAATATTAATTTACATAAACCAGTGTAAAACTAGAAGAGCATTGATTGAATCGTGTTTAATCCCTTCTGGTGCATTCCAAAGGGATTGTGAATTGGATAGCTCATAGAGGGCCTAAAATAGAAATACATGAATGTTATTTTTTCTGGATGAGCCTAAAAAGGAAATAGAGAACTCTACTCCTTTTCCAGTTGACATAATAGATGGGGAGCAGTGCTCAGAAAATGACACTAGGAATAAAGAAACTTGTGTTTGAGACCCAGGTCCATCATTTATTGACAAGGTGATTCTGGCCATTTCATCTTTCTAAGCTACAATTTTCTTAACTTTAAAACAAGTAGCTTAGGGAATTCCCTGGCAGTCCAGTGGTTAGGACTTTCACTGCCAAGGACTGGGTTCAATCTCTGGTTGGGGAACTAAGATCCCACAAGACACAGGGTGCAGTCTAATAATAATCAAGCAGCTTAGCTATACCTACTGCAAATGCTTTATAGTGAGGCAGGCATAGAAGTGGTTTGTAAAATATAACGAATTACAGAGATACTATATAGTAACCACTCTTGTTGACTGTCACATTCCCACATAATACTTATTCCTCATCACTCATAATCAAAAGCCAAACTCTCTCATTCTGGGTATTAAAGACCTCACAGGTCTCTTCCCCCTTATCTTTCCCCCTTGATGCAATCTATTATTTTCAAAAGGATTCTTCTGAGTAACCATTTCACATCTTCCCATTTATCCAAATCGCCTTCTCAACCAAACCAGTCTTCTAAGAGGTTTTTTTGGCCCTTTCTAGAAAGAAGAAAGTATGGAATACAGTTGTGATGGGGAAAAGATGAACTCTTGCTTAGAAAAGCTAGAAAGGTAATCACAGGCTATCTCCTTTTTTTTTCTTAAAGAAAGTTTAAATAGTAAAATGTAATAAACTATTAACCAGTTAGTTGTGTGTGTGTGTGTATGTGTAGCTGGGGGCGGGGGGTGGGGGCCGCTGGGTATGTTGTAAACAAAGAAATAAGATGAAGTCTTTCAACCATGAGGTATCTGCCACTGAAGATCTGCTCAAGGACTCATGACTTGTTTTGTATAGTGGACTCTATGGATAGTCTGGAGAAACCTGTAAACAATTATCTTCTCAATGCAATGTTTTAAAATACTTAAAGCATACAGGATAAGAAAATTAGCCACATTAAAATACAGCTGTCAAAATGTATTTCTTTTACGTAAAATGTGTTTCATTAGTCACATCAAATAACAAGGAGCAACAGGTGGAATAACAAATGTTAGTTTCAAGGAATCAGAATGATGTAAATTTTATTTCAAGATATCTGCAATATCTTCAAAGTGATCCAAAAACATCTGTGATGGCCACTGTTGAAAAAGTCAGAGGCACTGCAAAATCCATTGTGATTAGCTGCCTGCAGATATACTTGAAGGAAATGCTTAGCTGCATTTAGAGTTTGGTAAAATAAAGATGTAATTTTTCCCCATCCATGTTTACACCCCCCTAATGGTCTGCAGAACTCAGATTTTGGTCAAGATTTGCCAGTAAAATCGAGTGGCCTTCCCCAGAAATTAAAATAACAACAACAACAAAAACAGGGATGAAGGGGAAATGATGTAATATCAGGTGAACCCATCTTCCTAGAGCCATTTATTTTGCCCAGGTTACTCCAGCTCCAGGAGCTCCCTAAGCAATCTCATTCCCTTTATCAACGGCTTTTATTTGTTTCTGCCTCCCTGTTTGTTGCCTATTCACCAAAAGATATTAGACCATCAACCCAGCTCCCTGGATCTTGTCAACATCTGAGGGGGAAAAACTCTGGCAAAGAAAAGGGTAAATTATAAAACACCAGGGATAGCTTACTTTTTTCTATCCCTTGGTGTCAGGGTGGTAGCAACAATTATGCAGGTTTAGGCATAATAACAATAGCATGAATACTCCCCCCAAATAGGACTACATTCATCAAGCGGAAAAATCCAAGCTTTTCAACTGCTTCAAAGTATGTATCAATACAAGTCTTAATATCTCAACCTCTAATCGGTGTAGTATTTTCTCCTGGAGCCCATGCAAGTAACTCCAGAAGTGCGTACTGATTGGCTAACTCTCTCAATAGCCTCTGCAAACCAATGGGAATGGAAATTTTAGAAACATCCAGAGACTATAATAACCCCTTCCTCAAGCTGCACTATTTCTTTCCTAACATGTCTGGACGAGGAAAAGAGGGCAGCAAAGCGCGAGCAAAAGCCAAGACCCGCTCCTCGCGGGGCGGGCTCCAGTTCCCCGTGGGCCGAGTCCACGGCCTGCTTCGCAAGGGTAACTATGCCGAGCGGGTCGGGGCCGGCGCGCCGGTGTACCTGACGGCCGAGATCCTGGAGCTGGCGGGCAACGGGGCCCGCGACAAGACGCGCATCATGTCGCTTCACCGGCAGCTAGCCATCCGCAACGACGAGGAGCTCAACAAGCTGCTGGGCAAAGTCACCATCGCTCAGGGCGGCGTGCTGCCCAACATCCAGACCCTGCTGCTGCCCAAGAAGACCCGAGAGCCACCACAGGGCCAAGGGCAAGTGAATCTGTCGCAAAGGCTCTTTTGAGAGCCATTAAACTCTCACTAGAGGACTGAACACAACATTCAGAGAATTCTGAACGTGGCGGTGCGCGCGCACCCTGACGCATAGCCAATCACATTAGGGCGGCAAGTTTAAAAAAAGTTTAAAAAAGAAGTACCTTATTACAAGGCTTGTTGGTTACCTACGGAAACACATCCGGCTAAGCTCTTTTATCTGAGATTAGTGGGTGGCTCTGAAAAGAGCCTTTGAGATTTTCGAAGTACGACGTCCCACTACCGATTTACTTCTTCTTGGAGACCGCCTTCTTAGCCTTTGTAGCCTTGGGTTTGGCAGCTTTAGGCTTGGCTGCCTTGGCTTTGGGGGCTTTGGCCTTGGCCGGACTCTTAGCCGCCTTCTTCGGCTTGGCTGCCTTCGCCTTTTTCGGGCTCTTGGCCACTTTCTTGGCCCCAGCAGCCACCCCCGGTTTCTTGGCTTTCTTGGGGGTCTTCTTAGCGGCCTTCTTGGGGGTGGCCGCGCCCGTGGCCTTCTTGGGCTTCTTAGCTGCCCCAGCAGCCTTCTTGGGCTTGGCCGCGCCCGCCTTCTTAGCCTTGGGCTTGGTTTCCCCGGTGGCCGCCTTTCTGTTGAGCTTGAAGGAACCTGAGGCGCCAGTGCCCTTCGTCTGCACCAGGATGCCCTTGCTCACCAAGTTCTTAAGACCCAACTTGATGCGGCTGTTGTTCTTCTCCACGTCATAACCAGCGACAGCCAGCGCTTTCTTCAGCGCGGCCAAGGACACGCCGCTGCGCTCCTTGGAGGCGGCGACAGCCTTGGTGATGAGTTCGGACACCGGGGGCCCGGACGCCTTGCGTTTTCCAGCAGCTGCACCCGTTTTCTTCGTCTTCTTCTTAACAGGTGTTTTCTCTGTAGGTACGGGAACAGCAGGAGCAACTGGAGCAGTCTCCGACATTTTTCTGTTTAGCCAGGAAGGACAAAAAGTAAGCTTAAACTATCAGAACGGCGTGTCCCGGGAGCCGCCGGCTGGGGGTTTATATAGAGAGTCGCTGCGTGATGATTGGTTGCCTGTTCGGTGAGCCGCGCTGCTACGAAGGGCTCCTCGGCTCTGCCGAGTGGCTGTGTTTTTTGCCCCTTAAAAAAGAAGAAAAATATAAGAAGTCTGGGCACGAAATAATTAGGAATTTGGGGGAAACTGATCCGAGACTCTTCAGGCTTCATTCCTGCCTTATTTGCTATACCTAGTTTCAAAGCCGGCCCCCTGAAACTTTCCTGATTCCCCCAACTCTCTTGGAAACTTCGGTCAAATTGAGACAACTTTCAGATTTTCCTTAAAATTACTAGTTCTCTCTGCTTCCTTTGCAAATCTTTCTTCCAGGGCATTGTCATACACATTGTTTTCTTTCCAACCTTATATAAATAACCTCACTTTTACTCAAATATACAAGGAAAATCGGTTTTTTCGCGGGAGCAATAGCACAGCTCTCCTGCAACTTGTTTGCTCTAAGCACTGGGAATTGGCACTGTGGTAGAAAATTCTACGTACAAGATGGATAACTATTTTAAAAAGGATAGATTTTTTTTAAAAAGTATTTGAGTGACCAGTGTGTAAACTGGGTTTGCTCCCAGTGTTTCGGTGATTTAAACATTTTTGGAAAGATGGGGTGTGAGGCTGCTCCATTTATTTTCTAGATAAACAGCTCCAAATAGAGTCACCAACCTTCTCTAAAAATTAGTATAATAGATTTTTCTGACCTAGAATAGGCATTAGAGATCAATCACACCATCTACAAAGAAGAAAAGTGAATTATGAAGCAATAGATTGGCAACTGTACATCATTTTACCAGCTCTGAGCTCAAGAACTCTGTAAGATCACATGGGTTAAAATTGTATATTGCCTAATGATATTCCGTACATAAGATTTTTTTCCTCCAATATTTAGCACAGAATTATGTGCATATTTCCTATACTTCAAAATGATACTTAAAATACAAATTTGATTTATCTTTTTTCAACATTGCAAATAGGGAAACAGAGGACTAGAAAGTAAAAAAAAAATTCTCATTAAACTCACTTTCTGAATTTTCATAAGTTTCCTTGGGATTTTTACTAACAAAATATGAACCAGGCTATCATGACCTAAATTAATTGGCTGAATGTGTCCACTAAGGAGTTAAATAAACATTTCATAGCAAACATGACTGATTTACTACTCCATCTCTTTGTAACACAGAGAGCTAATGGAATTCGATAAATACTGGATAATTAAGCACAAAATTAATATCCACCAAATAATCAGATACTGAAATTAAACCTCATGTTTGTCAAAATAAATAAAAGTATTTTGGTGTTGTGTTTTTTTAAATAAATACCCTACTTCCAAAAATCTATTTATTCTGGCCTACATTCAATAGTGACTTGAGAATTTTCTCATATAACTTCCAAGACAGGATAATCAACTTAAAAGATGTCATCTCTCTGCACTGAACTAATTCCATAAAAATGACTTGGCTTGTTTTTAAACAGTCATTATTGGCTGGCACTGTCTGTAACTAAGTCTCTGGGACTTGAGACCATGTTATATATCAATTACAAATACAGTGTATAAAGAGGGAAGCTTATAGGATTGGATCTAGAACATTCCAATTTTCCCAGGGAAGACATTTTACATCTGTCTGGAGGATGGGGCTACTTGTCATCCTCAGTATCATCACTGTCAATAGCAATAGTAACAAACATTATATACACCATTTTCCTTTTCAGCCCAGAGCCTAATACTATCTAGACCTAAAGATAAAATTAAAATTCAGATTTTTAAACCTTTATTATTTTGGTGATCATTGTAGTCATGATATCAGTTGTTGAATACTTGTTGGAATTGTTCCCTAAGTTGTACATACTCAATTTAAGATAGGTGAAAAGTTCTTTCAACAGCAGAGGCCACCATTTCTTTCTTGTGCAACTGTTACTGGTTCCCATGGCTATTTAGGTTCCAAATAAGTGAGAAGACATTGGGGCTCAGGGTCATTTGCTTATTTGTTTATAGGTAATCTCTGCTTCCTGAAGGGCAATAATTGAGACTTGACTTCACCTGAAAAGTTCTTCCCTAGATGTGTATAGGAGGATAGAGCTGTGCTGTGTGTAGGTACTGTTATCTCTTGAGATCCAGGTATTTACGCTCTCTCTAACTGTAGCATGGACAAGTTTCTTGAAAGCTGGATCACCCCATGGGACTATAAAGTTGAAAAGTTTCACCTAGTACTTGGTAGCCCACAAAAAAGTTGTCTGTATTACTTTTGGATCCTAAATCTGTATATATTCTAAAACCATGGATTTTCTGCTAGACTAAGACTTGAACTATTTTCACTTTATAGATGTAAAAAATAAATAAGAAAAACTAAAGTTAAACAAGTGATGGATGTCTCACAACTTCATGTTCTCTCAATTTTGGTGTCAAGCCCCCACACACCATAGTAAATGACTGTGAAAGAGATAGGTAGGGCTCACCACGGCAATACACAGGGGCTCTACTTAAGTGTTCCAAAATTCAGAAAATTTCAAACATTTAAAGAGAAGAGTGACTATGTTGACTAAATACCAAAAAGACCAAATTAAAAATAAGGGCTATAGAACAAATAGAGCATTGTTTTACAATGTAATGTGTTCAGAAGGGTAATGAGAAATCACATCTATTTTAATTTCCTATCAGATGGTCTCACCTGAGGACACTCTACCACTTGAAACTCCCCTTCATGCACAACTATATATCAATATTATTCATTTTATTTCCTAAAAAGGACACTACTACTCTCAAACTTCCACTTTCCTTTTTACATGTCCCTCTGTGTATCTGTAATATCTGGTACACGAAGAAGGTGACTAATTTCTATTATACCTCAGAAATACTCCAATCCTCATTTCCTGCAGCAAGCCTCATTCTCAGGTACCTACCACACTCTCTTTCCCAATCTGGGCTAGAAGTTCTCCAGAAGTTCTCTATCACAATACAGCCCAATGCAACCTACTGCAATGATGGAAATGTTCTGTATCTGCACAGTAGAACAGAGAACAACTACACTTGCCTGTGGTTATTGAGCACTTACTTAAAGGTAGTTAGAGTGACTGAAGAAATTAATTTTTAATTTTATTTAATTTTAATTAATTTAAATTTAAATGAGCATATGTGGCTAGTGGCTAATATAATATAGGAAAGCAAAGCTCTAAAACAATTCTTCTCAAACTTGAATGAGCAAACCACTCACTTGAGGATCTTATAAATGTCATATAAGTTCAGTAGATTTGGGGTTGGTCCTGAAATTCTGTATGTCTAACAAGCTCCCAGGTGATGCTAATGTTGCTGGGATATGGCTGATCCACCCATCACTACCAGGATGAATCTTGGAGGATGGTGGGCTGATTATATGGCCACTCACCCCGAGTTTACCTTTCTCTTCCTTCAGCTAGAGTTTGAGTTCTTTAAAAGAATGTGTGATTGTCTTTGTAAACCTGTTATTTGTACACCATTCTTGGTGTATAGTAGACCCTAAATTGTTGAATGAATGAATGCAATGAATCAATGATTCTCATTTAGTCCCTTTCTCAAAAAGGAGAGCAGGGGAGATCACAATGTTTAAATCCACAGGTAACTGCACCTGAACTAAATCTCAAAAAGTTTGTGACTCAAGGAAGTTAATAATCCTCTGACCGCCTATATGGTAAGCACCAGCAGAGAAGGCTTTTTTTTTTTTTTTTTTAATCACCTCAGTAGTTACATAGAAGGCACTCTATGTGAATTTGCGGACTGTGAGTAATGCTGGCATTTGTCTATTAAACATATCAATACTTATCTGTGTGTAGAACTTCAGTTACCCTTTTTACTTGGACAGTATTTCACACTTTTGTTATTTTTTAAAAATTCTGTTAATTTGCAAACTTATTCATCCTGATGTATCTTCAATGCTTTAATGACATAGCTCGGTGGTAGGTGGCAAGGACATAAGACCACAGAATCAGAAGGCCTCAGTTCTACCCCCAACAATACCACTTATTAGAACAGGATTAGGGTCTTCAATCCTGGGATTCTTCATCCTCACAATGTAAATAGTGCTTTATAAATTGGGGAGAAAAGAGCGGAAATTCAATTAACGTTGGCTCCCCTTCCTAGACCTCCCTCTTTATCAGGAATGCTGAAAAACGATGGTTATGTAAACGCTTTGCCAAATGGAAACGTTCAGGATCAGCCAAACTTAATAAGTAATACTAAAGTTTTTAAGAATACTTACATTTTTTAAAGTATCTTCATGTTTTCAAATTAATTTTATTCTGATTTCTCTCCCTTTTGTAGACAAATGTGGCGGTACTGCCTCCTTTTGTTAAATAATAAAAGTAGTGAGGAGACTTGTACAATATTAATTGAGAAAACCCACAGGCACACTAGAGTCCACAAAACCAGCGAGTCTGGACCCCAACCAGGAAAAAGGAAACAGATACTAAGTCGCCTTTCCCCGCCCCCTTCCCTGCTAGGCAATAGCAGACGGCCAGTGAGGAAGGGAAGAGGCGGGGGCAGAGGTCTCGTTCCCGCCCCCGCCGTTTCAGTTTCCTATTAGGTCCGTAAAACTGATATATAAGAGGCTGCAGCCCAGTGTTAGGCGTTGTAAGAAGCTAGGAGCAACTACCAGTCATGTCTGGCCGAGGCAAGGGTGGAAAGGGTTTGGGGAAGGGGGGCGCCAAGCGTCATCGTAAAGTTCTCCGTGATAACATCCAAGGCATCACCAAGCCTGCTATTCGCCGCCTTGCCCGGCGTGGTGGTGTGAAGCGTATTTCTGGCCTTATCTACGAGGAGACCCGCGGGGTGCTGAAAGTGTTCTTGGAAAATGTGATCCGCGACGCTGTCACCTATACCGAGCACGCCAAGCGCAAGACTGTTACCGCCATGGACGTGGTTTACGCACTCAAGCGCCAGGGGCGCACTCTGTATGGTTTCGGCGGCTAAGTTTCCTTGCGGTTTTCCACCGTGAAGCTCTTGTTTACTCACAAAAAGGCCCTTCTCAGGGCCACCCACTTGGTCACATTAAAGGCTGTTACTTAACTCTAAAGGGAAAACAAAGGTAATATTCTTTGTTTTATATTAATACTGGGTTTCGATTATAAGTAAGGCAGTCGCTTTTTCTAGACCCTGGCTGTCGCGTTTTTTTGGTCTTTTTTCCGGTTAGATATCATGTCAAGATGGCGGCTCCCAGACATGCCAAAAAATCTCGTGCAGTGGAACTGCTGGGGTTTTTACTCAACAGAAGTGAATTGCATTTGACGTAGCATCAGTTTTCTAGTTTCAACATGTTTTGAGTTCATTTTACTCCAAAAACATTAAAATTAACGTCCAGAATGTCCCAATGACCCAGCACCTAGTGTCCTGAAGAGGGCACCTGGGGCCTTTAAGCAGCCTTTTTCCTACAGAAAACGTTGCAGATAGCTCTGGATAGATGGAGCCATAGCTAGTGAACTCAAATCGGGTGGAAGAGACATAATAAAATTTTGTCTTTATCTAGTGTACTCCCGAGGACGCCTTAACATGACTAAGAGGTCATCAATCTTAATGCTTTGTTTCCAAAACGTTGATAATGTGACGTTCTTTCATCTGGCCACCCCACCTCTGCATCCTTACCTCCATTTTCCCACCAGGCGAAAGAGATGCTCTTCAGGCCTCATGCTCATCCTGCCACCTGTGTTCTAAATCTTTCACTCCCAGAAGCTTTGTGTTTGTGTCAGTGAAAACACACCCTGGTGTGTGGGTGAACACACACCCAGGGACAGTTTCATTCTGTCCCTGTTATCTTAAGATAGTTATTAATGGAGCCCACTTCCACTATCAACTTATTTGCACAATCAACTGGTTGGTCATCCTGATCTAATCATAGTGATATCACAGCTTAAAGTTTTATTCCTCTTTCTACTGGCTCTTTCCCAATCACATATAAATATGTTTCAGTGTCTCTCAATTTAATCCATACCTCTATCAATTACTCGATCCTTCCCATTTATCAAATCTCCAAGCCTTGGGTAATTTGGAGTCACTATCC
Source organism: Kogia breviceps (assembly GCF_026419965.1). Taxonomy (NCBI): domain Eukaryota; kingdom Metazoa; phylum Chordata; class Mammalia; order Artiodactyla; family Physeteridae; genus Kogia; species Kogia breviceps. The sequence continues at coordinate 86,851,492 of NC_081319.1, forward strand.
TCATATCTTTTCATGATTATATGACTTCTACACAAATCACTCACTAAATAACAAAGTAATTTATAAATACATTGACAAGCAACCACGCCAGGCTTTGGGTTTGGAATCCATGAGCAAGCTGCTCTCAAACTGTATTATTGGGCATGTTTATTAATCTCTCTGAGACTCAGCGGCCTTATCCATAAAATAGGATTAATACTATTGATAATGGAGTTATTGTAAACAAAATAGCATCTAGTTCGTTAACAATAAATTTCTATCACCCTGGACTTTGTTCTTAAAAACAAAGTATTTATAATACAGACAGGCCTAAGGCACATGGAAAGATTTCAAAACATTTCTAATATAGCACCAGTTTGTACAGTGTGCTTTCACTTATACAGATTAAGCATATAAATTTGAACAATGAAGGATTGCAGAGGAAAAGAATGTAAATTGTCAGGGGTTAATAATACCCTGTTCTTATATAGAGGACAGAGGGTGGAGGGGTGATTGTCCTTTACTGTGTTTGGTGCATGGAGTTCATACAAAGCTATCATAAACGCCAATGTTAGGCAAAGAGATTTTATGCAAGTGCCAGAAGTAAAAATGTGATCTTTCCTAGATTTTTATATTATTAAAAAAAAATTGTCGAGCACATGGGAGTACTATGATTTAAATGATGTCCTTGGAATAAATAGAATGTTCGAAATAAGAGATTATTTTTATTTCACACTATGATATACCAAGCACACTGTCCTAAGAGCTGAGCAGTAGCTCAACCAATTACCTCATCAGTAAATTTGAGATTACAAATATCAAATTTCAAAACTCAATTGATTTTTGAGGTAGCGGCAGCAATAGCTAAAAAATCACACACCAACATAAACGAACCAAACCGCTGCTCAATGGACATGTCATCACTAGAACAGCCAGAAGAAAGGAAAACACTGCTATTTATGAAAAAACAAAACAAAACGCACCAAAAAAAGGAACATTAATTTGTTAAACAAGCCTTGGAATCCAAAGCAATACACAGTAGCAACTATTAAAGAAAGATCACAACATTTTTTACATTGTTATTTTGAAATAACTAAATTCACAAAAAGTTGCTCCAATAGTACCTTGATTTCCTCGAACCCAGTTTCCCCTAATGGTGAAATCTTATTATATTATAATATCAAAGCCAGGTAATTGACATTGGCAAAGTACTTTTAGCTAGCCTGCAGGCCTTATTCAGTTCTCAACAATTTTTCCTTGCACCCATTTGTGTGTGTGTGTGTGTGTGTAGCCCTGTGCAATTTTATGTGTCACTACCATCTCAACGCTGACACAAAACTGTCCCATCATCACCAACGAACTCTTTAATGTAACACTTTTATATTCACATCCACTCACTTCTCCCCTGTCCTGGGGCAATCACTAATCTGTTATCCACCTCTAGAACTGCCATTTTGAGAATGTTATATACATGGGAATAATACAAAATGCAACATTTTGAGACTGGCTTTTTTCACTAAGCATTACCCATCTAGGTAGTTGCATGTATCAATAGCCTCCCTTTTTATTGCTGAGTAGGATTGCATTGCATGGGGTATGAGAATTTATTTAACCATTTACCAGTTGAAAGATATTAAGTTGTTTCTAATTTATAAATCAAGCTGTTATGGACTTTCATGCACAGGATTCTTGTTGTTTCTCCCCAGCTGCCCCCCCGACCCCAGTTTTGGTTTGCTTTTTGTATTTCCTGCGTTCCACCTGAAATTTACCTTTTTTTAAAATGGCAGAAGTGCTGCGATGATGACTGGGAGCCTAATAAGCCTTTCAATAGTCACATAGAAATCACATTGCATTGCCATTATCACTTGCAGTTTTGCTTCAATGTTCAAAACCATTGCACTGAGCTATTCCCACTGTTTCTGAAGTGTGACTTCTGGTTTCTGTAGCTGAGGATTTGCTCCAGTAACAGTCTGCGTTTGTTAAATAAACTGTTGGTGTCCAGTGTCTTTGGTTCCTGCCATGGGACGTGTGTTTTCACTTTTCTGCAGAGCTATTCACTTAACTCCTGAAGAGCCTCCAGTGTTGCTTAATTCCCCCCCCACCCCCACCCCCGACTGGGAGTAAACCCAAGAATAAAGCTGGGCGTTCCCACTGCCAACGTCTGTAAAACCTGACTGAATCCACAAACGTGGCATTGCTCTAGGGTTTGTCCTAGGATTCTGCATTTATTAGAGGAAAGTTGGGAGCTGTTGTCTCATTGGCTCTTTGAAGATGAATAATAGGTGATTATGGCAAAGCCTAAGTTCTGCCTTAGTGACTATATCATGTTTCTCATGCAGGGTGCAGACACATTCTGCACAATCTGAATTTTCAGTTATATGTTGCAACAACCTATAAATTCCTGGTGTGCTGAACACACTTATTAGTTCAGGCCCCAGATTTGGTGCACTAGTGCTATGCCCAACTGTATCACTGACAGCACTGCTGCCCTTTCTGCCGGTGGTGCTGCTGTAAGTTGAACTCTGGAAATCCCATGGAACCCATGTTTTGGGTACCAGGTCTCTATTTTCAGCACAGAAAGTATGACGACCTTTACCAGAGGATTTATTTCTCAGTACAGAAGCAAAGAAGTTAACACCAAACTGCTCTCCAGTAGTACTCAGCCTGGGTCCTTGAATATGTTCATGTTCATGTGCACACACATGTGTATGTGTGTGCGTGCCACATAAAGCATCCCTAGGATGCTTTCCAGGTTGTTCAAGGACCCACCCTTTTTCTCATACCTGACGTCTCCCCTGGACTTCTTGTATCAGGGAGAGGGAAATTTGAATTATTTTGCCTGATCTAATAATTAAATTGACATAGATTAACGGGGGAAAAAAACAATTTGTATACACGGAGGTCATTCAGAAATGAGACCACCGAAGGAACCAAAGCAGGCTATATATATATATATTTACATTTTATATATATATATGCCATATATATATACATACATATATGTATATATATATATATATATATATATATACACACACACACATATATATGGCTTGTACTTGGGGTAGCAGACAAATGAAGTTTGCTTATACAGGTTTCTTAGCGTTGAATTCCCAAATTCTCTTAAGGATACTTTCTATTCTCATACTGGTATAAGGATGTCTTCACATGGGAGGTTTATTTCTCTTTTAGGGGCTAAGAGATTAAGAATATTTATATATCACCTATTTTCCCTTGGCTGTTTCTCAAATAACTTTCAAGGATTGCAGAGGAAAAGTAGTTTCAGGAGTCAATGTCTTGTTCTCATATGGAAGACAGTGTGCAGGGGTGACTGTCCTTTCCTGGGGTTGGTACATGGAATACTTGGGGGAGTAGGGAGTTCGGCCCTCCTCCAGCCTTGCCTTGGTGGGTGGGGGTCGGGGGGATTTTCTACTCCCTTGTGATACAGTTCCTCAAAGTGAAATTATCGGTGGCTCTGAAAAGAGCCTTTGGGTTTTAAGTTGGCACTTGCTGGCAACAATAATTTATGCTCTCTCGCCGCGGATGCGGCGGGCGAGCTGAATGTCCTTGGGCATGATGGTGACGCGCTTGGCATGGATGGCACACAGGTTGGTGTCCTCGAAGAGCCCCACCAGGTAGGCCTCGCACGCCTCCTGAAGCGCCATCACGGCCGAACTCTGGAAGCGCAGGTCGGTCTTGAAGTCCTGCGCGATCTCGCGCACCAACCGCTGGAACGGCAGCTTGCGGATCAGCAGCTCGGTGGACTTCTGGTAGCGGCGGATCTCGCGCAGGGCCACCGTGCCGGGCCGGTAGCGGTGCGGCTTCTTCACGCCGCCCGTGGCCGGCGCGCTCTTGCGGGCCGCCTTGGTGGCCAGCTGCTTGCGCGGCGCCTTGCCGCCGGTCGACTTACGAGCGGTTTGCTTCGTACGCGCCATTACTGATCTGCAAAATAAAGGGACTAAACTGGAAGGTTTGCTTCTATATTTATACAGGAACAGAATCACTCTGATTGGATTGTGGGCAATTCCTGTTAGTCATCCGCTGCTAAATTCCGGAAGTGCTCCGAGCGATTTAGGATTGGTTTATCCATTAGGTGCAAGTTTGGGATTGGTGAATTTCAATTAGCAGACATCTTCCCAGCCCCTTAAAAAAAAAATTTTTTTTTCCGAGTTGTTTTATCGATTATACCCACACACCCAAGTATTGTCCAAAAACACATTACTCATTTAATATTCTTCAACTTTTTTCCTGTTTGGATACACGAAATAGAATGTGTTCGGAAAAGTTCTTTAGACTTTAGACACCGCCATTTTCTGCAGTAAACCCCTTTTCATCGGATCTTAGTCCCAGGCCTTCCCCCTATTTAAAAATCCATCGCCTAAGCATCTCATGAATCCTGTTCCACATTGACTGTAAACATCGAGTTCACTGTAACATGGTCTTCTAGGAAATACTGTTAAGATGTAAGGAATTTTGTATTATTCAGGGGACACTCAGCAAAATCCCAATATCCTTGAATCCCTGGATCTTTAGTGTTGTGTTTGACTCAAAACTGGTAATTTGGCTCTGTTGTTTGGTTTTGATGCATGTAAAATGTCAGACTGGGTCTAATGGTGAGAGCCGTCATGAAAAGCTTTACAATGTGGACCCTTAAAAACACGGCGGCGATCGAGTCTTTCTTGATAACACTGCAATGGGCCGGCATTTCGGGACTCCTTCCGAGGATTCCAAGGTGTCCCGGAGAAACCCGACAGAGCTGCGGTCAGGACTGGACTGGGCTAGATAACAGGATTTCCTTACCTGGTTTCCGCATCCAAACGCGAAGACTTTCATTTAATTAAAAAAGAAATTGATTTTTTTGTGTGTGAATGAATTTATAGTCTCATAACAGTGTTGTAAATCAACCTATAGGAGTATACAAGTGTTCGTTTTTGATCCAATAAAAAAGGGAATTTTTGAATCCTAGTTTACATACTAGTAAGCTATTGGTCAGCTTTTGTCCAATCAAAGTTGAGGTTTGTGAGTGTTCGTTTGTATATCCTTGATATAAATACTCGCGATGTTCCTTTTGTTCTCGTTCTTTTAATTCCCCAATTTTGCTTACTTTGTTTTCCATGCCGGAGCCGGCTAAATCTGTCCCAACGCAAAAAAGGGCTCCAAAAAGGCAATAACTCAGGTTCAGAAGAAAAATAGCAAGAAACGCAAGTGCGACCATAAGGAGAGCTATTCTATCTTTATCTATGTCTGTAAAGTGTTGAAGTAGGTCCACTCGGACCCCGGCATCTCGTCCAAGGCCATGGGCATCGTGAACTCGTTCGTCAATAACATCTTTGCATCGCGGGCGAGGCGTCGCTCCTGGAGCATTAAAACAAGCACTTGTCCGTTACATTCAGGGAGATTCGGAAGGCCGTGGGCCTGCTGCTGCCCGGGGTGCTGGCCAAGCACGCCGTGTCCGAGGGTACCAAGGCTGTCACCAAGTAAATTTTTCTATGCCTCTAGCACTTCTCAATGGTTCTTTTTAGAGCCACTCATGTTTGCATATTGAGAGCTATAATATCAAGATTTGTCAGTATTTTAAAAACATGGTTTTTTCTTTTTTTTTTTTTTTACAGTCATTCTTTAAAGTACAGGAAACAGTATTGCAGTATGAGAGGTTTATTTGAATTTTTGTTCTTCAGTGCAGCAAAGAATTTGAAATGTGTGTTGTAGGAACCAGTAGAAAGTTCTATTATTCTGGGTTTTGTGTTTTTATTTCTTAAAATCTTTAAATTGTTCTTGTAGCCAGTCATTGCTCAGATTGAAAATTTTATAGTGAGTATCTGTGGATTTAAAGTTGTGTAATGCTGGTACCTGTATTTGGGTTCCTTGTTTTAAAAATAATGCCCATGTTACAACAAAATAATTTTATGTGCTTCACAAATATTAACTCATGAGAAGGTGTTTGTACTTCACAAAGGCTCGGAATCTCAGTTATACAGTATATACTGGACCAGGCCTGGGGTATTTACTGGAACCTCAGAGTTTAATCTCAACTACAAGTATGCTCTTTCAAAGGTGAATTTTCAAATTTGCATTAAAAAGAAAAGATTTTCACTTTATTTGGTCTTGAGGCTATTATTGATATAATCAACCCTACATGGTGCTGAAGCGGGGTCTGAAATCCTCAATTTGACTCGTTTTTCTTTTATCTTTCATTTTTGTATTCCTTGCCTTCAGTCAGTGTTAGGTTCTGTATTCATTTGCACAGGAGGAAAATAAAAAGAAACAAAAAACAGGAGTAAGAGAAGATGTACAAGTGCAGGGAGAACAGAGAATATGGAATGAAATGTACGGTTTTCCTGAGTTAATATTTTGATAGTTTCTGTATTGCTGAAAGCAAAATGATTTTGATAAGTTGCTTTTAGTACTTTTCACGGCTTATAGACTTGCTATTTGGGCGGCCAGCAAGACACTACCAATGCATGTGCCAGGTCAGTATTGGGTGTGTGAGTAGAGGTTCACATAGCTGTGAAACAATGTTGTTCACATTAAAGTTTGTTTTTTTTTTTTTTTAATGTAAGTCTTCCCTTAGATAAAGATTGCAGTTTCAGTTCATCATATCTGTTATTTTCGATGACGTGGATTGATGAAGATGCCAAATGTGTTGGATGTCTTTATTGCTACATAACAGATTGCCTTGAAATTTCTAGCTTCAGACAACACACATGTATTATCTCGCAGATTCTGTGGGTCTAGGCAGGGTTTAGCTGGGTCCTCTGTGAGGATGCTATTGAGGTGTTATGCAGGACTGAGGTCTCTTGGATGTTTGGGGAAATATCTGCTTCCAAACTAATTTACTGGTTGGTTCTTTGTAGTTTTAAGACTGAGGGTTTTATTTTCTTGTTGGCCATTGGCTTGAAGCCCTTATGGACTGTTAGTTGAAGGCCTCCCTCAGTTCCTAAATAGCCCGGTGAGTTTCTTGTCATTTGGGCCTGACAACAGGAATACTTGATTCTTCAAAACCAGCATGTAAGAGTCAAGGATGTTACAATCCTAGATAACATAGTCATATACACAAAATGTTTTACATCCTGTCACTTATGGTCACCTGGTTTGATGGTTAAAAGCAAGTCACAGGTTACATCCACACTCAAGGGACTTGATCACACAAGAGTGAAACTCAAGAGGGGAAATCCTGGGGGCCACCTTAAGAGACCATCACAGAACCCAGCAGGACCAAAACACAGTTAACTAACAATTGCTCCTTCTTTCCCAACCCCCTCCCCACACCCCTGCTGCCACAGTACTGGGATTGGTTCAAATGGCCTGCAGGCAGGAAACCTATGTAAGGAGAAGGCACCTAATACCTTGAAGTCCTTTTAACAGGCCTCTGCCAGTGACTTTCTTTTGAAGCCAAAGAAGAATTTGTTCATTTATTACTTTGGGGACTTCTTTCCCCTTTTCCTTTGCAAATACTGACAACATGAGAACACCTTTGGTGTGGCAGAGTCCCAGCACAGGGCTAGATGTCCATGTAGCTCAGTTTCTGACATAGTTGAGAAAAGAAACCAGAGGGTTCTTGAGATGAATTAGAGTTGTTGCTTTATTACAGATGACCAGGGAATAGATTTGAAAAGGCAGGAGACAAATCCCAAATTCTTTGTAGATTAAAAAACATCTGGTAATCAGTTTATATAATCCAAATATAAATGCTTTTCAGGGAGAGAAGAAATGGCCCATGTGCCACCTGGGCCTCCTCATGGGTGCCTTCACTCTCTACAGTTCAGTGTTAGCTTCTTTCTTTATACCTCTTCCCTTGAGTTGCCTTACTAGGGACTGAATATTTAAAATTTACCAAAGTTTAGAGTGAGATTTGAGCAGGCTAATAAGGCATTACCTATACTTGTCCCCCAACACTATTCATAGCTTATTGTCAAACAGTAATTCCGTATTTTGGAAAATCTAATAAATTAGTAAAATCTTAAAGTTCACTGGTTAATTTTGCAAGACCGAGAATTCCTAAGAATCATAAGTGCTATTCAAACAATGTGGGACGCTTAGGGGTTCTACAGTGGAAAAGCTGTCGTGTGGCATTAAAACAACACGGTGTAAACGTTTGATGCACTCAAACCTAAGCAAACATGAGCTGCATTAAAGCAACTGCACCCCAAAATCTAACAAACTTCACAACTGAAGTTCCTTACAAAAAAAACCTGAAAATACCAATTTAGGGCAACGAGCTCTTTCAAGCGAGTATTTAGGTGGCCCTGAAAAGGGCCTTGGGCATTGCTACAGAAAATTAGTTTCTGGGTGCCGACTTAACCGCCAAATCCGTAAAGGGTGCGTCCCTGGCGCTTGAGCGCGTAGACCACGTCCATGGCCGTGACAGTCTTGCGCTTGGCGTGCTCGGTATAGGTGACCGCATCCCGAATTACGTTCTCCAGGAACACTTTCAGAACCCCGCGGGTTTCCTCGTAGATGAGACCAGAAATGCGCTTTACTCCACCGCGACGAGCCAGGCGGCGGATTGCAGGTTTTGTGATCCCTTGAATGTTATCCCGCAGGACTTTGCGGTGGCGCTTGGCGCCGCCTTTACCCAAGCCCTTCCCGCCTTTGCCACGTCCAGACATCACTGCGACCGGATCGGGTACCGTACTCGCGAATATGGAGAGCAAACCGAAATTCTTATTTAAAACCCTGCAGCGGACCTTTTTGGAAACTACAAATGAGGGTGGGTAGGGGGTGGGGTTAGTTCGTAACCTAATTTATCCCCGCCCACCATGCCTGAGAGTCAGTGGGGCGGAGCCGAAAAGAGAAGATTGCTTTGTCTGCTCATTCTCTGAATTCAGTTTAACACGTCCTGTTGAAGGGCATTTAAAAAAAAAATTCTCTTGTTTATAAAGGGAATGAAATAATTGTACCTATTAAGCCAGCATCTGTTTTTCAGGTTTGGATATTTAGGCCAAGTCATTAACCGAAATTGTACATTGCCTCTCATTTTAAATGTATATCTGAAATGCAAACGAGGCCCTGGCTTCTCTCTTCCCAGAGAAGCATTTTTGTATACTTTAAATGAAGGTGAAACAGTTATGGTGGTAAACTTGTCTTAGGGAGCGAGGACATTTCTGAAATCCATTAGGCAACAAGGCTTTCCCGCTGGCGTGTTGGTTTTGGGGAGGTATGACTCCATTGCTTGCGCCCTCAGTACTTGCTACCTTTCACCCTCTGATGTCCAGGACCTGTTTTGTGACAGGTGTTTTCTTATTTTTACTTTATTTCCTTCATTTGTAGAATGGAAATGTTAACCCCGACATCACAAGGGTGTTCTGAAAATCAAAAGGTAAATTTTTGGTTAAATGCATTGAGGACTACTGTAATTACCTTCGGAAATTCCATCTTTATGCTCCACAGATTGACTTTCTCCCCAATATTCTTAAATCTCTCAATCTGGTATTTTGCCATCTGGGCCTATGTTCAATTGCTTTCATAATCTCCATATCTTTTTGTGTGCAAACTTTTTATTTAAGAAGTCAGTGTTAAACTTACATCATTACATTTAAATTTATATAACTCCCCCAATTTAACCAGCAGTCTCCATTGCCATCTCCACGCTCCCAACACAATTCCCCCTAGGACTGTATTGTCTGATAAAGTAGTCAGGAATAATTTTTGAGCATTTGGAATGGGATTGCTGTTACTGAGGAGCTGAATTTTTAATTTTACTTAATTTTACTTAATTTAAATTTAAATTTTTTTTTTAATTTTTCTGAAGAGAAACAAGCAATGGACTAAACAATTCTCACTAATAATGCCGTCATTCTCAGAATTTAAACAGCCTGCCCAGACATGTCATTGGTCAGCTATTCCTCCTTTGTTCTCTCATTTATTTTATTGATATTTACTTGACACCAAGTTCGTTTGACTATACATGTATATGTAATAATGTATATACCTCGTGTACATGCAAAACCACCACTCAATATGAGGCATTATGGTCTGTATTATTGGTCATTTACATACATATACGTTACCCATAGCCTACAAGCCCTAACTTATGTCCTGACACAGAATTCCCTTAACAGGGGTTCTTTATGTGAGTTTACAAACGTATTGCATCTTTCAGTTAAAGGAATGGCAGAAAGCTAATTTCATGAATTTTTCTAAGAATTTATGGTGCATAAAATGTGGCCAACGGCTAACAATTTAGCCCCTTTGTGGCAAAGATGGGAGCGGTTTCCCATTTTTAAATGTAAAACTTTTAACAGGCTAATAAAAAAAAATTTAAGCGGAACAACACATTAAAACTTGAACATGTCTTCTACACTTACAAAGTATTTCAGCGCTTTCCGGGAGAAAGTGGGTGGCTCTGAAAAGAGCCTTTGATTTTCGGAACGGGGACTGAAAAACTGCTAATCGTTTCACTTGCCCTTGGCCTTGTGGTGGCTCTCGGTCTTCTTAGGCAGCAGCACAGCCTGGATGTTGGGCAGGACGCCACCCTGAGCGATGGTCACGCGACCCAGGAGCTTGTTGAGCTCCTCGTCGTTGCGGATGGCCAGCTGCAGGTGGCGCGGGATGATACGCGTCTTCTTGTTGTCGCGGGCCGCGTTGCCCGCCAGCTCCAGGATCTCAGCCGTCAGGTACTCCAGCACCGCCGCCAGGTACACGGGAGCCCCGGCACCGACCCGCTCGGAGTAGTTGCCCTTGCGGAGCAGGCGGTGCACTCGGCCCACGGGGAACTGGAGCCCGGCTCGCGAAGAGCGGGTCTTAGCCTTGGCGCGAGCTTTGCCTCCTTGCTTCCCGCGCCCGGACATACTGAGTGCTAGCAGGAGAAAAGCAGCCACAAGAAAAGCGAAAAAGAAATGTTCTATAAGGAGCAACAAGATGACAGTTATAGAGCTGGGTGGAATCGTCAAATGCGAGGTAGGATTGGTTAAAATCGTCTTTTTACTAGACAACCAATAAGAAAGGAGATGTGATGCAAGTAAATTTACATAATCTCGTCACTAATGCATTATCAAATCAGTTCTGGATTTTCTTGAATACCTTATTTGCATAGGTCGCCTATAAAAGACGAGACAGGCATATCAGAGTCATACTTTAGTGTGTGTTTTGCACTCGGCAAGTATGCCTGAACCGGCTAAGTCCGCTCTTGCCCCGAAGAAGGGTTCTAAGAAGGCGGTGACCAAAGCCCAGAAGAAAGATGGCAAGAAACGCAAGCGCAGCCGCAAGGAGAGCTATTCCGTATACGTGTACAAGGTGCTGAAGCAGGTCCACCCGGATACCGGCATTTCTTCCAAGGCCATGGGCATTATGAATTCGTTTGTCAACGATATCTTCGAGCGCATTGCGGGCGAGGCGTCGCGCCTGGCGCATTATAACAAACGTTCCACTATTACGTCCAGGGAGATCCAGACGGCCGTACGCCTGTTGCTGCCTGGGGAGCTGGCCAAGCACGCCGTGTCTGAGGGCACCAAGGCTGTTACCAAGTACACCAGCTCCAAGTAAATGTTTATAAGTGCTGTTAAAAACAAAGGCTCTTTTCAGAGCCACTTTCATTTTCATGTGAGGAGTTGTGATGCCCTCTTGTTGCCCGTTTGGGGGATATTATCTAAACTCAGATACTGGAGTTGGCTGAGTTGTTCTTCGAATAAGTCTGTGTATAGAAAAGCTCTTGTGCTTATTAAAACAGGCTCTTTCTGTTTCACTTCTTTCCCAAACCTTTCTATATTCTATACTAAAAAAACCCGTTTCTGTCTATCACGCCTTATTTTCAATTAGGAAAGCAAGGGAGGCTGGCTGGGTGGGATTAGGAAAGGGAACTCTTCCATCCTAGCCATGGTTTGGCACTCTGGTACCAGGAATTGGTTTCAGTTCCCAGCTTCCCCCGGCCCTTTCCCCAGAATGGATTCTGCACTCCCAGGATCATGCCCCACCCCACAGAATTCAGAGCCTTACCACCACCAGGCCTCCCCTCCAAACTTCGACATTCTAGTACCTCTGCCTTCTGTGTGCCCAGACCCCTATATGTGGTCCAGTTTCACTTGTTTCTGAAACACTTCAGCCCGGGTTTTGCTCTGCCTTCCAAAACCTGTGTAATTTTTATTAAATTATCTTTGTAAAAATAACCAATAGCTTTCTCTTTTCCTGACTGGACACTGACTAATGCATGGTGCCAAGCCTCCCTTGATTTAAACCTTTTGCTTATTTCACTTCGTTTCAGCATCAGGCACTTTGATAATCATACATTTTCCTTACTCTCGATCTCAGAAGGGTTTAGCACCATCAGTTCTTCCAGGTAGGTAAAGCATTTATTCCAGGAGATAAAAGAAGTGAGTAGAATTTGAGTGCAGCCTGCAGGCCTTTGGGATCTGGATCTTCGTCTCCTAGCCTAAACATGTCACTTCATGAAAGATGAATAAGAGATGCACCAAGAAAAGGGATGTAGCCTAGTGCTGGGAGAAGAGGTAATTCATACAAAAATACTTCCTAAAGTGTTGAGAAATCTGCACGTGAAGTGTTTTTGAATTCTATCTAGACATCTTTGAAAGAAAATTGCATCAGAAGACATTGGTTGGAATTTGGGTTCTGTGAGGTAAAGAATCTTTGGTTCTCACAGCCTCTGTTCCTTAATTTAAAAATGAGAATGTTGGGCTTCCCTGGTGGCTCAGTGGTTAGGAAATCTGCCTGCTAAATGCAGGGGACACGGATTAGAGCCCTGGTCCTGGAAGATCCCACATGCTTCGGAGCAACTAAGCCAGTGTGCCACAACTACTGAGCCTGCGCCCTAGAGCCCACGAGCCACAACTACTGAGCCCGTGTGTCACAACTACTAGAGCCCGTGCTCTGCAACAAGAGAAGCCACCGCAATAAGAAGCCCGCGCACCGCAACGAAGAGTAGCCCCCCTCGCCACAACCAGAGAAAAGCCCGCGTGCAGCAGTGAAGACCCAACACAGCCAAAACTAAAATAAAATAAATTTATTTATTTTTTTTTTTAAAGAGAGAGAATATTATAGGAATTCCCAGGCTATCCATTGGTTAGGGATCTGCTCTTCCAACTGCCTTGTCCCCGGGTTCAATCCCTGGTCAGGGAATTAAGATCCCAGAAGCCGCGTGGTACGGCCAAAACAGAACAAAACAAAACAAAAAAAACCAAAAAAGGATATTACTGAAACCAACTAATTGAGAGTTTTGTGTAAACAAATTGCAGTAGTTACAATGAAAGCAAACATTACAATTTGATTTGCAATTCATGAAGTTATTTATGGACATTATGACGTAAATTTTCCCATTATCCTACACTTTACATATAATGAAGACAAGCTTTTTGATATACTATAATAATCAGAAGTAATAATACTATAATGAATGAACAGAGTGTTGCTCCATGAAATGAGACTTTCTGCTGTTAAAATCAGACACCCTAGACACATTAGCTAAAAAGGAAACGTAGGGGACTTACCTGGTGGCGCAGATGGTTAAGGATCCGCCTCCCAATGCAGAAGAGACGGGTTCGAGCCCCGGTCCTGGAAGATCCTACATGGAGCAACCGAGCCCGTGCACCCCAACTACTGAGCCTGGGACTGAACTCTAGAGCCTGTGAGCCACAACTACCAAAACCCGCGTGCTCCGCAACAAGAGAAGCCATTGCAATGAGAAGCCCGTGCACCGCAACAAAGCGTAGCGCACCGCAACAAAGCGTACCTGCAACTAGAGAAAGCCCGAGCGCAGCCCGCGGTAACGAAGACCCAACGCAGCCAAAAGTAAATAAAATTTTTTTAAAAAAGGAAAAGTAAATTGCCGCTGTTAAAATTAAAGCAATGTCAAAATTATGTGAGCCTGCAATTTTAGGAAGAATTTACTTGTATCTATAGTCATTTTTACATTTACACTTTTAAATTTAAACATGTGTAGTTATAATCTTAAAGATCATTGAATATATTAATCAATAATTCTTAAACGTGAGTGCCTTTTCAATTGGTGGTCTGACAAATTATCACAAATACAGTGGCTTACAACAATACATTTATAATTGTATGGTTCTTTAGATCAATATTCTGAAGTGAATTTCATTGAGCTAAAATGGTGTCAGAGGGCTTGGGCCTCTAACAGTGAAAATCTGTTTCCTGTCTTTTCCAGCTCCTGGAGGATTTTCCTTGTTCCTTGGCTCACAGCCCTTTGCTAGATTTGAAAGCCAGCAGTATCTGGACAAATTCTTCTCACATTGCCATCTCTCTGGTTCTGTACTCTGATTCCCTCTTCTATTGTTAAGGGCCCTTGTAATTATATTGGGTTCACTTGGATTATCTAGGATAATCCTATTTATCTATTTGGCCACGCGCAGCATGCGGGATCTTAATTCCCCGAACAGGGATTGAACCCCGCTGGACCTCCAGGGAATTCCCTAGGATAATCCTATTTAAAGTCAAGTCATTAGCAACCTTAGTGCCATCTGCCACCTTGTATCCTTACATATTCACAGACTCCAGAGATTAAAAGGTAGACATAAGTGGGGAGGCATCATTCTGCCTAGCACAGTAAGTGGCAGTATTTTTAGAATTTGACAGAATGCTATATATTTTCTGTTCTGGTGGGAGGACAAACATATGGACACACTACTGTATGTAGTTTCTTGGATTTCATATACTCCCCTAAAGCTCATATAGACCTGGTGTAGATGTTTACCTCTGGGACTACAGAAAGCAAAAATTGACTATTTACAATAACATAAACTCTCATATACAGCTATCTGGTATTTTTAGTTTTCATTCTTTTACATTTAAAAAATTTTTGCTTTTGTTCTTTATATGTATTGTTTGAATGTTTATGTATTTTTTTGTGTATATTGTGTGTGCATATTTATGCATTGTGTTGGGAATGGGAAGCCTGGTAGTCATTAATTACACAAGATTATAGACTCTTAGTACGTTTTTCCTACCAGGGTAGAAATCCTAAAAATATGTTGTAAATACATTCTTAGCATTTGTTCCATAGGGGATGCCATTTATGGCAGTTTATAAACTTAAGCAGGTTTGTAATTATGAGAAAAGTGTCAATTTTCATGACCGTTATATATGTATACATAGGACAGGAGAGTGGTGGTGGTATGAATTATTTTCATTTTAAAAGTTTTTTTTTTTCCTGACTAGGACAAAATAATCATAACATCCACCCTGAGAGAAAATAACATAATGTAAGGGAGAGGAGGCACCAAAATATTTTAAGGGTATTTCTTTCCTGAACTGCCAGTGTCATCAGCCCCAATATGGTGGTTCGGCAATGGTCTAACTTTTCATTAGCCAAACCTTGGAAAAATTCTCCTTACAATTAAATGGCCCTACCCTGGAACCCGTGATACTCGCTTTTCATTTCAATTTCTATGCACATTAACTGTGCTGCTCCCATTAATACTTAGAAAAGTTACATTACTTTAATCAAATAAATCAAATGCATGTACATATTCTTCTTACTACCACAGAGCACTAACAAGGCATTGCCAAGGATTTAAGAGGATTTCTTGAATGCTCTTCATTTTCCAAGGAGTCTGTTCGTAGGGCACACTATATCACAGCAGTTCAAATGATACTTACATGTCCACACTTGGCTAGCCTTGTAGCCAAAGTGAGCAGTGAAAGCAAAAGGCTATGCTACCGTTTATGTAGAATGTAAATACATACCTTGTTTTCAAACCAAAATGCTGTGTACTTCAAGTGTTAGCACCATACAGCAACAAGTCCGTTTCAATAAATTAACATTTAGTCTATTACGGCAGTCATTAAAGACAAATCATTACAGCTCTTATGCTGAAAAAGTGGGTGGCTCTCAAAAGAGCCTTTGAGACTAACCACGAAAAGCACTTTTTTGCTGGGGTCACTTGGAACTGGTGTATTTGGTGACAGCCTTGGTGCCCTCGGACACGGCGTGCTTGGCCAGCTCCCCGGGGAGTAGCAAGCGCACGGCCGTCTGGATCTCCCTCGACGTGATGGTCGAGCGCTTGTTGTAATGTGCCAGGCGCGACGCCTCGCCCGCGATGCGCTCGAAAATGTCGTTGACGAAGGAGTTCATGATGCCCATGGCCTTGGACGAGATGCCAGTATCCGGGTGGACCTGCTTCAGCACCTTGTACACGTATACGGAGTAGCTCTCCTTGCGGCTGCGCTTGCGCTTTTTGCCGTCTTTTTTCTGGGCTTTGGTCACCGCTTTCTTGGAGCCCTTCTTCGGGGCGGGAACGGACTTCGCGGGTTCAGGCATAACGAACACCGTGCCAAGTTAAAGAAAAAAGTAAGCTATGGGAACATCACTCTGGATATTTGTAGAGCTACTATGCAAATATGGTATTTAAAACTTTACACTTTGATTGGATAAATTTTCCACGTTGCTCGATGGTATGCAAATTATGTGACTGCAGTTCTCCTTTTTAATTGGTTGCAAGCTTTTAGACCCTTTTAACCAATCAAACAGTGTAATTTACAATTCGGCTTCGAAGTATAATTGCTTCTCATTCGTTAAGAAAATTTGTACTTTCGTTTCGCTTCTTCTTTGCTAAGCACCTTGATTAGATTCATCAGATGTCGGGACGTGGAAAACAAGGTGGGAAGGCTCGTGCCAAGGCCAAGACCCGTTCTTCTCGGGCTGGGCTCCAGTTCCCCGTGGGCCGAGTGCACCGCCTGCTCCGAAAGGGCAACTACGCCGAGCGGGTTGGGGCCGGCGCGCCGGTGTACCTGGCGGCGGTGCTGGAGTACCTAACGGCCGAGATCCTGGAGCTGGCGGGCAACGCGGCCCGCGACAACAAGAAGACGCGCATCATCCCGCGTCACCTACAGCTGGCCATCCGTAACGACGAGGAGCTCAACAAGCTTCTGGGCAAAGTCACTATCGCTCAGGGTGGCGTCCTGCCTAACATCCAGGCCGTGCTGCTGCCTAAGAAGACCGAGAGCCACCACAAGGCCAAGGGCAAGTAAACGGCGGTATTCAAATTCTTGATCTTTGAGGAATCAATCTTAACCAAAGGCTCTTTTCAGAGCCACCCACGTATTCATTAAAAGGGCTTACATTTTCCTTATTTAAGCAGGTTGTTGAAAATGATTTTCATCACATTTTGTCAACTTAGAAGATGTATGTACACACCTATGAAATACAAACTAATCACGCAGTTTAAAGTAATAAAAAGAGTACTCTTTAGCCAAGTAAAAATGATATAGAGAGAGCTTGTGTCACAAGTAATTAAGTGGATCAGTGCAGCAGGCCCTAAATTGTTAACCCTCAGAAAAAGATAATGGTAGAATAATAATTGGTAAATGTTGAAAGTTTAGGTGCAAATCTAGCTAGTGACCTACAAGATCATTTAAACCACTCCTTTAGTACTATCTCATGTGTCTTCAATAGCTTGTTCTCAAGCGACATTCTATACATTCTTGGCTTTTCATACCTTCAACAACTGCTTGATTCTCATTGACATTTACCTGGAAAATCTGTTTCATATGAGGAGAAATAACACAGGCTTTTTCAGGATTTCTGTACAAGAACTGTAGTAAAGGCTGCTTGGAATAACATCAATATCTGATAAGAAAAGTCATTATTTAGTTTGGAAAAGTTTTATCATAGCTTTTTGTGACTATTTAGAGGGTTAGTTAATTTGGGGGCTTTAAGCATTCAAAATTTATGTAGGAAAATAGCAAAAGCAATAATCAATGATCCTCTTGACCTGGTAGTTGGGCTTGTGTTGCACTAACTGATGGCAAAGGAGGTCCAGGTCCAGGCATAAAATAGAGTTGGACCGCTTTATGGGGTTTTAAAGATTCATTTATTTACATTGACTTTATTAGGAAGGATCAGTTATTAAAATGTTCACTAGCTCTTGGGTTCAGCGTTCTGTCATGCTTTGGAAGAAAAACTTTGGCAAAGTATCCAAGTAAAAGAATTAAGGAGTATACACATGCACAATACTCCCACACATACTTATACAGAATTCCCTTAAGAGAGGGAAATTGAAAAGCATTTATATTCATTACTACATTTCTTATTTAAGCAAGGATATAGGTTTATAGGAAACACATTATAGGTTATGCATTATGTTCAGTAGGAGATAGATTGATGGTAGAAAGTGTTTTGATTTTCTTCTTCAGGCCTCAGACTGTTTGTTTTTAACATATTATGTTTATTTTGAAGCAGCCATGGACTTCTTTGTATTTCTGATAAACCTTATGAGTCCCTTCCCAGAATAATGCTTTTCAGTGCTTAAGATAATATATATAGGATTACAAAGGAAAACACTTGTATTAAAATACCATTATCAAATTTATCAAAAATCCAAATTGGTGAAGTATTAACATGTGCTTCTTTATTAATACATTAAATAACAAGATTACCCATATGACCAAGAATTACCACAGTTTAGAAGGTGTAATGTATTTAAACAATATTAGACATTGAGATATTGACAGCTGCAACTGCAACATGGTTATGAATATAGCACAGGTCCTGCCACTCACACTGTTTGTTGCCTGCATTCACAAGTGGAGGAAATGCTAAGGTTCACTTGTAGTATAAAGACAAAGATGGAGTTTTTGTTCAATACAAGTTTCCAGATGCTCTGAATCCATCTATATAGCCCAGGTTAAGAACAACATTCTGGAATTTGTTTCTGTGCAGTATAAACTCATGGAACTGCTTTGATGAACTTGGGCCTCTTCACAGACCATGGAGAAAAAGCCAAAGCTATACAAGTCAGCTGGAACTCAAGGGAATTAACCATAAATTAAATCTTTAGGTATTTATTATTTTGAGGAGTTCTCAAAAAGAAGGTTTTAGTAAATTAGATAATCACTTAGACTTTCACTTTAGAGGAGTGAATCTTGAGTGGAGGAGTTGAGAGCAGACATGATACTATAATATGTCATAATAAATAATGCTGAGTGATTACTTATTTACAGATATTATTTTAAGCAATTTGGATTATCTCTTTTAAATTCAAGTGCTCTATAATGTACACTTTCTTATACATTTATTGATAAAAGGAAAAAAACTGAGTATAAGCTGCCCAAGGTCACAAGCTAGTATGTAGAGAAGGCTGTCTCTAGAGCTTGACTGGACACTGTAATGCCACCTGGTTGCAGAAATAGAATGCAGTGACAGATACAATGCCAGATACAAACTGTCCACAATTAAATATATAATCAAACCATAAATATTAGACTTACAGCAGAACAAGGTTTTTATCACTTTGGGATAAACATATTTATAAATCTCCAATGTAGCGCTCAGTGATTTTTAACCTGACTTGACCTCTTCAACATGTAACCTTCTTATATTTTTAGTTCCCTCTATGGGGTCATCCAGCCTGCATACCAAAGAGCTCTTAGTTAACCAAACATAAATGGACAAAACTAATGGAAGCTTAAACAATAAAGATATGATTTATTTAAAACCGTATTTAAAGCATTTTATAAGGGACAACAGCGTGTACTAACTGATTATTTCATATTTTGGAAAGACTGAAGAACAAGTATCAGGCTTCTTTGTGGAAAGTGTATGATCTGTTGCCCCACTTAACGGCTGCCCGTATTGTACGGATGCACAAACACACGTATCCATATACAGGAGCATCTATTAAATCCCATCTCCAGGATCCACTGTCGCTTCAGGCGCCCCTCATAACTGCCACAGCTCTGAACAAGGGACAAATAGGCGAAGTGTGGGAACTGAATGCGGTTACCGCCCCTGCTCTTGCAGTTTTCAAACAGGTCCGTCACATTACTATAAAACTCCTAAGTGGCGCTGTGGAGATCACTTCGCCGCGGGAGTGATAGCTGTATTTTCGGAATGTCTGGGCGTGGTAAAGGTGGAAAGGGGCTGGGGAAGGGTGGCGCCAAGCGCCATCGTAAAGTTCTGCGAGATAACATCCAGGGCATCACTAAGCCTGCCATCCGTCGCTTAGCCCGCCGTGGTGGCGTCAAGCGTATCTCTGGTCTTATCTATGAGGAGACCCGCGGAGTGTTGAAAGTGTTTCTGGAGAACGTGATCCGGGACGCTGTCACCTACACCGAGCACGCCAAGCGCAAGACCGTCACCGCCATGGACGTGGTCTACGCGCTCAAGCGGCAGGGCCGCACTCTTTACGGCTTCGGCGGCTGAACTCTAGTCGGCCATCTCCCTGAGCCTACTAAAACCAAAGGCCCTTTTCAGGGCCACCTATTTTTTCACTCAAAAGAGTTTTGCGCTTTCTGTTCTAATTTTTTGTTAAGATGTTTGGGTCAGTACTGTTTACAATCTGAAAATTTAAGTTGATTTTATCTGATTCGGTTTTGGTATGTTTCAGATTAGTCGCAGGTCGCTAAAGCTGGTCCACAACCTCAGGTCGAACTGTATATTCAATGTGTTTAGTGTGCTTATAGCTGGGAGACCAACAGGACAGTAAACTGCAAGTGACATTTTGTGCAACTGACAGTGAAAAAAAGGTGGAGAACATCACAGAAGAGGTAAGAGGTAAACCCTGATGCTAGGAAAATGGAAAATGGAACGTAGACACTTCTGTGGGCTGAAGACATTAAAACAGTCTGCCTTCTTGGACATCACATGATAAATGGTGGGGGAGAACGGGGGATAATCAACATAAAATATGTCAAAGGCAGTCAAGTTCTACCAGAGAAACAGTACTTGGAAATTAACATTGTGAATCAACTATACTTAAGTAAAATGAAAGAGTACTTGGGGTTCCCTCTTGTTTAAAAGTGGAATGGAGACAGGACAACTTGTCTCTGCTTCTCTGAGCTGTCTTCCCATGTCCAAAGCTACTGGTTTCTCAATCCAAAAGAAGCTTTTATTAAGGTTGATATAAATGCTTGATATAAATATACAGGTTTATGTTTACCAACTTATTATGTTGACTATCTTGAATATTCTTAGACTTGATTACAAGCAGATTTACCTTAAATTATAGATGAGAGTTGCATAACACGTATCCTGACAAAAAGTGCTGGACTGGGCCTTTCAAATCCAGGTCTTCCTGAGTCAAATACCACCTTGTTCTCTACACATCAGGAAATGAGGCAAAATAAGCAGTTCTCAAGTGGGTTACCCATTTCTTTTTCTTCCCTACTGTAAACTTTCTACAATCTCTCAGGATTGTCAGCCTGCCACTGTATTCTTTGGTGTCCTCAGAATGAGGTTTATTCTGTGAAAGAATCTTGGTTTATTGTGATACAATTGGCATTTTTTTCCAATGAAAGTGATTCACTGTATTATAACGTATAGCTGGACAGGTGGATTCCTAGTGTGAGACATCATTCCTGGCTTGTCTGGGAGCAGAGGGGAGTATGTGACTAAGTGCTCTTTATGGAGTGTAAGTAGAAGACACTCCCAGGCTTTAAAACCTTTCCTCTTCCTGCCAGCTATGAAGGTGCTGATCTTGTCTGACCCAGCAGAGACCATCAGGCTCTAGGGGTGGCAGAACAATGACTTGTAAGGAACAAGAGTTCCTGATTGATCAGGAGGGGCAGAGCTGCCCCACAGAGCTGGACTAATCATAGTGTATCTGTTCCATGAATAAGACTGTCTTTAAGCTACCTTATTTTTGAGTCTCTGTTACAGCAACTTAACTTTATCATATCAAATAAGGTTTTCTCAACTTATTTACCAGTCTGACTGTCCTTCCATTGGCCAGAAAGCTCATTTAAGGAAAGCTAGTGCCAACTGAGCCTCTCTCCTTGACATCTCTTCCACTGTGTTCCATGTTAGACAGAACACAGAATAGGGGCTCATTACATGTTAGAGACAGGTGGGTGGGCTATCCATATGTCTTACGCAGTTGTAATCAGGATATTTCAGAGTACTGTTTTCCCGAAGAGAGTAGCTCTTAACAGCACTTGGATCAGAAGCTCCTTTGAGAAACTGGTAAAAAGTACACATATTGGACATAGATATTTCATGGGGCTCATACAAGGAATTCCCAGAGCTCCATGGATTCCTGTCAACAGCTTGGAGTCTAGGATTTTAGAGTCTGAGGTGTAAAGATCCAAAATTTAAGGCTAGAGAGGAAAGGACAGACAAAATGCATAAAGAACACATTGAACAAGAGTAAGTTTGCCACCATTTATTCACTATGTGCAATAGACCTATATATTCTCCAGAAGTTAGATCAGGTCTTAACACTTCATAACTCAGAATGCAAGATAGCCCATTTGGAAAAATTTTGATTCTCAGAGGCCTGAAGGCCCAAAATGACTGTATCTCATGAGATTTAAAAGTAAATAAAAACAGTGGAGTGTTTATTTTTTAGCCTGATTAAGGAGGAAGTCCATGAATTTCTTCTTAAGGCCTTTGGAACTTGTCTTCCATTGTTAGTCTTGGTAAATATATTCAACAGGGTCTATGTCATTGAATAAATCATTTATTAAGTTTACAAGAAACATTCCCAATACCCCTTTTCAGAGATAAAAAGGAGCTGGAAAGCTTGTACAGAGGAATGCTTATTCTTTGTGTCTTAACCAACCACTCTATGCCTCTGTTTCCTCATAAATGGAGATAACACTAGTTCCTATCTTACATGTTTGGGGGTGAATAACATTAAATATTTGTTAAGCATATTGGCTAGTGCATGGCACATAGTTAATGCTCCATGTTTGGGCTATTATCATTACTATTATTAGCATTCTTACTTCTCATGACATTTCTCAGAGGCCCAGAGGGAAAAAAAATGGCATTTGAACCCTGAAGAAATACACTTGAAGTCTTGAATTACCATTTTCTATCTTTGTGGTCTGTGGTAAATTACTAACCACTGTTCCCTTACCTGTAATGTAGGCAAAAATTTGTATTTTCATGAGGACTGAGTGAAAACATAGGATTATGTGTTTTATGCATATGTTTGACAAATATAGTTTACATATACATATATTTTTAAGAAGTTGCAAGTGCATTAATGGAAGTTCTTTTGGATGTAAACATAAAAAAATAATTCCAGACTATTTAAACAAAAAAAATTCTCTTGAAAGTTAAGTTTGATGACCACACCTAAGCAATTACTGAACACTCGGTCCTGTCTTTTTCTTCAGTTCCTTTTCCTAATTTCTAGGAAAACAAATCTTATTGATCCAGCTAGGCAGATGCCTGCATCGATCAAATATGATGGCCCAAGACAGAGGGTAAAAACATAATGGCCACACATGGCGCTCAGCCCTGAGTGGAGCTGTTCCTAGGAAAGAAGTAATAATTGAGTCCTGAAGTTGTCCCAAATGATGTCTGGGCCGCCCTTCAGTCCCATAACCCAAGTTCCCAGGGATCTCTATTAACTATATCCAAAGCTCATGTTTGTTCTTAGCCTTCTAGACATCATATCAACTTGGTCATGTCCTCCTTGGTGAAATACATTATTTTCTTGACTTTTGTGACTCCACTCTCCTGATTTTCTCCCAAACTCACTTGTCACTCTTTAGAATCTTATGCTGCCTCTTTTTCTCTAAAGTTTGGAATGCCTCCAGGATAAACTCACGTCTTTATTCTTCCTCCATGGGTAATCTCCAATCTCATGCCATGCTGACAACATTAAAATATCTATTTCCAAAATTTTCAAAAATTTCTATGTCCAGTCCCCATTTGCCTTTGAATTCCAGATTCGCATATACAACTACTCACTTGACATCTACAATGGAGTGCTAAGGGGATTTAAAAATTGTCATGCTCCAGTCTCAGAAAAATCATCCTCTCCTAGAATTCTAGATTATCCAAGAAATTTATTAGCACTGCAGGGCAGTAGATAAGCACAGAACCTCTGGAGCCACACTGCCTTGGGTCTAATACCAGCCCCACACTTTGCTCAATTAAAAGGAGAGAAAAGTTGCATCTAGATGATGTGGATGTTGAGCAGATGAAGTGAGTTAACGTTTCTAAAGAGCTTGGCATAGTTTCCTAAACATATAAAGGGCTCAACAAATGTTAACTACTTGATTCTTCACCCATAAAACCTAACTCTTCAACAAATCCTTTTGACTTTCTCCTCCTAAATCTAATAATTTCACCAGAATTATTGCAATAAGCTTTCAATTTTATTCCCTGCTTCTTTCTACTTTTGATCCCGTAAAATTCATTCTCCCCATAGTGGCTAGAGTTGTTAAAAATTCTAAGACTTTCCCATGATACAATAAGAATCTGGGTGCCTTCTTTTGGCCTATAAGGTCCAATGTGTTCAGGTACCTGTTTAATCCCCAGCCTCATGTTTTACCCCTTTACTTTACTAATCTCCTAGCATACAGACCTTATATTCCTTGAGCACAAACTCCTCCCTGCCTTGGCCTGGAACTTTTATTCCCTGGGTTGTGGCTTCCCTTATCTAAAGCATCACGTAGTTACTATCACAGCACCTGGTTTTTATTTCATATAATTTCACAGGCCTCAGAACTTCTCTCTATTTGAAATATCTTACTGAGTTATCAACGTGTTGATTATCTCTCTCCTCCCACTTGGATATCAGCCCCAGAAGATCAGCCTGTCTGACAAAATGCTGACTGGAATCGCTTCTCTACTGCCATTAGAGACACCTTCCTAACACTGGAGCCAATTATGTCAGTCCCTGCTCAGAAGCTTTCTATAAATTTTTGTCCTCTGCAAAATAAATCTCAACTTCATTGTTTGACATCCACACCCTTCACCTTCTTCTATCATACACTTATCTTTGCCACCAGGAAGCTCATGTGGGCAGGGGCTTTGGTAGCTTGTTCTTCACCATATATTAGATGTTCTCAAAGCCTCCTACCAAATAAGCAGCACTGTATCTGCTGGGCACTTTTTAATAAGCCGAATTCTCAGATCTCCCCCAGAACTAATGAAACAGAAACTTAGGGAATGGGACCAGCAATCTGTCCTTTAACAAGCCCTCTGGGTGATTCTGATGCACACTCAAGTGCTTTATGTCCTCAGTACATAATATAGTGCTTGGCACTTGAATATGAATGAACTTGGTGGATGCAGAAGTGTCTGCCTAGAAGGCCCTTACATCAGGCAGTGCAAGTGCCTTGCCAAAAGTCATTTGCCCTCTTCCTTTCTAATATAGCCTCAATTTTGTTGAGGTGTCCCTTTCCTCCCTGCCCTGTGCTCCAGGGAAGGCAGAGTCCCTCTCTTAGCCTCAGGAACAGGGTTCTGATTCAACCACATCAATCCTAAGGGTCTTATGTCACCTTAGTAATGATTAACTTGGGGGGCTGGGTATTCATCCAGTTGTTTGTGACTGTGAGAGCCTTTAACAATGGAGGCCAGCTTCCCCAAGGATATAATAATGATTAAGCTGAAATTGAAGTTGTTGATCGATAAACTGTGTGTGTGTGCTGGGGATGGATGTGGAATCAGGGGCATTTCAGACAGAGAAAAACGGCAAAGGCCTGGAAAAAATACAAACTAAAAAACAATGAAGAAACACAAAACAAAAGGGAGAAAAAGACTCCTCTGAGGTTGGGTTGGAGAGTTAGGTGAGGGCCAGACTTATCAGGGCTTGGGGCCATAGCACAGATTTTTTATTTTTGTGAGGTGGGTGGTCATCCAAAGGCTGTGAGCAGGTAAAAAACAAGAAGCCCCCCACGGTGACTCTGTAATGGAAACTAAATACCCTATGAACAAAGGAGTTTCAGTATTACCTCAGACTAAAGTCAAGGTGATCAGAAACAGTGGAAATGCAATTGCAATTCAGTAACCTGAAAATAAAGACTTGTTTGTATCTTTGTACTTATTTTCTTATCTACCTTTTTGAGACAATAAAATGGAGACCAGAAAGACTGGACCTGGA
The DNA here is from genome assembly GCF_026419965.1 of Kogia breviceps. NCBI lineage: Eukaryota > Metazoa > Chordata > Mammalia > Artiodactyla > Physeteridae > Kogia > Kogia breviceps. The sequence continues at coordinate 86,877,219 of NC_081319.1, forward strand.
GGTTGGCTAGGAGTGTTTCTCAAGGACACTGATAGCAATTCTTGGGTGGATTTGGCATTTCCATTTATGGGTGAAGTGCCCTCAACTGAACCTTTTTCTCCTGACTTCCTGAAGGACACCTCTACCTTGCAGTTTCCGGAGAAATAAGGGAAGAGCCCTACTGTTTATTTCCCGGGGTTTAAATTCTTGGGCACTATGCAATCAAACCGTAGGCTTCCAAACCTCAGTGTTCAGCTCACAACATTAAAAAGCATCTCTACTTCCACAGTTCTTCCTCTCTGCGTTCTGAGCCGACCCTGGGTCCCTCTCTTCTTCCTTGCCAGGATCCCTCCATTTTCTGAACTGAGCAGAGGCAGGAGATCTGGAGGCAGGATAGGGCGATGGGCTCAGAAGGGAGCGCACCGGGGACAGGAAAGGACAGACTGGAGGCGGCAGAGCCAATCTTTATGTTATGTGGCTACTCTAGTGAGAAGACAGCTGAATACAGAATTCTGTGAATTTTGCAGGTCTAGTTTGTAAAATGAATCAGGAGAATGGGGAGAAGATTGCATTCTTCAAACAAAAATCTAATGACCAAGAAAGAGATAAAACAAAATTAAAAGTTAGTAACTATTTTCCCCTTACTGGAGAGCTGCAGCCACCCAACATAATATGCTTGTAAAGAATCTTAGACAAAATGTTCAGCCAGGACTTGAAAGCCCTAGGCAAAGGGCTGGGGGTGAGGGAGTCTGAGGAAAAGGAATTAGATCCACACAAATGAACCTAGGCAGAAGACCCTCAAAGTCATACTAAGAAAGTTCCGGTTTTAGACGGTGGGATTGTCAAACATAACTGTGGTCTCTTGGACGTTACAGCCTGATGCTTTACATAAAACCAAGACCAGCACTTCACAAAGCACCGATTCCAGCCCAGAGAGCACCCTGTACAAACTTTATAAAGGTGACCTAGCGCTCCAAGGATTAGGGTTAGCACTAAGTGGTTTCAGTGCACGTTCGCTTTGGCCGTTGGGAACCTTAGCATGCGGAACAGTTGTCAGAAACCATATACAGTAGATTTGCCACCCGAGGATCGCTTACTTTTAAAGTACTTTGCTAAGCGTTACTCTTGACACTAATCTAAATCCCAGAGTTCACGAAACCGCACAAACTCGTGTGCAGCTCTCATTGTGAAAACGTGAAATGGCTCTGAAAAGTGACTATAAACATTTACTTGGAGCTGGTGTACTTGGTGACAGCCTTCGTGCCCCCGGACACAGCGTGCCTGGCCACCTCCCTGGGCAGCAGCAGGCGTACGGCCATCTGGATTTCTCTGGAAGTGATGGTTGAGTGCTTGTTGTAATGCGCCAGGCGCGACGCTTCTCCCGCGATGCGATGCGCTCCAAGATGTCACTGACGAACAAGTTCATGATGCCCATGGCCTTGCGTCTGATGCAGGGGTCCAGGTGGCCCTGATTTAGCACCTTGTACACGTACGGGGAGTAGCTCTCCTTACGGCTACACTCTTTCCTAGTTCTTGGTCAACGCCTTCTTGGAGCCCTTCTTCGGGGCCAGAGATTTCACTAGTTCAGGCATTGTACCGTCGATGTCTTTTGAAAGAAAAGAAAACGGTGCCCCTTCCACCGGATCCCGCTTATTTGTAGGCAACGTTATGCAAATGAAGACTTAGTTATGCAATTGCTGATTCGTTCGTCTTGAGGTCTGCATGCAAATAAATCATTCCAGATATACTGTCTCACTGGTCATATCCTGAGACAGTTTTCCAGCAATCAGGCCACCTTCTTTAATCTAGTTAACCTATTTTATAATGAGTTCTGATTCGTTTATAACAATTCAGATTAGTTTGTTAATTTTAAAAACTAGAAGTAACTCTCTCCAGTGTTTTGAAATACCAAGGAGGCAAAGCTCGTGGCACGGTTAGTCTCCGATTTGCAAGGCCCGTTTACAGCTCCTGGAAAAGCTGTATCTTTACATTTGAATCCAGTGAGAGGGAAAGAAAGAACTAAGAAAAAATAGGCGGTTATCCAGACAATTCCGAGTACAGTGTTTCTCACCGTACAGAAGATGCAGAAATACAGCGTAAAAACAAAGGGCAGGGAAATAAAATTACATCACTTGAAGGGAGATAAGAAAGAAAAGAATTTCATAACCTATATGGCTATAAACCTTCGAATTGGAAAGGAGCAAATCACATCCAGTTTAGCCACAAGGAGGGTCAGAAATAGTTCTTCAGTCTAACTAATGAAATGATAAAACAAACAAAAACCCCCAAAACTTACTAAAAATTAAGAATCCGGTGTTTAACACATTTATTTTAAATTTATTACCACCATCATCATCATCTTCGTCTGAAACCGGCTTCTTAGTTAGTTCTTTCAGTACCATCTTTCTTTTCTGCAGAGAGGTGTCCTCCCTGAATTTGACTTTTTTTCCTAACATTCCTCAGGCCCCCCAACCTTCCGCACCCCCCACCCCCCCGCCCCTGCTGTGTTTCAGTGAAAGCTTCCTGAAATTAGTAACCTAGGTTCATAGCGCCTCCTAGTGCCTTGTGAAGGCAAACATAAACCCCGTCAGGAACCCAAATTCTCTAGATACACTGTACGGAGATTGATTGTGATTTATTTATTCAGTAATTATTTAGCATCTATTACGTGCCAGGCATTCTACCAGGAACTTGGAATGTCCAAATATAAGCTTATAATAAATGTTATCAAATCGAAAAGGAAAACAGGCACTATGGAGGGTCAGGCATCCAAACAAACAAGAGCCTTAGATTCCCTCTTTCCCTCGGGCAGTGAATTTCAGATATTGAAATTATCAGAGACTATAAAATAACTATTTACTTGAAGTTTGAAGAAATAAAAATGTAATAATACAATCAAGGAACAAGGGACAATCAAAACCAGGCTAAATTTTAAAAAATAATAAAATAGAACTAGAAATAAAAAAGAGCTATATTCCATAATGATAAAATAAAAATCCACTGATAAGATGTAACATTTAGGACCTTATATGCACCTGACCACACAACCAGTAACTATATAAGCAACAACTGTCAGACAAGAGAACTTCAAGTTTACAGCTGTAGGGCAAGCTTTCATATACTACTCTTATAAATTCACATAACAAGCAAAGAAAAACATGTATGGTTATAGAAGATTTGGACAACACAATGAACAAACTTGATCCATCTGTGATTCCTGCACTTAACACAAAGATTGTCCAATTTTTAAAAGCACACATTTAATAATTTCAAAAATTCAACACTGAGTTTAGAAAAAGTCACAATGGATACAAAAAACCAGTTTCATATATAGGGCACTCTTATCAGCTAATTAAAGAGCAATAGAAAATATATTTTTTAAGATAATAAAAATAAAACAATCTTCCAATATGCTTGGAAACTAAAAGTGCACTTCTAAGTACCATGGATTAGAATATCGTAAGGGAAATTATGTAATATTATGAGATAAATATGAATGAGAATAATACATATAAAATTTGTTGGATGTATATGAAGCTGTACTAAAAAGGAAATATATAATATTATATGCATATATTAAGGAACAAGAAACACTAAGGATACGCAAACTAGGTGTTCAACAAAAATAGCTAAAAAAAGAACAGGAAAATAAATCAAATGAAGTAGAAAGAATCAGCCTTAGAATTCTTAGAATGTGTCGTACTGTTGCGAATGATGTTCTGTTTCAATTCCAGATAGGTGATTGCTAATATATAGAAAGGTCATGAATTTTTATGTGGTGAACATATTTACCAACCCTCTTGAGCTTTTATTAGATCTCATTGTTTATAGATTCTCATAGATTTTCACATTGACATATTATTTTAAACACGTCAACCCTGACCTGAAATTTAAAAATAAATTAAAGAAAAAAATGGAGATAATCCATAAACCACAAGCTTGTTCTTTGAAAAACCTTATAACAATAGACAAACATCCAGAAAAACTAATGAGGGAAAAAAAAGAGAGTGTGTGTGTGAATAAATCATAGAAATAGAAAAGGGAAAGTAGCTACCAAAAAAGAGATATAAAGAACCACAAGAATGCTATGAATAACTTTTACAAAAAATTAAACTTAACAGAAAAGGATAATTTTCAAGAAAAAAATTAAGTAATGGGTTGAATAAACAAGTTATGATTATGGAAATATGACAGGCAGTTAAAAAAACAAAACTCTCCTGTACTCTTCAATCTAAATGATACCAAGCACAACTGGGTTTTACAGGTATTAATGAAGTTTAAGTATTGATAATCCCTATTTTACAGAAGGCATTTCAATAGAAAAATAGCTCTCATTTTTTTTCTTTTAAAATTGTGTACACTTACCTAAACTGGACAGGAACAACACAGAACTAAACCAAAGGGAGAAAGGAAGAGAGTGACAAGAGAAAATTACAGTCTCATTTTACTCATGAAATACATTTTTTTTAAAAAAAGCTCTATTTGAAATGCAAGCAAATGGAAACCAAGAGACCATATTATTAAAAAAAATAGTATATCATATAGGGTTTATTCCAAGAATGGAGGAAAAGTTTAACATCAAATCTGCCAGTGTAAGACATTAATAGAGAAAAACTGCTATCATTTGCATAGGTACTGGGAAAATATTTGTTAGAATATGACACTGTGTCTTTATAAACATTTTTAACAATCTAGAAGGATAAGGAGTAGCTACTTACTTCATAAGGAGTAGCTACAGTGAGCACAACATTTAATAGTGTAATTTTATAATGATTGCCAAAGAGTCAAAAGAAAGACAAAAGTTTGGTGGTGCTACTCCTATTCAACATGGCACCAAGGGTCTGGCCAATACCATGAGACAAATACAACTAAGAAGGGTAAGGATGCAACAAGAAAAGATGTTATCTTTATTGTCTGAAAATAATGTCCTTGTAAAAATTCATGAAAATCTATAAACAAACAATTAGACTTTACAGAGCTTAAGAGTGTTGGTTGCTACATGAGCACCACATAAAAATTCATGGCATTTCTGGAATCGAAACAGAAAAACCAGAAACCATTTTCAACATAACACTTTCTAAGGATTCTAAGTCCAGGAAAAAATATTCCAGATCTGTATAAAACTATATAATGCGATTGGAGGATACAAAACAAGATTCACTCAAATTAAGAGATAGATATACACTATACTATGTTTGTTTTGTGATGACTCAATATGCTAAAATGTTCATAAACTCCATAATAAGCTGAAAATTCAATTTCATTGAATTTTGTTATGCCACAAAACAGCACTGTATTTTTGGTAAAGCACTGTAAAATTCATGTTAATGCGCAACAATAGTGAAGATGATTCTCCAAAACAAAATAAAACAAATGAAAAAGAAAAGAAAGAAAAAATAAATAGTGGGGCAGGGAAGTTAAGAGAGGCTAGGATCATCAGACCTTGAGCTGTGAGAAGCTATATTAAGCATTTGTTCAAATCTTTGTAGGCAAAGTCAAGAAGAGGGCTCAAAGTAGCCTGGCTAGTTTGCTCTAAATTTTACCTGCTATGATTGATTCGGATTGCTTAGAGTTACCAAGAGATAATGTCTCTAGTGCAATGGTTTAGAGCAGGGACCCTGGAGCTAAGCTGCTTGGGTCAGTATCCCCTTTGCCATTTATTAATTAGATGACATTGGATAAATTATTATAAGCTCTAAGTGACTCTCTCTGGGTAAAATTGGGATAACAATAGTTCATAGGTGTGTTACGAGTATTAAAGGAGTTAACATATGGAAAGCACTTGGAAATGTGTCTAGATGTATGCCAAAAGAAAAAAATTATTTAAGTAAATAAAAATAACTGGAGATGGTTGTGTGCAAACTGCACCCAGGGCTGCATTATGTTTTGCGGGCCCTATGCACTTTTACCTTCCTGGGCCCTCTCCTCAGTAAAAATAATAGGAAAAATAATAACATTATTAAAATTATATAAACATTAAAATATTAGTATTACACAGAACGTTTTCATCGACCTAAAAGTTCATTTTAAATTCTGATTTTAGAATAAATTAAAATATTTTCGTGAGCCTCTAAAAGTACTGTGGGCCGTAGGGTCCGTGTCTACCGTAGCCTAATAAATGTAGGCCCTTCGTGCATCTCAAGATGAAATTTAAAACACATATAGTTATTCAAGAGGGAAGTAATAATAATTCACACACACATACATATACACGCACTTAATTCTCACACAAAGTGCCCTAGAAATGTGTTGATAATAAACAGGGGTGGTGCAAGGAAGGTGTCCTGGGGATTAGTTATGAGGGAAAGCGTCAGCTCAGAAAACGTCGAGAGAGGAGAAAACAACTACCGGAGGGCTGCTGCCGTTTCTCGGTCTTCAAACTGCTCGGTTCCCCGTTTTAATCTGCGCATGTCCTCATCGACGGTTGGGACTCTCCAGTATCCAGTGGTAGCGGGGAAAAGCTGGGTCGGCAAAGCCTGCGCATCAGCAGGTGGGTTCCACGCGAAATGTCGCCCGCGCAACTGGCTAGCGGAAGCCTGCAGCTTACTGGAGACCCCCGGGGCGGCGGTGGTGGGAGGGGGAGACGAAGTGACGTAACGTGGCGTATGCGTACCGTGGGGCTCTGGGAGAAGCCGCTGAACGTGAGGTTGGGTGAGACGATCCAATGAGGGAGCCGGCGTGCAGCGGCGTGGCGGGACGGCCCTTTGACAGACCCTGCGTGTGGGGGGGCGTGGCTACGGGCGGGAGTCGACAGAGGCCGGGCGTGGAACGCTAAGTTTTTCTTTCCACCCTTGAGTGGCTGTACCGGAAGGAGGTGCCAATTTTCAGGACTTGACCCTTCCAGTTTAAACCTCAAGGTGATTTTTCAGTTTTGTGCAGCTATTTGGTAGTATCATTTCAGGGACATCCCAAGTCGTAATTTAAAGCACAGTTCTCCAGATGTGATCCCCAACCAGCAGCATCAGCACCACCTTGATAATTTAGAAATGCAAATTACTGGATCCTACTCCAGGTCTAGTGAATCAGAGACTGTGAGGTGGGGCCCAGCAATCTGTTTTTTAAAATCCCTCAAGGGAATTCCCTGGCAGTCCAGTGGTTAGAGCTTTGAGCTTTCACTGCCGAGGGCGCGGGTTCAGTCCCTGATTGGGGAAGTAAGATCCAGCACGCCGGGAGGCGCGGCCAAAAAAAAAAAAAAGAAAAAAATCCTTCAGGTGAGTAGTAATGTGTTCCCCTCAATTCAGATGTTGAAGGTGACCTCTTAAATGTCAGCTTAGCTAAACTAACTTTTTACCTTCGAGATCGTTAACAAAGCCAAAACAGTTCTTAGGTCTCACCCACTCAGAACTTAATGCCAGAAAATAAACTGAAATATAAATAAATTGTCCAGAAAGGGGAGATCTTAGGAGAAGAATTTGAATCAACAATGAAAGCAGAATTTCAATTATCCATAGAGTTTATTAAATATAGCATCTCATTTACAAATGTTTTGCCATCCTTTCAGACTTCCCCCAGCAAAGGTAGTCCACGGTAAATAATGAGTTCCCAGTAATTATGCCTGTAACATAAGTAAATTCTGTTTTTATAATGTAAATAAAAATAAAATGAAAAAGCTAAAACACCTTGTTTAGGCTCTTCCACTCAGGTAGTGATCTTCTTTTGATAAGTCAGTGTGCAGCAAATCAGGATGGGTAGGATTTTGGTGGGATATACACACTAATCTATCATCTCAAGCAGGTCAGACATCATACTTCATAACTTCTATGGCCAGATTCTCATTTTCATTTACTGTTTGCATTCATTTCTTCTCTGCACTCATATCTCTCCCCTGATTGAAGAAATAAAAAAGGTTTATATGTTAGGTGCCATTTTGCCATCAACATTAATATCTGCTATACAAAGAAGAGGGTTCTGTTTACATGCGCTTGTATAATGTGCTGAGGAATCTCTGCTCCAGTGTTACCTACACTTCAGTCATTATTAGCATTAACAGGTAATGACTGAAACCATACTCAGTCAATAGATATTTCTCAATAATGTAATCTTTGTTTCAAATCTCCCGACTACCCTTACTGGGGTGGAATTCAAATAGTTCAAAAGCTTATATTCTCTCCCTTTCGTTTTTGACCTGAAGAGAATTAGTCACTCTGATTTTCATTTTAATTCAGAGATTAAGGAAAACATAACAATTGCTAACAACTGCTAAGTGCTTACGAAATGACTATACCTGTTTTAAGAGCTTTACACAAATTATCTCAATCCTTAAAATAACTCTAAGAAGTAATGCATTATTATTATTCTCCTTGTACAGATGAAGAAAGTGAGACCCAGAAAGGCTGAGTCACTCATTCAACTGAACCATTTCAACAACCAGATCTGGCCTGTATTCTTGGTGTTGCAGACGTATGTGTATTTTAATTAATTAATTAATTATGTCATGCTGCAAGTGGTTACTGAGAGCCTACTCTGTCTGAAACAGTCAAGGCATTAGGGAGTCAGTAGCAAAAAAGACTAACCCTGCTCCAATGAGCTTACAGTCTTGAGAATGGGGAGGGGAAACAAATAATAAACAAATTTATGTCAATAAGTACTAAGTATAACAAAGAAGAATGTATGGAGGAAAGTAAAAAATGGGATAAGGAGGTACCGTTTTACATCTGCTGGTCAGAGAAAGTCTCCCAGATATGATACCATTTTAATTAATCCACTCAACCTAAAACCCAAGAAATGTGGAGAATATTTCAGTTATGTAACAGGTATTATACCCAGCTGAAATACCAAATACATGATTAAGTCTGTCCACCCACTGCCTCTCTCCTATCACAGTCTTTTATAGGCTTCTCTTTGGTCGCTAGGCCCTTTCTCTCCCTTTTGTAGTAGTTTGCTTCTTCCATTCTTTTTCTGAGTCCTTGTTTTCTCTCACCTTTCTTCTTTTCCCCATGCTCCTCCTCCTTCTTTCCTAAAAAAAATAGCCATAATTTGGCTGTGATATTTTGTTGTTTTGTATTTATGAAATACAGCTTAACATTCACTGTTACAACTTTTAAACAAAATTCTAAAGCATTAACTCCTTTAGTTTTCTACAATTCCTGTTCCCTGTGCATGATGGCAAATTTCATGGTTTATGAAAGAAAGAGCCACTCAAATGCTGCTTTTCATGTAAAGAAGAGGAGGCTTTTCTTCTGTTTAGCACTAAATGCCAATGCCACCAACATGAAACTTTCCCCAAACTTTTCCAAAGTTGAAATCTACCTCTCCTAAGTCTTCTTTTCCTGCAGCTAGGGTTTGGAGGGAAGTTGGGAGTATGAATCGATTAGACTGCTGAAGTTGTTCATCGGAATAAAGTACAAAAATTAGTCTTCCAAAAGAAATCTCCTTATAATTTCTGGGTTCACAGTTGATCTAAGTATGCAAAAATATGTGACAGAACAATCATAAAAAGCAAATAGTTGTAGAACTCAAGTTACAGTCGATAGATATCTAATTCAAAATTGTAAAAATATAGTTTTTCTTATGACTTTGTTCAGAATTAACCTTATCCAAGGAGGTATGGCCTTTTCCCTTTGCTGGAATGTGATCTGTAGGCCCTTGGAATGTCCTGCATGATAAGAATTATCTTTGTTTACCAGAAGGCATTGAGCTACACTGGATAGTGTAATAAGATCATTTATGTTGAGTGCTTTGGGCCATGCTATATCTGTACTAGATCCAGAGGAACTGGATACTAAAGGTCCAGTCTGTACACCAAGGCTTGGGTGAGTTTCCCTAGTTGGCAATACATATTGTGTTGTCACACTTTGTTGCAGGAAGGTGTTGTTAACACTCCATGACTCCACTGGGAAAGGGTTATCGGAAGCTCTGAGTTTGGAACCCTCCTAGATTCTGCTCCATGTGTCTCTTCCCTTTGCTGATTTTGCTTTGTGTTCTTTTGCTATAATAAACCCTAACCTCGAGTATAATAGCTTTTAGTGAGTTCTGTGAGTCCTTCCAATAAATTATCTAATCTGAGGGTAGTTTTGGAGAGACCGCTGAACCCTGAAGTTGGTGTTAGATGTGTGAGTGCAGCCTTATGGACTGTTCTTAGCTTTGCACTATGTCAAAATGGTATCATTATTTTTATATGCAGTTTTAATGTTTTAAATATTTATTTATTTGGTTACACCAGGTCTTAGTTGTGGCAGGGGGGCTCCTTAGTTGTGACTTGCTGGCTCCTTAGTTGCAGCACACAGGCTACTTAGTTGTGGCATGCATGTGGGACCTAGTTCCCTGACCAGGGATTGAACCCAGTCCCCCTGCATTGGGAGCATGGAGTCTTATCCACTGCGCCACCAGGGAAGTCCCACAATGGTATTATTATTACTATATTTTTTTATCACTCAAAAATTGGGATGATATTTTTTGCCTTAATTTAATGAGTTTGGTAGTTCCCACATGAGCCTAAGTCTATTCACCTAATTGCAGATTTCCAAAGAGTGATAAACACTTGTTTGGACCTTAGTGAAAGATAAAGGGAAATGAAAGCAGTTAACTGTAAGCTTCCCTGATGATCTTACAAAACTGAGGGCTCCTGGAAGTCAAGGACAACCTTATTTCTCTTTGTATATCTCCAGTGCCCATGCCAGTGACTAGCCCAGACACACTCAATGACTATCTCTTAAATAAACTGATTTATAAATAAATATGCTAACTACTGCCATGGTACAGTTTGCTAGGACATTTTGACACACATCAAGAATCTCCTTATAAACTCTCATAACTGAATTCTTCACTTTAGTTTCTTCTTTTACAGAGTTTCTGCTAACTCTTAATCTGTTACCTTACACTTTAAACATTGTATATTTTTACTCATCATCAATCTTCACTCCTATATTTTAAATAAATTTTTATGTTACCTTTAATTTCTTGTCAATGTTAAATTTCATTACCATTTTCTATATTATTATTTTCTCCTATTTTCTTTTTTATTTAAATTTATTTTTGGCTGTGTTGGGTCTTCCTTGCCGTGCGGGGGCTTCTCATTGCAGTGGCTTCTCCCGCTGCAGAGCACCGGCTCTAAGTGCACGCGGGCTTCAGCAGTTGTGGCGCATGGGCCTAGTTGCTCCGTGGCATGTGGGATCTTCCCGGACCAGGACTCGAACCCGTGGTCCCCTGCACTGGCAGGCGGACTCCCAACCATTGTGCCACCAGGGAACCCCTATTCTCTCCTACTTTCATATGCCACAGTATTTTCTGAAATTTAAATTTTTTACTATATTTATTTTCTTCTTTAATTTGTTTTCTTTTTCAAAAAGACCAAACATATTAGTTTGTTGGACATTCCAAAACAATAGTGCACCAGAGATTTGATTTCCTGATTACAGTTTAGGATTTCTCAGATGAATTAATTCAATTCATTCAATATTTTTTAAATTACCTGCTATGTGCTGAGATAATGTTTTATTTAACTGAAGAGGCCGCTATTTTGTCCTTTACAATCTCAGAGAAAAGTCCATCAGGACATCATGTGGGAGTTTTATTGACTTTGTGGATAGTGGTCTATTATAGTCTAGGTTGCTGGAATTCCTAAAAATCTACCAAGTATAAAGGTATTAAGTTCAGGTGATTTTACAACTTATTTCTATCTAATCTTTAAAGCACAAATACTTTTTACATTCAAGTATTTAAAGCATAAAAAGAATGATGTGGTGGTTTTAAAATATGTCCACAAATTTTTAAAATATCCTTACTTCAAAAGTGGATTCTAATTCCCCTTCTCAATATATGCTAGGTTTAAGTGACTTGCTTCTAATGAATAGAAAGTGGCAGAAGCGTCAGTGTGTGATGTTCAAAACTAGGTCGCAGAAGGCATTCCTGGCACTCTCTTTCTCTATATAATTTCTCTTTCTGTGGGATAACACCTACCGTGTTTTGAAGACAGTCATTTAGCCCTCCAGAGAGGTCCATGTGGCAAGGAGCTGAGTTCCTCCTGCCACCAGCGACCAGGAACTTGTCTGGCATCCAAGATGGCATTCAAGCCATCTTGGAAGGGAATCCTCCAGCTACAGTCTGAAGCCTATGCTCCAAATGACTGCAGCCTATGCTTACATCTTGACTTCAACCTCCCGAGAGATTCTGAGTCATAACCACCCAGCTAAGTCACTTCTGGATTCCTGATCACAGAAACTGAATGAGATAATAAATGTTCATTGATTTAAGCTGCTCAGTTTGGGGATAATTTATTATACAGCAGTAAGTAATAAAGGAGAGCCCTACAGTGAAGTTTATGAAGCTACCATAACCTTAAGGACAAAATCTGATAAAGGTAAACCCAAAAGAGAAAATCATAGAATGATTTTATGTATGAGTAGTAGAGATTTTAAAAATCCATGTAAAATATTAAAATTTATCCAGCCATTATTTAAAATAATAATACAACATGACCAAATAAGATTTGTCCTAGGACTGGAAGCATGGATTAACATTAGAAAATCTACATGTACTTTACTGCAAAAGGTTAAAGGAGAAAAAGGACATTATTTCATCAGATGACAAAACTTCATAGATCATTCCTAATAACTCTTAAAAAAGAATTAAAAGGAAACTACATCAGTACAATAAAGACTACTCTCACACACACACGTGCACACACACACACAGGTATTATTATAAATAATGAACTACCAAAGCTATTTCCATGAAGAGGAGGAAAAAGATGGTGACATCTAATAGCATGTCTAATATGAAATAGTTTGTGATTTTAGTTAACACAATAACAAGATAAAAGAGATTAAGAGAAATTGTTATTGGAAAGAATATCAAAGATATTTTATTTGCTAATGATAGGTATTATATGCAATGAAAATCAAGATAGTCCATTAAATATGGATTAGCATTAATAGAATTTTTAGCTATATACAAAATGCATGTAAGTAATCAATCACTCAAGTCCCCTCCCCCCAAGAATTTCAAACAGTGCTTTAGTCTGATGCTATGTGTCCACACAGATTAGAAGGCACAACCCTATGAAAATCATCATTAAATTTGTTGTAAGAATGTATATGGCTTAGTTTAGTGTCACACAGTAACCCTTTCTGTTGTATCATTTTTCACTACATTTATTTTTCATTGTATGAGTAATCCATCAATTCTAAAAAACTGTCAGCCATGATCATTTGCATCTCACATCTGCATCATTTTTGCGTGTCCTGCTACTATGATTAGATGCATGCCAGACAATTTTACTACTAATTCCAGATCTCTTAAACTCACTTTTACATTCCTCTCTTTTCATTTTGGATAATTCCTTGTGCTCTGGTTTTATAATTCATGAAAATTCTTCAGCTGGGTCCAATTGGCTATTAAAATCATCCAGTAAGCTTTTAATTTCAGTTCTGTTATAATTTTATATGTATATATATAATTATATATGTATTATATAAATTTATGTTTATATTATATATATAATTATATATAATTATAGAATAGTAACATTTGTTTCTATAGAAAATAGAAATTCTAGAAATAAATGTATATCTATTTTTAGAATTTCTATGTTTTTTTCAAATCTATGTGATCATTCTTTGTATTCTCTTAATCCCGCACATATTTTTCTTTTAAGATATTAAAGTTAGTCACTTGAAGTCTATATCTGTTAATTTGTGCTTTTGTTTTCATTGTCTGTTGCTCTTGGTCACGGTGCCTTATTTCATGGTGTCTGGTTAATTTCGGTTGTGAAGCTGCTCATTCATTTTCTTGGATATTTATCTGTGAAGATTTTTTGAGGCCTAAAATGAAGCTTATTCTTCCAGAGAGGATTTGTATTTGCTTTTACCAGGTGCTCAGGGGCACCAGACCAGTTTGGGATATCCCTAAATTAAATTCTCAGCTTGGGTGTTTTGAATCCTTGTGGTATTAAAGCTGAAACAAGTAAGTGTGAAGTGTGGCTTGTAGTCCAAATTCTCAGCAGTGGAATCTACTCAGCACCAAGGTTCAGGGCAGACTCTTTGCCATCATCTATGGTGAGTGTGTTTGTGTGTTTATTTCTAGTTCATTTTGGTCTGGTGTCTCAGCTTCACTGGGAAAGAGTTCTTATCATGCTCCCCACCATGGCCAGGCATCACATAACACCCTAAAAAACAAAGCGCAGGTTTGGGTGAAGTCAGCTGTGGTGCTTGGGGTTTCATGTGGGCCAAGCCCCTGGGACCGAGAGTTCCTTACTTTTGTGGTGGCTCTTCGTTGCTTTTATAAATCAAAAAATATATTATTCTGGATTTTAATTGTTCATCCAAGTACCCAGCTTGTCATATTATGGAAAATCTATCCCCATAATCCATGAATCCCAGTTTTCTTTGGGAGATCGTGAGAACCCTAGAGTTTCTAAATTCATTCCTCCCTCAGCCAACAATACCCTCCACCTAAAATTTCCATCTCAATCAGCACTTCATTCCCAGCTCAGCCTCATCTACCTGGCAATTTTCTTGGTGACCTCTGACCATTGATTCCTTTCCTCCCGGCCACTCCCTCCCAGCCCCTCTGAACCTCTTTTCAGAGATTTATCTTCCTGACAAAATCTATTCCTCAGCAGTGAAAACCCTTACCCCTATCCTACCTAGTGCGGCAAAAGCCACATCCTGCCAGAAAGGGCTTTCCTTCTCATTCTACTTCCTCTCCGTCCTTGACGCTCGGGGACATCCGGGAAAGCGGAAAGGGTGCTGAAAAGGGGGCCTCAGACCTTAATCAGGCGCCTTAACTGATTGAGTACTGTGCTTCCCTCTGTGACCCAGAGGACTTTAAAGCTGAATGCTGCCCCCAAAGGACTATAAATTAAATATGACTTTCTGGGAAAGAAGATACAGTAGCTGACAGGGTTTGAAGGCTTCCCTTTCCCTTTCCTCGGTGCTTTTAGGATAGTGTAGGCTCCTCTTCTCCCTCCCCCATCCGCTGCTCAGGGCCTCAAGCAGAAACTGCACCAATTACAAAGCAAGAAAACCAGAAAAAACTGTGTAACATTTCAGTGAAAACTCCCATTTCCTTCAGCATTTTTTCCAGAAATATGATTTTTTTAAAAAAGGGAAAGAAATGTTAAAGGTCCGAGCAGAATGAAGTTGTCAGAGCATGCTCTTTCGTGCTCTGGGTAAGGGGTCATCGCCAAATTCCGGATCAACCTCAGAATCAACTTGGAGACCTGCACACGAAGAGGAAAGCTGTACACTTGAAATGGCATTTTCAGTGAAAATTGATATCTGGTTATATGGTATCATGGTTCTATGGAAATGTACTTGCCCATAGAGAGCGCGCAATTAACGGCACATACTGTTATTTTCTAAGTTCCTCATAAATATTTTCTACGTGGCTGTATTAGAACATTAAAGAACAGTAGTGAAGCTTTAAATTTGGCAGAAGAGATCCGAAAATAGCCTTTGGAATGAAAGGATTACAACTCATCTGCTGAAAGCATGCGTGGCTCTTAAAAGAGCCTTTGGGGATAGGTGTAAAGACGCTTACTTGGCAAGTTTACTTGGAGCTGGTGTACTTGGTGACAGCCTTGGTGCCCTCAGACACGGCGTGCTTGGCCAGCTCCCCGGGCAGCAGCAGGCGTACGGCCGTCTGGATCTCTCTGGAAGTGATGGTCGAGCGCTTGTTATAATGCGCCAGGCGCGACGCCTCGCCCGCGATGCGCTCGAAGATGTCGTTGACGAACGAATTCATGATGCCCATGGCCTTGGACGAGATGCCGGTGTCCGGGTGGACCTGCTTCAGCACCTTGTACACGTACACGGAGTAACTCTCCTTGCGACTGCGCTTGCGCTTCTTGCCATCTTTCTTCTGCGCCTTGGTTACCGCCTTCTTGGAGCCCTTCTTCGGTGCCGGAGCGGACTTGGTGGGTTCAGGCATTGTAGCGTTAAAAATTCGAACACTAACGCTAACACCTGAGAAAAGAGTCGCCCCCGCTGAGGCCACATTTACTTATAGATGCGGTATTCAAATTAGGTTAGTAAGATTTCCCTCATGATTGGATTAATTTTATTGTGGCGTCACAAACAGGAATGTAAATGACACTAGCAGGTCTACATTTTCATTGGCTGTTTACTTAGTGTGCTTGACCCAATCAGAGGGGCCTAGACTAGACTACCCATAGCTAGTACAAATAGCCTTTTGAAGCACCTGTACGGTATATTTCACAGAAAGCAGATGAAGTAACAACACTCTAGCTTTAAGTTTGTAACTGAAAGCAATTTCTCTGTTCCTTTGGATAACTTCGTGCATTGGTCCGGGCCTCGCAACTAGTCGCCGTGTTAATGTCCAGCTGGAGCTGGCGGACAAGCTCGATAAACGCATTACCCCGCGCCCTGGGCAGCTAACCAATAAGCAACCACCACCTGCACATAACGTGCTGGGCTGGGTCACCCTCTTACAAGTTCACAATCCTTAACCTCTTCGTTCTCTATCAGAAGTCCTTATTAAAAATCCGTGTTACTTATTAAAAAAACAGGATGCTTAAAATACTTGGGAGTATTTTTCCCGCAAACATGCCAATTTTGCCTGTCGGCATGCCCTTGTTAACCAAAGAAAATGCAAGTGGCTCATTAAATGATAAACCATCTTTCATGCAATGGGGTAATAAACATTTAAATTTCACTTTAGTGGTCTGCAAACACCTACAGAACATAGTGCCTGGTATAGTGAGGGAGGGGAAGAGTTCCTGCCCCTAAGTTCGTGTTCTCCCTTACCGCACCCTTGTGGGGTGAAGTGGGGGCCAACTTTCAACCAGCGATCTCCACTCTCTCCACACCCTGGAGCCTAAAACAGGAAGCTTACGCTCAGGCCTGCTCCCGGGTCAGTCTAACCGCGCTATTATTACCAGTTCCCTAAAGGGATTGTCACGTTGTACTACAGCCGAGGCCATCATAGACCCACCCCGGGGAGGGCCGCCCCTCACTTGCGGCATTTTTCTCCTAGCCACGCCCCCTTAAAAGGTGCCAACAGCTCTTCTCCTGATATCTTTGGGTGGCTCTGAAAAGAGCCTTTGGGTTGTGTAGAGCTTGTAAGCCTTAGGCCAAAGGAACTTCCTATTTCTTCTTGGCTGCCGCCTTTTTTGGCTTGGCTGCCTTAGGTTTGGCGGTCTTTGGTTTAGCCGCCTTGGGTTTCACCGCCTTAGCTTTCGCTGGGCTCTTGGGCGCCTTCTTCGCCTTGGCTGCTTTCGCTTTTTTCGGACTCTTTGCTTTTTTGGCTCCTGCAGCCGCGGCAGGCTTCTTCGCCTTCTTTGGGGTCTTCTTGGCGCTCTTCTTGGGGGTGGCCGCCCCTGTCGCCTTCTTGGACTTCTTAGCCCCTCCTGCGGGCTTCTTGGGCTTGGCCGCGCCCGCCTTCTTGGCCTTGGGCTTAGCCTCCCCGGGGGCCGCCTTCCTGTTGAGCTTGAAAGAACCCGAGGCGCCGGTGCCCTTGGTCTGTACCAAAGTGCCCTTGCTCACCAGGCTCTTGAGACCCAGCTTGATGCGACTATTATTCTTTTCCACATCGTAGCCCGCGGCCGCCAGCGCCTTCTTGAGCGCAGCCAGAGACACGCCGCTGCGCTCCTTAGAGGCGGCGACAGCCTTGGTGATGAGCTCGGACACTGGGGGCCCGGACGCTTTACGCTTTGCGGCACCTGCAGCCTTACGAGCCTTCTTTTTCACCGGCGTCTTCTCGGCAGGGGCCGGTGCAGCAGGCGCAGCGGGCGCAGTCTCGGACATGTTGAAGGCGGGTGTTAGGAAAACAATTCGAGCCGGAAGCAGAGGCACTGGCCGGGACTCGGGCCGCGCCGCTGCGCCCGCCCGTTTATATAGGGCGGAGCTGCGCCGTGATTGGTGCGCTGTCCAGCCCGCCTCGCTGGCAGCCTCAGAGTGTCCTCTCGGATCCCGAGTTGTGTTTGTTACACCTCAAAAAATGCCAAAAATATCAAAATTCTGTGCACTGAATTGCCCGATTTTTCCCAGAAAATGATCCCCGAAGTCTCAGGCTTCACTCAGGTCTCAAATTATGAGGAAAGCACAAAACCTTATGCCAAAACCCAGCAATATTTCCCGCCGTGCTTGTCAAATTTCAACTCAGAGAAACAAAACTTTCTATTTTCTTCGTAAATTATAAACCGATCTTTAACTGTGGAGTTTTCTGACCTCTCAAATACGATTCTCCAAGTGGTTAGGTTCTTATAGGTCCAAAAAGCATGTAACTGGCATTAGGATTTTTATTACAAATCTGCACTTAAGTGAGGGAAGTAACACAGGCTCCTCTGAGAGTCCTGCCTATTGAGCCGAGGGCATTTGAGTTCATCAAACTGGTTTAGTTTAATGGTAAACAGATTATTACCCATATGAGGTTAAATGTTGGACCCCTGGGACATCAACGTATGCAGCCATGGTTTTATTTCTGTCTGCTGCGTTTGGGTTTTTAAACAATTCCTTAGGATAATTCTTTTCCTGTCTGCTCCCAGGGGTTGGGGGAGGGGCGGTTGCTTCTCCTTCTCTGGACAACTGCTCCATGAGTTTAGACACCTTGAATTCAGGATATTTGGGAAGGAAAGGGAGTCCAAAACACAGGATACACAGATGGAAAAGGACTAATTTTCAAATAACACGCAGATGTTTTCTATGAAGTCACTGGAAGCGGAGGTGCACTTGGAAGAATTTATTTGCAGTCTTGCTGAGTTCTTTTGGCATATGCTTCAGGATCAAACAGAAATATACTCTTTAGAATTGGAATTCAAGCGTTGATCATAAGGGGAACTAAATGGAAACTGTAGATTATAAGATATCTATTCCCTTTACTGGAGAAACCCAGACCCTGTTATCACTGAATAACTGATGAATGACTAGTCCACACAGCAAATATGGCTTCACTCATGAAAATTATGGCCCTATGCTTCCTGGAGCTCCATCAGAAAGAAAGTAAGTTCTGTGTAGGATCTAATGACAAGTTCAGACTTCCAGCTCGGAAGCAGAGCTTTGAGGGACCATCCACGTTAAGTTTTCGTCCTCTGAAGACATCCTTTGCAAGGTCTTTGAAAAAGTGGTTTTTTTTAGGTAGTACATATTGGCAATCACCAAAGTGTACACGTTGGCAATGAAAACCCAACTAAAGGAATTATTCCTGGAAAATGATCTGGATGGAATTGTCTTTAAAAACTGCAAGTCATGTACTTGAAAGACCTGAAATTTTGGCCAGTGCTATAAGGTGATAGGATACAATTCTGTGGGTGTAGCTGGTTGTAACATGGCATTTGACATCACATTAATTTTTAGTTCCATTGCCCCCAATTTTCTCCACACACAACAGACTCTACTACTGAAATAAAAGAATACAGATCTTTGATTCAACATTAATGAAATGTCTCAAAAGAGTCTTGTTTAAATTAATGCTGCATCTGGTATGAAAGTCATATAAATTATCAATATTTTTAAAACCTTAATGTGTAAACATTTTCAAGTAATTTGTGCATGCTAGTGAAAAATAAATATGTGCTTTGTTATATATTAAAATAAAAAGGGAGGGGATTAGGTTCCAAAACAGACCAATTGATGGTTATTACAGAAATTGATTTTATGGGCACTTTAATCCCAGAGCAGTGGGGTTATGCTCATTTGCAATGACAAACAAAACCACTCCCCTACATAGTTGAAATTTGCAGAGCACACTGCAATTTTCTCTCAAATGCCTCACTTTTTTCTGTGTATCCCTAAAGACTTCTGATTTGGAGGTACTTAAATTCTTCAAATTCTGTGATCTTTTAACTCATCTATGCTCATCTCCTATGGTGCAGTGTGTTTTCTATAAATAAAACTATTTGACAGACTTAAAGAAGATGTAGAGGATCTGCCACTGTTACATCAAGCATTACCTGAAATAGAAGTAACACCAAAGGCTCTATTTTCCTATTGATCTGTCAGTTACATCAGAACTACCTAGGATGTTTGTATGTGTGTGTGTGTGTATATGTGTGTGTTGTACCTGTGCTTTAAATATAGATTCCTAAGTCTTGCCCCAGATAATTCTGAATTCTCCCAAGAAGACTGCTGGTAAGAGGTGCATCCAGGATTCCAGCTCACATCTGTTTGACTTCAAAGCATTTGCTCAGTGTTTTTCTGGCTGCAGGTCTGAACAATCATTAAAGGTTGCAAAATCAATTTTGTAGCACAAGGCCAAAATGTTTCCTTTTTAATGAACTAGAATAGAATACAAAGTATCAGAGCCCAAAGCATGTAGTTTCAGTTATCTGCATAGCTTTTTGATTGTGTGCTGTGTGCCACCGTGTAAAATGTATTTCTTACAGTACAATCTCATATGGCCAGAGTGGGAGGAGTCTTCCTCATGCATTTCTTGAACTTTTATAGCCATGAAATATTCTCAAGTGTATTAATCACTAATGATCTACAAAAAGTAATTTCCTATTATTGGCGTTTTTAGGCCTCTAAAAAATGGAGTCATAATGGGGTCATTTTTTTAGGTCATAAAAAATGGGGAGCAGTCTGCAAACATTTCCATTTTGAACACGATAGCAACTGTGCTAAGAGTAATGATGAGATTTGTGGAAAAGCTGAAAGGAAAGGGAGGCTTATACTTGGTTCATTTTACTCCAAAATTCTGGGTTCCAGAATCAAGCACCTGTTCTGGACTTTTCTATTTCAGTAGGTTACCATGATTGCATTACTCAAGACAGAGTTTGGGGAAGAGGCACTTTTTTGATAAACAGATTAGCCCTTCTCCAGCTTCCTTATAGCAGGCGTGTTGTATGATCTCAGCCATGGTGACGTTATGAAGGCCACCTGTAAATCTCTGTCTGTTGGGACAGCCTCCCCTTTTTAGACTCTTTCAAGAGGCACTCTATCTTGGCTTTTGGTGTAGAGCATTTCTGGAAAACTTCTTAAAATGGACTATATATTATTTCAGAAATTGTTATTATTTTTATTTAATTCAACAAATAAAACTGGGGCATGTTGCATACTCAAGGTTATTCATTGCAGCATTCTTTGGAATTGTAAAATATTGGAGCAAACTTTAATATCCACATATAAAAGTGATTGAATAAACTAGGACATATAAGTACAATTGGGTAATATATAGCTCCAAAAATGAATGAGGAAGATCTCTATGAGTTATTAAGGAATGAATTCCAGGATAGATGGTTAAGTGAAAAAGCCAAGTGCAGAAGAGTATCTATAGTATGATACCCTCTGTAAGAGAAAGATGAAGATATAAGAAAATACATTTTTTTTCTCATTTGTGCAAAAGATACACAGGAAGAATAAACCAAAAATGAAAGGGATTTGTTATCTATGGGGGTGGGGATTAGAAAGGAATGGACAGAAGGGAGGAATGGGAAGAGAGTCACAGGGATGAGAAGGGAGTGACAGTTTTCTGAGTATGTCTTTTTGTATAACGCTGACTCCTAAAACTATAGTAATGTTTCATATACCAGCAAAATAGTCACACTATTAAAAGCAGTAGAGATAGGGGAACTCAGAATGGAATACAAGCACTAACAAATTAACCACACTATATTAAATTACAGTTATTACATAATAACACTAAAAGGATTGGGGAAGATAAAAATTAACTTAAGTAACTGTAGAAAACAGTATCTTGATTGGATACTATAAGGCTAAAGACAAAAGCAACTACACATAAAGGTTGTAATCTAATAAAAGTGTTTTTCTCAGAGTTACGGGTTAACAATTCTGAAACTACTTATGTGTCCAGAATTGAACAAAGAAGTAAACACAGTGTAGAAAATGAGATCCAGTGTTCTCACCAGTGCAAAAAGAAGTATTTGGCTAAAATGAAACTTGTGCTGGATTAGAATCATAAGTATTGATATAAACTCACAATTTAAAATACATCTCCAGTTTAATAGATATAGACACCTAGAAGTGTGTGTATGTGATTGGGTTAACATACAGATATACTTCCTTGCTCTGTCAGTGGAGCGGACCTAAAAGCACCCTAGTAGCAATTAGCACACCTGGAAGACAACCTTTTAAGCATCATTCTTTAATCAAAGGAACCAGGACCACCGGGAGAAGTGATTGGCTCCAAGGCTGGAGCAGGGAAAATACAGGGTGGGCCTGGAACATCTTGTGGTGCCAGAAAAGGAAGATGCTTAAAATAAAATGAAAATTTGTTGAAACACCACGCAAGCCACTCTCAAGGAGCTACTAATTGCTAAAGCTGGTACCATTTGAGCAACAAAATAAAAATTGATAATATTGGATTTTAATTCATAGATAAAATATATATCCATAAATAAATACATACATACATAAGGAAAATGGACAACTTTTCCTTGTTGCAGATGAAATCCACAGGTGGACACTAAAATCACTGAGTGAAATTTGAAGGACAATCAGGATTTGCATAGTCTCAAAGTATCTTCCCCAAGATATCTATCTACTACAAAGAGAAAGGTAATGAATTTACAGTGGAGAAACCCAGACACCACCTTAACTAAGTGAGCAGGGTAAACCCCACAAATAGTAAGACATATCAACATCATGAACTCCCTTGCATTGAGAAGGATACTTCATCGTTTTTGTGATATTTCCTGGCAAAATGCATAAACTCATTCCAGGGATGAGAAAACATCAAGCAAATTCCACTCAAGGAACATTTAAAAAAATAACTGATCAATACTCCAAAAATGTGAAGGCCATGAAAGGAAAGGACAGACCAAGGAATTGTTACAGACTGGAGGAGACTAAGGAAAAGCATTAAGTAAATTCAATGTGCGATCCTGAATAAGATCCTGGAAAAGAAAAAGGGCTTGGTGGAAAATTTTTTGAAATTTGAATAAAGTCTAAAGTTTAGTTTACATGGGGGTGGGGATGGGGTGGCTGGGTGGTGGTAGGATGAGCTGGGAGATTGGGATTGACATACATACATTAATATGTATAAAATAGATAACTAATAAGAACCTGCTGTATAAAAAATTGAATTAAATTTTTAAAAAGAATTTAAAAATAAATAAAATAAAGTTTAGTTAACAATATTGCACCAACGTCCATTTCTTGTTCTCCATGACTGTACAATGGTTATGTAAGACATTAACATTAGGAGAAGCCAGTTGAGGGATATGAGGAAACTTTTTGTACTGTTTTTGCAACTTTCTTGTAAATCTGAAATTAGTTCAAAATAAAAAGTTTCCTAAAAAAAAGTTTCTCTTCATATCTCACCATGTTATAACACTTTTCATAGAATGGGGAAATATACCTAAATGTGACATAGATTTGCCAAAGTGGCAGAAATGTAGATGATATTTATTCTTGTGTTCAAACTTCAATAGTTTTTCAAAGTTTCTACCATAAGCACAATTACTTTATTATTAGCAAACAACATGTTTCTCTTTAAAATATGATGAAGCTTATTTTAAAAAAATATGGGTGCTGAGTTTCTCAGACATTCAGGTACTATCTGTCCCCTCTTTCTGCTCTTTATCTGGACTTTCACAGAAATTATATACCTGTTTTTTCATTTACAGAGTCATCATTTATCTGTGTATCCATAAACAATGCTTTAGTTTGGCCTGATTTTGTTATGTATATATGCAAAATCACAGTGTATTTAATCTTTCATGTCTTGTGTTTTTTCCTGAACAAGATCCATCCCTCTGTATTATACTGGTGCAGAGAGCTCTAGTTTGGTGATTCGCACTGCAGTTTACTATTTCTTTTATACATGTGGCCCAATGTATTTACTTATCTAGTCTACCACTCCTGGACATTCTCATGGTTATATAATATGGCAAATTTAATTTCTGAAAAATGGTCGCAACTATTTCTCCTGACCCACATTCCCTTCTCCAATGTGTCTTGTCACGCCGCTCCGCGGCATGTGGGACCTTCCCAGACCGGGGCACGAACCCATATCCCCTGCATCGGCAGGCAGACTCTCAACCACTGCGCCGCCAGGGAAGCCCCACCGCTATCTCTTAAAAAGCAATGGAGCTTCTGCCTTATTTGCTGGAACACTTAGGCTTCTGTTTCTGAACTATCTATCTCAGAAGAATTTCGGTAATTCTGAGACCACGTTGTGAGAAAGTCAAGCTGCCTGTGGAGACCACGTTTGCGCACTCTGGTTAGTCATAGCAGTTTTTGAACCATCCTGATACAAGGACCTGCAATGTGAGAGAAGGAGTCTCCAGCTGATTCCAGCTTCCAGTGGTAAAGTCTTTTCAGGTGAAGTCCCAAACATCATGGCAAAGAGACAAGCCAACTCCACTCTGCTCTATCAGAAATCCTGATTTGAAGAATCGATGGGTATAATAAAATAGTTGTTTTAAGCCACTAAGTTTTGGGTGCTTTGTAGCCTAAACAGTAATGGTTTCTGTTTATTTTCAAATGTTCATTAGCTGGCCATTTATTTATTTTTTTAAGAACTCTTTTTGACTATAACCTACACTAAGAAACACATTTTACATCATACGCTCACACTCACATGCACTCATGCTTGCCCTTACTGAAACAAAACTTTGAGGAAGTAATACTTATTCCTTTTAAATGCAATTTGCTCTGCTATTTCTTCTTCTCATCTCTTCCCTCTCCTCTTTTCTCTTTAATTTCAATAGAGAAATCTACTGATTTCTGATCACAACCAAATAAATTGATTTAATAAATAATAGGTCTTCATCAGCAGATTGAAGGTATAGTTGAAGAGGTGATCTTAATCTCTTTATCTTTATATCTTGCAGAGTATGTATATATTTTGATATCTTATGTATTTTGCATTATACACAAGCTCACACACATTTTATGGTCTAAACTCAGAGTTAAATTGTTCACTGGCCTAAGTCTAAATAAATCAATAAAAGTGAAACAAAAAATATGAAAAGAGTGAATCTAATAAATGATTCTAAACTTAATTTAGATGTTGAAGCATATGGAAACTCCAAGAACCCATTATTGTTTCAAAATGAATGCCTGAGAGAGGTTAGTGATTTGTCCCCTGGGCTGTCAGGAAGGGAATCCTGTGGCATCTGGAAGGAGGAAGGGTCCTTGCAGAAGGTGCAGGTGGAGAGTAGTTTGGATCTGGGGATGGGATGGAGGATTGGGTATCCTTTCTTGGCCCAGAAGAGCTTAAGAATATAAAACATAAGTGTCTACATATATACTCTTAAGAGTCAAAACACAGATCCCTTAATTCTGGCAAGAGCTTGAGAAATATTCTCTTCTGTCTAGTAAGTGGACCCTGTGAGAAAGAATGACTTCAGAGATATTAACTACCTTTCCATTAACCTTAATATTGAACTCATAATCATTTTCCTAATCAATCTCTTCAACATCTATTTATTCAAAGATGTTGCTGGTGTCTTCAAAAGAGATGGTTCAATGAACAAGAATAGATTGCATTTGAGCCTGTGTATCTTTTCTCTGTTCTTGACTTTTCTCTCTGTGTCTATCCTACTTCCTATTATTCCCTCAGCATCCCTTTACATTTCCCTCTCTGTTCCCCCTAAATTATATGAATTTGCTTGTTTGTAAATGTAAGTTCCTTCCACTTACACAATATTGTTAATTCATACCTGGTGGCGGTTTGACATAGTTATCCATTGCTGTATAACAAATTATTCCAGAATTTAGTGGCTTAAAATAATAATGAGCATTTATTATCTCACACAGTTTCCATGGGTCAGGAATTTGGGGGTGACTTAACTGGATGTTTTTGACTTGGGATCTCTGATAAGATTGCAGTCAAGATGTTACTCTGGCTGCAGTCATCTGAAAACCTGACTGAGAATAGAGATCCAATTCCCAGATGTCTCATATGGCTCACATGGCTGGCAAGTCAGTGTTGGCTATTGGCAGGAAGCCTCAGTTCCTTGGCATGTGTAACTGTTCATCAGGCTGCTTGAGAGCTCATTCCATCACAGCTGGCTTCCCCAAGAATGAGTGATCCAAGAGAGTGAAAAACAGAAGCCACAATATCCTTTATGACATAACTTCAGAAATCACAATATTCTATTAGTTCCATAAGTCAGTCCTATTTAGTTTGGGAGGCTGCACATGTGCGTGCATATCAGAGGATGAGAATTACCAGGGCCATGTTGGAGTCTGGCTATCACAGTTCTGGAGATGAACAGCTCTATTTCAGATCCCAATCCTATTACTTACTAGGTTTGCAACTTTAAGAAATTTACTAAACTCTATTTCTCAAGTTTCTCATGTCTAAAATTTGGATGAGGATAGTGTGGTAGATTTCACTTTTACTCCCAATTTTTTGCTGCCATTTTTGGGAGAATTATACATCCCTGCCCACTGATATTGATTTATGACATGCCTACCCCTGTGAGGAGTACACTTTCACACCTACTTGATATCAGTCACTGCCATGGGAATTGCTTTGGTAGATCAAATGTGAGTAGAAGTGAGGTGTACTCACTTTCCAACAGAATCATTAGGAGCAATGAGATCTTTTCATGTCATGTTCCTTTAGTCTGGGTGCCTCCATGAAGGAAATGTGGAGCAGAACCACAACCGATCTATAAAAAAATGCAATGTGAGCCTGAAATAACCCTTGCCATTGTCATCCACTTAGATTTTGGGGTTTTTTGTTATATAATTTAGCAAAATCGAACTGATACAGATATTATCTACTCAGTAGGAGTATGCTGAGATTTGATAATATATTTTTGAAGTGCTTATAATACTGAGACATAGTAAACAACCCTGCATATTACATATTATCTATTACCTATTACTATGATTATACAAACCTAAATTCACATGAAATGAGTTTATAAGCCATGCCATTAATTAACTTATAATAAGAGATGCACTTGATATTGAAAATAAGTATCAGAGGTGTACATACTTTCTGGTCAGGAGACCAAGATACAGATTAGAGGATGCTTTTTGAGCATATAATTCAAATAAGGGATATTTTTATCAAGCAGTGGTCACCCAATCAATCAGCTCCTCCACCCTGAGGACACCTGTGTACAGTGTGTTGTTTTGTGGAAAATACACACTGAACAAGTTACCATTCTACAAACTCTTCTTTTTCTAGGTGATCACCAACCTCCCTTTTTTCACAGTTGCTCTTATATGAATTCTCCAGACTTACAGTAACCATGATACTCCAATATAATTTATATCAGTTACAGTACAAATATAGTCAGTTACAATTTAGAATATTGCAATATATTTATGTTTACCATAGAGTAAATACAATATACCAGTAAATACAATATGTTCTAAGCACTTTAAAAATACTTACTCACTTAATCCTTGTAATAACAAGTCACCGGCACAATGGTGCTATTATTACACCATTTTCCAGAAGACAAAACTGCATCCAAAGATGCCCAAGGACTTAAACTAAGAGAGCTTTCCTGTATTGTCTCTCTGCCTTGTAAGATTATTCCAGTGACTAATTCTGCCATCCTTTATAAATTATTGTTATACCAAGCACAGTAAAATTTTATTCTCATGTTTTGAAACTTTATTTCCTTTTTTAAAAAAATAGATTTATTTTATTTATTTCTGCTGTGTTGGGTCTTCGTTGCTGCACACGGGCTTTCTCTAGTTGCGGCGCTTCTCATTGCGGTGGCTTCTCTTGTTGCAGAGCACGGACTCTAGGCCTGCGGGCTTCGGTAGTTGTGGCACGTGGGCTCCGTAGTTGTGGCTCACGGGCTCTAGAGCGCAGGCTCAGTAGTTGTGGTGCACGGGCTTAGTTGCTCCGCGGCATGTGGGATCTTCCTGGACCAGGGCTCGAACCCATGTTTCCTGCATTGGCAGGCAGATTCTTAACCACTGCACCACCAGGGAAGCCCTGAAACTTTATTTCTAAGCACTCACTATTCTTTGATTTGGGGTAGGGTAGAAAGCAGGGGCTGGAGTAGGAAATAGGAAGCAATTTGTAGGACGACATACTTAGTTTATGAAGTCATAGTACAATCCTTATTAACTTCCCCCACAGTCTCTACCAGTGACCCCCCTCTTCTGTAACACGGACAACTTAGGGTTTGGGGTTTTTGTTTTCTTTTCTTCCCCTTCACCCCAACTTTGGTCTCATATAAAGTGCCTCCACCCACTTCCGAAAATATGGTTCCTAAACTTTCCCTATGGAGAAATTCTGGAGCCCCTAATATTCAGGGATTTAAGAGACCACAGATGTCACAAAGCCTCCCACTTTTAAAACAGGAAACTTAAGCCCAGAGTGGTGAAGTTACATCCTGAATAAGCAATCACCCTCTGGACTTCCAGCAGCATGAGGACTAGGGCAGATATTTAGCATCGCAAATGCTTCAGAAAACTTTTGCTACAAACACTGCTCTGTACATGAGTTGCTCAGGAAAGACAAATGTTTATCAGTTCGGTTCAGTCCCACTGTTTGTCAGTGTATTAAAAACGGCTCCAGGGATTTTATATAGGATGAATTTAATAGAGGTAATCAGTGAAACAGATCATGAAAGAGTTAAGAAACCAAAAGAGAGATGAGGAGTAACCAAAGATAAGCAGCAGCAAGAAGTTGCCACTTCTCCAAGAGATACGACAAAGGAAAAAGAGGTGCTGCTATCATTTAGGAGTTGGGGCCAGCCCCAACTGGAGATCCAGACTCCAGTGAAGCTGGAACAACACAGGCTGGTAAGACAGGAGTGGAGACCACCAAGAGATCAGCTATCTGGTGGGACTGGAGCCAAAGAGTGCCAATGAGGCTGGAGAAACCCCAGGAAGCAAAGGCAGGAAGGGCAGAAGTACCTTGGTCTCACCAACATGTTCCACTGGGGCCTCCCATTGGTCATATCTACTGGAATCCAGAGAGCAAGGGAGCCTGGGAATTGTAGTTTCCAGTGACATACAGCAGCTTCAGAGAATAAACAGGCAAATGACCGAAACAATCAGAAATTCAAATATTTCTGCGAATCTGATGCCTGAGCATGAGTCCTTGTATCTGAACTCAACCAGAGGTACATTTCCATCTTTAAAGATGCGGGATCAAGAAGACAGTTTCACCTTCTTTTAATCAGGTTGTGATATATCCAGTGTGGTGGGGATCCTCTGACAGAATCAAAACGATCCCTGCCTCTGAGGGTTCATATCCCTAAGTGATCCCCTTTTCTTGAGTGTGTGCTGCACCTGGTGACTTGTTTCTAACAAAGAGAATATGTCGGGGCTTCCCTGGTAGTGCAGTGGTTAAGAATCTGCCTGCCAATCCAGGGGACATGGATTCGAGCCCTGCACCTGGAAGATCCCACATGCCACGGAGCAGCTTGAGCCCGCGTGCTGCAACTAATGAACCCCATGCGCCTAGAGCCCGTGCCCCGGAACAAGAGAAGCCACCGCAATGAGAAGCCCGTGCAATGCAATGAAGAGTAGCCCCCACTGCCGCAAGTAAAGAAAGCCAGCACGCAGCGACAAAGACCGAACGCAGCCAAAAGTAATAAATAAATAAATAAATAAATAAAAATGTTTAAAAAGCACAGACTCTTTTAAAAAAAATAGAATAGGGCTTCCCTGGTGGCGCAGTGGTTGAGAGTCCGCCTGCCGATGCAGGGGACACGGGTTCGTGCCCCGGTCCGGGAAGATCCCATATGCCGCGGAGCGGCTGGGCCCATGAGCCATGGCCGCTGAGCCTGCGCATCCGGAGCCTGTGCTCCGCAATGGGAGAGGCCACAACAGTGAGAGGCCCGTGTAACGCAAGAAAAAAAAAAAAAAAAAAAAACGAATATGTCAAAAGCTATGGTGTGTCATTTTTGAGATTAGTTTACAAAAGGTTGTAGCTTCTATCTTGGGCCCCCACTTGCACTCTCTCACTTATTTCCTCAGAAGAAAGTCAGTAAGCCACCGACATGACAAGAAACAAAGACTTGAGGACTTCAGTCTAACAAACAGCTCTTGAGGAACTGAGTCCCTCCAACAACCATGTGCACGGGTTTGGAAGTGGATCAGTCCCACATTGAGCTTTGAGATGATTGCAGTCCTGGCCACATCCTAAATGCAGCCTTGTGAGAGACCCAGAGAACCCAGCTCTGCCACGCTCAGATCCTGAAGCTGCTAAGTTTGAGGATAATTTGTGATGCAGCTATAGATAACGGATACATCCAGAGATAAGCCAAAGACATACAAGGGGAAATAAATGGAAGAGAGGGCATGATTTTCAGTGTCTATTATGTACCAAGCACATTATCCCCACTTAATCTTTGCATCTATCCTCTGAGGTGGGTGATCATCATTGGTTCCATTTTCCAGACAAGGAAACTGAAGATGAAAAGGGAAAATAATTTGCACAAGGTCGCATTGTAGGGTTGCAATTGTAGGGTTGCAAAGTAGGGTCTGATGGATGGCCACATCTGTGTTTTTATTTTCATTATTTCACACTGTTCCAGAACTCAAAACAACCAGCCTTCAAAGTTTCAGTCACTTCATTTGGATTGAGTACAAATAAAAAGAGTAAATTGTTTAAAATCAAATGCCTTCTTGCTTTCGTAAAATTGTATACCCACTTCTTTCTCTCACAGAATATCATAACTCACCTAAAAATTAAAAAAAGCAGCAGGGCCTTATTTCTGCTCCTTTCTGCACTTAAAGATGGAAGTGTACCTCTCGTTGAGTGCAGATACAAGGTCTCATGCTCAGGCATCAGACTTGCAGAAATATTTGTTTGAATTTCTGATTGTTTCCCTCACTTGCCTGTTTACTCTCCGAAGCCGCTGTGACTGGAAACTACATTTCCCAGGCTCCCTTGCTCTCTGGCTTCCAGTGGATTCGACCAATGGAGTTTCCCGGTGGAACATGTTGATGAGGCCAGGATATTTCTTAGTTAAAGACTGAAGTCCAGAGAACAATATAAAATTGGTGTAACAAATAACCAAATTAAAGCAAAGCCTCCAAAGAGACAGGCAGTTTTTACCTCTTTGGGCTACTAGACCACCGGTTGCATCGTGTAATTAGATAATTACTTTTATGGTAATAGCAGCACACAGCAACTAGCATTTGTCGAGGGTTCCCTTCGGATTGGGCTCTCTTCTGAGATCTTTACCTGTATTACCTCATTTGCCTTCCCAATAACACTATGAAGCTGATTTCCGGTGTGTGTCTTATTCTCATCTGCACACTTCCCCCATCCGTCCTTTTTACCAGGTACATGACCTGGGCAAATTAGGTAATCTCTCTGTGCCTTGGTCTCTCAATCTACAAAGTGGGACAATAATAGCACCTACCTCATGACATTATGAACATTAAATAAAATAAGTTAGTGCTTGAGTGAGCATTATAATCTAATGAAGAGAGGTAGGAACCACCTTCCTCCCAATCCAACTCTAGTTTAGATAGCAGTAAATTTGGATAACAAGGAATATTTGTCTGATTCTGAGGCACAGCTTCTGAGTCACAGGTGAGATCCAAGCGGCATGGTTCTTACTGATGGAGCCAGAGGACTGTTCTGAGGCACCAAACACAGATGCCGGCACCAGCACCGGCAACCCAAGCTGTGCCCGTAGTTCCGGCGTGACTGGGTCCCACTGGGGCATCCGCAGAGTGAAGCGGTGGCAGAGTCCCCACGTATTTCAACACTGACCACCTAGTGTGAAAACAAGGTACTTTTAAAAAGTGCTCCTTAAAAAATAGCTGATGCTAAAAGGAGAGGAAAGAGAGCGGGAAAACATTGGGCAAAAGAAAGGGTGGCAGGGGTGGGGGTCGGGTGGGGGAGGAATACAAAGGGATAAATAAGAAATTTCAGAAAGAGCTGTTGGTTTGTAGCGTTCATGAAGAACATTTGAGAAGATGAGACACAAGGTGATTAGAATAATGATTAAAAAGTTCGATCTCAGCCCATAATGAAAGCTGTTTATAGGCACTCCTTCCCACCGACTCCCTCCTCTAGAGGTCATTAACTCCTCCTAACAGGTCTTCGTACTTTGGGCTTCTGTCTGGTTGGCAGGCACATTGTCGGTTGTGTCTGCTGCAACTCGTGGGCAGAAGTCGGCAGATGCGCAGTGCTTGCTCTCCTGCAGCTCTGAGTCACGTGCCAGGGAAGGGGACAGCTTGATGCACAGAGGGGCTGTGCTCCAGAAGGGGACCCAGTACCTGTGCTGTTCCTTTTCATAGAGAAAGCATGAGACCAGACTTGAATAAGGAGAAGAAACCTTTTCTGTGTGGGTTTCAGCTGGGAGCACCAGCCTCCCAGCACCTGAGAACATTGGCTGATTCTCCCACAGGGAGAGAAGCAGCCATTGTTCCCAGTTCATTGCCAGGCAACCCAGAGGAAATCCCTGGGGTCATTGGTTAAACAGCCCTGCTTGTGTCCTAGCAGTGCCTTTGCTCATGGCATTCCTAGCCATGCTGTACTGACAGTCCACACTCCCAGCATCACTCTCCGCCAGACCTTGGCCACCCTCCCAGCAGGCATCTCTCCCCTCTGGCAGTAGAAGGAAGGCTAGGGAGGGTCTCACTGAGAAGGTGACATCTGAGCAAAAGCCTGAAGGAAGTGAGGGGTGAGGCAGGTGGGGATGGGTGAGAAGAGTGTGTCAGGGTTCCTCATAAAATTTGGAAAGTTGATATGAGAACCCAGCAGATGGGAGACAATGCAGAAGAATCCACAATAGGTGCAGATCATAGGACTGTGGGAATTAAGTCAGCCCAGAGACATGGGGCTCATTTGGGAGGTGAGACAGAACCCTTTTCGGTAGGAAAACAGCACAATAGCCCGAGCCAACATGTGTGCACGAGAGAGAGACAGAGACAGAGAGAGTCATGAGAGGTATGAGAGTATCTTTATAGGGTAGAAACAAAGAATGTTTAAGGTAGTGGTGTGCTGGTAAACGTTTAACAACTGATTTTCCAGGAAAACTCCCCAAATACTGATTTGTAGCCAGTTCTTGTTGTGTAAATACTCCTGCTATAGCCAATTCCAGGCTACCGATGTTACCCTGAACACAGAATAGAACGCAAGGAAGGTTCAAAATGACATGTAGATTTTCCACTGGAGGCCTGAGAGGATGAAGATGGTGAGGGCAGAAATATAACTCTGTGCACAAACGACTGACCTGTTTGTGACCACACAGAGACCAGCTGCTCAGGGCCCCAGTCTCTTCATCCACAGCCTGAAGGACTGAGCTAAAGGAAATTGAAGTTTCCTTTTGTGCTCTTCCCTTCCTTTATTCTTTCCTCCCGAAGAGCCACTGTATCTAGGGCCCCTTTCCTTAATGGCCTTCCACATATTTCTTTTCTCTGCCAAATTTGCATAGGTACCCAGTAGGGGTGATTCTCTATATCCAGGGAGTCAAGCTGAGCCCAAAATGGAGTAGGCACAGCTTGGAGCAGTGCCTTAGGAGTCTCTGCTCTTGGAAAGGTGGTTCAGCTGAGTTCGAAATGCCTACCCAGTCCACTGGGGCAGCTGCTTCTGCACCTGGAAGAGAACTGGTGGCAGGTGCGTGGGTGCGTCCACTGCCATTTCAACACCACATGTCTGCCAGGCCCCCTCCTCTGGAAGCTTTCTCCGGCCACGGGGGAGTGACTGCCAGAAGCAGGCAGTGATATGGCTTATCACAACCCAAGTCACCTCAATCTCTGCAGGTGGAAGCTGGCAAATCCCAACTTGGAAATCCCAACATCCTCTTCAACTTCCCACATTTGTGAATAGATCAACAGGTGAGAGATAATTTCTATCTCGACTTCTATCTTTATATAATCTTGCACATGTTTATGTTAGGTTTTACAAGGAACAAAGTGCTTCCTCATAGGCTCTCATTTGATTGTTTTTTTCAAAACTCTGGGAGGTGCTATTATCCCATTTTACAGATGAAAAGCCTGATTTTTCAGGGATGGCAGGTGACTCACCCCCAGTCAGACACTTGGTAAATGGCAGAGCTGGAATACAGACCCAAGTGTTTTCATTCCAGATTTGCGTGTCTTTCCAGAATATTTCACTGCACGTCTGTGCTGTGTGTACATGCATATATATGTGTGTACACACAAAAACCACTTCGTACAGACTTATATAGGTATTTTTTAAGACTAAGTTGGGTGTGTCCTTCTTACAACCCAGCCTTAGGAATTTATCAGCTACTTCCTGAGTGATTAGTACATGCCAGGCAATGTCAGACACCAGCTGAGAGCTGGCAATACAGCAGTGGACCATCCAGGCCCCCAGTCCCCAATACACAGACACTAGAGTAGCAGAAACATTCTTAAAACCTGACCTAGACTTAAGAGGAAAGAGCAAAAGGGACAAAGGGGCAGGCAGATTGGGAGTGTGTGCCTTCTAACTCCTGTGTGAGGAAATGGCCATTTAACCAGGTAATTAATGAAACTATCTTCCTCTGTCTTGGTACCATACTTCATTTCTTCATGCCAAGCTGGAATTTGGGGAGCCTGATCCTATTACAATGTGTTATATATAACTCTCACAAAAGAAGTAGTGTTGAAAAATTAAATAATTTTGTTTGTATTGATCTTTAGAATTCCAAACATTTTTTTTCATTTTCATAGTTACTTAAGGTACGTATTACCTCCATTTTACAGATGAAGAAACTGAGGTTCAGAATGAGCTTGGCTAAAGCCACAGTTTTTAAGGAGAAGAACCTTGAGTCCAAGCCAAGAGTGACTTGAATTTCTGTTCATTTTCCACCATCCCAGAGGAATATTAGAACAATTTCCATTTTGTTGTACACCAGGGTTTGTTATTCTGGAATTGTTTTATGTGCCTACCAACAGAAGACAGGTTACATGAACTGTGATGTACTGTGTGATGCATTCACAGTACAATACCATGAGACAGTGTACAGGATGCCCCCTATGTTCATATCTGGAAAGTTTTCCAAGATATACTGTTATAGAAAAGAGTAAGTGTATACACTCTGCAATCTTTTAAGAATGAAAAGTGGGGGAGATAAAACATGTGTTCATTCTTGACTCACATCAGCATTAATTAACAATAGGCAAATACACAAGGAAAATAATATTACATAGGGAGCAGTGGGGTAATCCAGTGAGGAGTGGATTCTCAACATATACCTTGATATCTTGATTTGGTTGAACCCTGTGAATGTATTATTTATTCAAGAAATTAGGTACATTTTGTACTAAAGAGAGCTTCTCCACAATAATATTTACCACCCCTTCCCTTTCACTCTCCATATCCCCAAGACACACAGTATACACGAAGAAAGAAACCCAGAGTAAGTTTTTTGGTACGCGGGCCTCTCACTGTTGTGGCCTCTCTCGCTGCGGAGCACAGGCTCCGGACGCACAGGCTCAGCGGCCATGGCTCACGGGCCCAGCCGCTCCGCGGCATGTGGGATCTTCCCGGACCGGAGCATGAACCCGTGTCCCCGGCATCGACAGGCGGATTCAACCACTGCGCCACCAGGAAAGACCCAGAGTACGTTTTTAATAGGAAAAAATTTGCAGGTGCGGAATCAATCAATGATGTCAGAACACAGATGCCAATCCATTTATTTCTGAGAATTGATGAGTTTTGACAGACACTCTGGATCTAGGCGTCTCTTTGTAGTGAGAAGCTTTTGAAACCTAAGGGGAGAGAAGAAACCAAAGTAAATGTATTTAGGAACTTCTTTCTTAACCTTCCTCAACATATGCAGAAAAACTTACAAACCTCTTTCCTCATAATGAGTTTGGTTCATTCTGTGTATCAGCCCTTTTCATTTCCTCATATACACACTCCCCATGGTAAGAGGACCCAGCCTCCCCAGGAAGATGCTCTAATTTCACTCTTCAGATAGGGTTGCCAGATTTGGCAAATAAAAATACAAGATGCCTAGTTAAATCTGAATTTCAGATAAACAACATTTTTTGTTGAATTATAGCCTGTCTCATGCCATATTTGGGGGCATACTTATACTAAAACAGTTACTTGTCACTTAACTGAAATTCAAATTTAACTGAGCATCCTATATTTTATCAGGCAACTGTATCCTCAGATGCTACCTGGAGGGAGCTGGTTAAGTGCACTTGAACATGTTAGGCCAGAGGGACAAAAAGTACCTAGCCCAGTGTGCTACCAATAGAACTTTCTGCATTGACAGACATGTTCTACATCTATCCGTCCAATGTAGAAGCCACCAGCAACTTGAAATATGGTTAGTGCAACTGAGTACCTGAATTTTTAATTTCATTATTTTATTTAAATTTAAAATGTCACATGTGGCCAGTGGCCTATCTTGGACAAAGTAGCTCAAGTACCAGTCATGTATCTCCCTCCAAATGTAGCAACTGGAATTTAAAACCGAGTGGTGGCTAAAAAGGTACATCACCTGGAAACAAACTCACAAATCCCTGCAGCTCAGTGATTATTCCGTTTCTGTGCAGATATAAGTTCTGTTGCCAACACATTAATTCTGAATATTCATTCTGAGTATTTACTGAGGATGTGACATGCCAGGGCGTGGAGATGTATGATAGAATTTTTCAACAAACTCACCCTGTAGATGATCGTGTTAACTGTATAATCCAGCATTAGACTGTAAAAGCCACCAAGGTGCCCTTATGTGCAGAACAGGCATTGTAAGGGGATGAAACAGCATTGATTTGGTCACACACATCAGCTGTGTGACCCTTTCCTTCCATGACTCTAAGCAAGCATTAGTAACCACAGACCCAGTAGGGTATTAAAGAGGATTCTTTTATACATGGTATCAGCCAGCAGAGAAAACAGGCCCTTAAAGGAAACTGGGCTTCCTGGGTCACTGAGGCTTATTAGGAGACATTAAGTCTGGTGAGGTTAGTGCAGAAACCTGGCAAAAGGTAGAGTGTGGAAAACAAATGGTGTATATGGTACTTCCAAATTTCACTGCGGTCCTGGTAGCTGTGTAGGGCAGTAGGCAGTGCATTAACAATGGTTAGTGGGCATTTTTATACAGAAATTCAGATAACCATGTGCTTTCTGGGCTCTGAGAGGGCTTTGGGGGCTACAACATCCATTCCCTGGTTCATTCACCAGCGAGTTGAGTCCCAGGCCTTCTGTTATATGTTGGTATGTCACAGACCAGGTCCCACTTCATGGAACAGAGTATAATGAGGAGAGGCAAACAACAAGGGATCTGGTAAATAAAATCTTAGACTGTATTTTAAAGAATCTCGGGGCTATCCTGGTGGCGCAATGTTTAGTGGTTGAGAGTCTGCCTGCCGATGCAGGGGACGCGGGTTCGTGCCCCGGTCCGGGAGGATCCCACATGCCGCGGAGCGGCTGGGCCCGTGAGCCATGGCCACTGAGCCTGCGCGTCCGGAGCCTGTGCTCCTCAACAGGAGAGGCCACGGCAGTGAGAGGCCCGCGTACCGCAAAAAAAAAAAAAAAAAAAAAAAAAAAAAAAAAAAGAATATCAACAAGATGATTGATAGAAAGTAACTTGGAGTGTGACGTGAGCAGAGGGAGGTTAGTTACTTTTTTATTTTACTTTCTATACTTGAAGTTACAAATGTAATTCATGCTCCTTTTAACACTTTACACACGTTTATAGAGGTTAACAATCTCTCCTCATATAACCTCACATAATGGGGCTTTTATTTCTAGATGGTAGACACCCTCTCTTGGCCTAGTTTCTACTATCTATCTATCTATCTATCTATCCATCTATCTACCTATCTATCATCTATCTATCTATCTGATACTGCTTTGCTTTACAAAAGGTTGAGTGTCTTTTAATAAATTTTAATATATATTGCTAGGAAATTTTCTCAAAAGATAATATGACTGTGGCACTCCTTCCTCATCCTCAGCCTCCGAAGTATTACTGGTTTTAATGGTTGTCTATCCATAGGTGAGAAATGCTATTCCTTTGCATAACCTAACTTTTAGGAAGGTGAACAGTTGTATGTATTTTGGTTTGTTTTTTCTCATATGCACTGTCTATTTGAATTTAATAAAAGGTATAAAATATCCTGTTCAGTAATTTTTTTCTATTATTGTTTGCCCTTTTCTTAGCAGCCTGCAGGTCTTTCTTGTAAATTAAAGTCATTAACCTTTTGTGTATAATGTTTTACAAATGGTTTATCCCAATTTACTGCTTGTTTTCTACTCTTTTTATGGAATATTGCATCTTAAATTTATTTTTGTCCTATGTGGTCTGTGTCCCTTCCTATATGGCATTTGTGTTTCCTGCCTGGCTTAATAATGACACCTGCCCCTCAAAATACACACATACAAAACTGAGGATATACAAAGTGTATCCCTAAATTTCATCTAGTATTTGTATTTTATACTTAGATCTTTAATCCATCTGGGTAGGTCTATTTCAGATAGGCCTTCTGGAGAAGAGCTGAGAACACGCTTGCCAGAAGAAAAATCAGAGGATGGGCACTGCAGAGAAAGAGACCAACAGTACAAATGTCTTGAAGCAGCAAAGGGCTTGGCAGGTGGAAGAGAGATCAGTGTAGCTGAACAGGGAGATGGAGATGAAGTCAGGGAGGTGGGCAGAGGCCAGGGTGGTCATGGATGGCTCTTCAGGTCATGGTAAGGAGTATGGTAAATAAATTAAGATATGTATTAAAGCTATAGGTGAAGTGACTTACAGATAGTTTGGATTTGTGGAGATGAAGGAAAGGGAGCAAGGCTCATTCCTAGAATTTTTGCTCGAGTAAATGGACTTACAGTAATGTCATTTACTGAGCTGGGGAGGATTGGAGGGAATAACAGGCTTAGGAAGCATAATGTAAACTCTTGTGTCTTGAATGTATTTAGGTTGAGAGACCTGTTAGGGTTTCAAGTGAAGGGGTCAAGTAGAAATTTGTATGCACACATTTGCATTTCAGGGAAGACAGCAGGACTGGAGATGTAAAACTGGAAGTTCATTGCATATAGACAGACTTTGAAACTACAGTACTGATAAAATAATCAAAGAGACAGAGTAAACAGGGGCTAGTACTGAGCTCCAAGGTTCTAAAATTTAGAGCATTTTGAGATAGAGCCATTTTGAGATCAATTTTGAATGCAAGGGCAATTTGTCATGGCGTAAAGTCAGGGCCTGTACTTTCAGCTCAGGTTATCACTGAGTACAGGAAAGAATAGACACGCTCAGCTGCTGCTGCCTGGTGCCGTGAGAGTGAGGAATGTGGTAAAAGTTTAAGCTCCAACTGGCAGACAAGCAACTTACAACAGAGACCCTGAAGCTTAGCACACTTGCTTCTTTCAGAAAGAATCTCAACTGTAAGTAACATTTTAAGTCTAAGTCTTAAGAGATGCTTGTTCTATCACCCTGCCTAAACTACAACTTAACTAACAACTGTAATCTGATTAAGTTCAATGAATTTCTGATATTTTTTTCAATATGACTACATTAATTCCATGTCCTAGAATTCGTTTTATTTTAAAGTATACATGTTATGTTCCAAATTCTTTTGGTGTTATGATTATACTTATTGAGTTTTTTCATAAATTTGTCTACTTATTAATGATACAGTTTTATGGGTATGAATATAGACTATTATCTGCCTTTTGGTAGATCTCCTGGTGATGCTAATCTTATTTTGCTACAAGATCAAGGTACTGAAATAAAATAGAGAGGGAAGAATACTGGGGCTACATGTGAGCCCTTATTCTCAATTTTGGTATGCATGGGGATTCCTCAATTAAATTCTTAATGTCTTCTAGTAACCCACAAGCGTTATACTTAACAGGAATATTTACATTTATAATTATAATTATAATTCAGGCTCAACAGATGACAAAACCCTAGATGGAAACCTACTTCTAACCTTAAAATATACAATTTTATTTTTTACAATTGGTTATAAAATGTATCACACTTGGAAAAATAGAGTTCAAATGATACATTTAAAAAATAGAACGTGAATGGATAATGGATGGATGGAGTAAAGGAAAGGATATTGCTGCATAGATTATTTGGAAATTTTAAAGAAGAATTTATAATTGGCGATCTGTGTTGCTCGGAATACGCTGAATGATGATTCTGTCTCAGCCTCACATCTCAATAAATCCCTTTAATACATAGCTTGTCCCTGGTGTCCAGGTGTCTTCAGTAACTGGAAGCCCTGGGTTTACGATTCACATCAACTTGCCCCAATTTATATGGTCCTCTCCAGGACCCTTGAGGCATGGTAGATGGAGACCTACTCAAGGGCTGGAAACCAGCTAAAGCTACTGAGAGTTTATTGCCCACTAGAGAATTTTCCCAAGTGGTAACTAGGGCTTTTGGATATGAACAGTGACATTTCAAAGTAGCAGGCAAAGATCTATGTTGGAGAGGGGAAGCTAGGCCAGAGCTGTGAGGAATGTCCTCTGCTTGGGGAATAGCCTCTTAGCAGTACCTCTTAGGTAAGAGCTTATCAATTGGCACCTTCTGTGTTTCTTGAAGCTCCCAAAATAAGTTGCCAATGCAAATTGGATTTTTCAGAAGGGATTTTCTACCGGTAAGAGAAGATATTATTAGCAGCCTTTAGTCTGGCGTGTAATTAATGTCTCCTCTGGTAATAAACTGACCCTCTAGAACAAAGTACTTCCTGATAGCCCAGCCACTGACTCAGCTCAACCTTTACTCAATGTGGCCCAGCCACTGACACAGCTCAACATTTACTCAACGTCGGATTATCAAGTGTTTATTGTATGCCAGGGTCTATGCTGACTATCAACAATTTAACAAGATGTGGTCTTTGACTTTAAGGAGGTCTCAGTGAAACACACAAAATTAACAAAATGTATCATTCACTCTTAAGTAATCCAATACAAAGTTTTGTTATTGGAGCCCAGAGGGGAGAATTCAAATTCAAGTCCTCTCTAACTCCTTTCTTCACTTTCCACAATAAATTAGTTTATCAAGTCCTTTGGTTCTTTACTAAACCATCTCCCCACTTGTCCCCTTGTTTCACTTGTCACATACTAAATCAAAAGTGTATTGGTTAACACAAAAATATGTGGCTAGCACACTGTCAGGATCTACCTCCCTCCCTTTATGTAGACTCCAGGGAGATTACCTCTCCTCCTTCTCTTAAATTTTTCAGAGTTTAGGATACAATTAGTAACATTCTGGTATGTGGGCAAAGTTAAATCCATTATGTGTTGAATTTTTACTCGTTTCATTATTCTGACAACCTCTTAGGGAGCAATTGGTTATAAAATTGCCAGTGGTTAGAAGTACTGACTTCCTGACCTTGGGGCTTAGACAAGTTTTTTAAGCTGTCTTCCTGTTTCCTCATCTTTAAAATTGGGATAGGAATAGTACTTATCTCTAAGATTGTTGGGTTAAATTAATATGCTGGAAGCATGCTGACACACAGTAAGTGCTTACTAAGTGTTGGCCATTACTCGAACACCCCCGTGTTCTAAATTTCAGAACCCACACTGCTGAGCCCACTCTTTCCATCACAAGACAAAGGCATACAGGAAGAAATGGACGCAGGGAGAAGTTAAGCACCTAGCCCAAGGTCACCCACCTAGTTAAGTGCTGGAGCTGGGTTCAAAGGCAACCTGGAAAGTCAATGAGAAGTATCCCAAGGCTTATATAAAGCAATTGCAACCTAAGGATCCAAGTTCTCCAACATACAAGAAATGCTGGGCGTAAAGAACCTGGTCCTCTCAGTGGACCCCTACCTGACATGCTGTGAGGCCGGACCTTCCCCAAACTGATTTTCATTCCGGCTATCCTTAAAAATTCAGGAAATTCTAACGTGCGACCATCAAGGTGCTCACTTCTTTTTCCGCCAGTTTGCCTTCACCAAATACCCAGCCCCGGTTCTTTGGCTGGTAGTTTCAAGGCCGGCGTGGGGGTGGGGGGTAGGGGGCTGCGCGGGAGGAGGGGAAGAGAGGGATGGAGGCTGCCTCAAGACCGCAGAATGTCTGTCTGTGCCAACATGAGAATGAGAAAAGTGCGTTCACGGGAACCAGCTTCTGTTTAGATTCTCTCTCCCCACACAGTCGGATTTGAATGCTCCAAAAGAACTGATGCCGCGCAAAATGCTTCAGTGAAGCTCCGAAAGTGTTTGAATGAGGGTGCGTCTCCCTGGGCCGCACAGGTCCCAAGTTTTGGCCTACTCAGCCTCCTTGCCTACTCATCCAAGCACAAACCGAGTCATGCAGAAATGTTTACTTGAT
Source organism: Kogia breviceps (assembly GCF_026419965.1). NCBI lineage: Eukaryota > Metazoa > Chordata > Mammalia > Artiodactyla > Physeteridae > Kogia > Kogia breviceps. The sequence continues at coordinate 86,919,201 of NC_081319.1, forward strand.
GAGACTCAATCCCGGAAAATAGAATCCTAGGAATTTTTGCACAGTACCAGGTCGACACTTTTGGGTTGGAGCAGCTAATTTACCAGTAGTTAACTATTTTAGGGAGGCCTGAAGCCCTACTCTATCACTTTTGGGGCTGTGTTAGGAGCCTAGGCATTTGAACCTCTATTAACTTTATTGTTCGTTGAATGACAGGCATTAAACTAGGTTACGGGTGTTAAGCAGTTTGTCAAAAAAAAAAAAAAAAAAAATCAATGGAAACACCATCACTCTATCCCCAATTTACATACAACAAAACTACCAGGTTAGAAATTGGCCCCAAATCTCACAATTTGTGAATGTGGGAAGAAGCCACAATTCAAGTCTAGATTCAGTCTGTTCTAAGCTACCATTATGTTAACTCCAGGTAATCAAGTTTTCAAAAGCCTCTTAAGTGGTAAATTTCAGATGATACGTTGAAAGTTAGCGGGAGCAGAGAGCCTAACTCCCTTGCGGGATTAGGAAAGACTAGTTGTCTGCAGCCTAGAACGAGGCGTCTAAGAGGTTCTGGTCACTTTACTCGTCATGTTCGTTTGAGACCACCGTATATCCACCCCTGCAATTAAACCGTGCTTAGGCTTTACTAACTAAAGGTAGATCACTCTACTACTACTGTCTGAAATGCCTAACCATTTCGTGGATCATTATACCTTAACCGATTTACCACTTCCTGCAAAGAGAAGCAGATTTTTAGTAACAATGAGAGCCTTTTCTAAAGAACTAGAAAGATTTTTCTTCCATTTCTTGTTATCTTGGATAAAAATTAACTTACCTTCCTTTTCCTTAATATTCCAAGCGGTGTTAGCTCTTCCTCTGAAATAGTGGGGGGCTCTGAAAAGAGCCTTTGGGTTTGAAAGCACTTCCGAAAACTCAAATCCCTGTCAAATCACTTGCCCTTGGCCTTGTGGTGGCTCTCGGTCTTCTTAGGCAACAGCACCGCCTGGATGTTCGGCAAGACCCCACCCTGAGCGATAGTCACGCGGCCCAGCAGTTTGTTAAGCTCTTCATCGTTGCGGATGGCCAACTGCAGGTGGCGCGGGATGATGCGAGTCTTCTTGTTGTCGCGCGCCGCATTACCGGCCAACTCCAGTATCTCGGCCGTCAAGTACTCCAACACCGCTGCCAAATACACCGGCGCGCCAGCCCCAACCCGCTCAGCGTAGTTGCCCTTACGAAGCAGGCGATGCACTCGGCCCACAGGAAACTGGAGACCTGCCCGCGAAGAGCGAGACTTCGCTTTAGCCCGAACCTTACCACCTTGCTTGCCACGCCCAGACATAGCAAAATAAACAAAACAAAGATAAACAATAAAACAGCACTACTCAAAACAAACCAAGTCAGAAAGCAGATAAAACACTGCTGCTTTTATAGGCATTTCCTGGGGAGTAAATCCGGTTGTCTGATTGGTTAGTACCAAGAGTCACCTAAGTAGCCAATAGAAAAGCTCCATTTCCATACCTCATTTGCATAGTTCTGCCCATAGATGACAGCCTTGCTGTTTGTCTTCCAATTAACTAAGACGCAGTCTGCATCCTTCATTAGCATAAAGGCCCTATAAATAGCAGAAATCCGCTTCTTATTTCCATTTTATTTTTTGTGTTTTGAGGTTTTAAAATGCCAGAGTCAGCCAAGTCCGTTCCTGCCCCGAAGAAGGGCTCCAAGAAGGCGGTGACCAAGGCACAGAAGAAGGACGGCAAGAAGCGCAAGCGCAGCCGCAAGGAGAGTTACTCCGTGTACGTGTACAAGGTACTGAAGCAGGTCCACCCGGACACCGGTATCTCGTCCAAGGCCATGGGCATCATGAATTCGTTCGTCAACGATATCTTCGAGCGCATCGCGGGCGAAGCGTCGCGCCTGGCGCATTATAACAAGCGCTCGACCATCACTTCCAGAGAGATCCAGACGGCCGTACGCCTGCTGCTACCTGGGGAGCTGGCCAAGCACGCCGTGTCTGAGGGCACCAAGGCTGTCACCAAGTACACTAGCTCCAAGTAAACTTGCCAAGTAAGCGTAAGCGTCTTTACACCTAACCCCAAAGGCTCTTTTAAGAGCCACCCACATGTCCACAAATGGAGTTGTAATCTGCTGCTTATTTTCTGTAAATTGAAGTTTGGGCCAAAGTACTGTGCATTAATTAGAAGACAAAGGTAGATAAATTTGTAAGTCTTATTAATGGGTCTAAGAAATGACAAGTGAAGGTGTTACACTGTCAGGTTATTGGGTTTTGGCATTGTTGTGTCAAATGTTATCCATTACCTGTTGCAATTAGGGACTCACCCCAAGTATAAAGTCAGCTATTTTTTGAGTCCCAGTGATCAATGTACTGTAATTGACCTACAGCTATCTGAACATGAAAGTTAACTGCGTAGGGGCCTGGTGGTTTGTAATACGCAGTCGGGGTTGACGAACTGTTTTAAGAGATACTTGCAACTTGGCAAGTTTCCATGGAGGTTGAACAGAGGGCTGGCACTGAAAGGCGGGGAAACTAGGCGGTAAGAGAAAGGACGCTATTGAACTTGGCATACAAAGTCTCTAGGAGAGAACCTTCCCAAACCAGGTAGTCGAGCGGCGGGGAGCGGGGTTGGGGGGGAGCTGGCAAGTTCCACCTTCCCTTAAGCAGTTTAATCTTTGTTCCAGGGGAAGATTTTAAGGTGAAAGAAACGCATTTTCCATTTAATTTATTCAAGTCTATAACACATTTTCAGCACCTAGGAGCAAACTTTGCTTTCTCTGTAAAAAAGTGGGAGACTACAGGAATAAAATTTATGTTACAAGGAAAACAGGGTTTTTTGTTGTTTAACGATTTGAGGTAAGATACAATGTGATTTAGATTAATTAACATTAAGACTCCGTGATTCTAAATGTGTAGTTTTCTTTGATACCTGGGAAAAATACTAAGGCCTGTCTGGCGCTAGACAGGCGTCCATTGGAACACGGCTGAACAATTACTGGCTGCCTAACCTGGAAGTTACCTGAGAATGAGGTGCGGGCCTGGCTTAATGGCACATGCTTATCACACAAGCTCTTCAGCCAAACTGTAAGGTTTCCCAAGTCCTTCAACAACTGAAATTGGATTTTTTTCTATACCCCTAATGAGCCTGCCCAAGGACTGATGATCCAAATCAGACCAACCTCTCCTCACTGCCAACTAATCATTTTACCCCCAAAATGTGCAAACATTCACTATCCCAGGCTGACTGCAAGGTTTTGTTTTGTTTTTGTTTTCTCCTTCTCTTCCTCTCTTTTCCTCACATATAAATTCTGGTTTGCCTTTGTTGGATGAAATAACAACTATTGCTTGATTTCTCTTCAATACAAGAGCGGGCTGGCTAATCATTAACACTTGGACCATTTATTTCTGAAGATTCCACCAAGACATTGTTTACCCGAGCCCTACCTTAGGAATCAATAGAAATGTGAACTGAAAATGTACCTTGTCTAGCCCTGTGCACTTTGAGTTTTCTGTTCATCTTCCCTTGGCTCTTGTATGCTAAAATTTATTTTTGCCCAAGTTTGTTTCTTATTTTGGTCCTTAGGTTGTACTTTGTCGATTGGACACACATTAGTGGTTTTATCGCTAGATCATTAATTAGTTGGTGGCAGAGGACAGGGTATCTGGAATCTGGTTCATTTGTTCATCTTTTTCGGTTTGTTTGTGTTTGTCTGAGGATTCTGGTCATCTCTGGCATTTGAGAACACAGGACCGGGAAGTTGTTGTTTTTCTTTCTGGCCTTTGATGGGATCCACTGTGTTTGGTGTTTGGTGTTTGTATACTGTGGGTTCTTTTAACTAAAAATCAGTTTCTTTCTTCCTTTCAAAACTGTCTGTTTTCGTGATTACTCAGTATGAGTCCAAATAATTGTCAGTGTCTGCAAAAATAACATTCCTACTTCAAAGATAAATGAATATAAAATGGCCGCCTAAAACTTTTAACTTTAATAAAGCGTTAGACCTGACAGGAGACTTAAGACAAGAAAGAAAACAAGGAAACAGCATCTCTAGCCCACAATTGGCCTGTCTCTTGCTATGCCGAAGCCTCTAAAGTTTATTATTCAAAAATTCCAAAAAAATATTGTCCCTTCTTGCTCTTTAAGTAAGGTCAGAGAGGAGAGAGAAGAAATATGTCATTATAAATAGAGCTATTGAGTCAGAAAAAAGAGAGGGCTTCCAATACCTGTATAAAACAAACATTAAATAGTTTATTAACCTTAATGAGTTCATTTTGAGGGCTATGGCACTGGAAACTAGAATTTCCTACCAAACGTAGAAGGATATCAGAGAATTTACTCATTCCCAGCAGTGGTGTACCCTGAGGGATCTCTGATCTTAATCACATTTGTTTCTTTACCTGATCAACATACTTAAATCTCTGGTTGATTTTAAATTAAATCTTTTTAAGTTTTGTTCCAGTTTCACAATTAGCTCCTCTAACTTGTACAATGACTGAGAATATTTTCTGCTTTATGAATACAAATAATTTTGGGCAAATTATCTACCTCAGCAGAAAATTTTAAAAGTTATAGTGTAAACTTAGATAGCTTATATAAAGACTAAAAAACATACATCAATTTAAAATAAGAGCAAAATCAAATTCTCCAGATGCTTTAAATGTGCTACCTCTTTAAGTTGTAACTCAGACAGAAAAGAAAGTTTAACTGAATTTAATTAGTGGTCTTAGTTAACACGTTACAAGATAAGAAACAAAACAGAACTATTCCATTATTTTTTAACAACTTAAATATTTAAATACATGGCATGTAGTTCTATAGGAAATTTTAAAATCACATATTTCTAATCGGGTTAACCCTTTGGATAAATTTGCTGGCTTAACAATTTTGCTTTACAAAATGGCTCTACATCTTTTTCTTTATTATTGTCATAATGTAAGAATAATATTAGTATAGTATTCTAGTTTACACAAGTTTAGGGGTTATTTTCTTTAAAAAAAACTAAGTTAGAATTACTAAATTTCTTTAACTCTACTGATTAAATGAGTTATTACTTTATTTAAATTTTTACATTACGTAAATTATGCATTGAACTAAATTATCACAAAATAGTGATACTGTAGACAGATAATGTCATTTTTAAAATGGAATTAATTTTTATAATGTTACAAATCATAGGGACTCATTGTGTCAGCTTAAATTCTGAATTCAAAGTCTATAGATAACTTTAAAAATTTAGATAAATATTAAATTTGGTAAATTAAATAAATTGGAGGGTACAATATACATATCACTAAAAACAGATCTATGCAAGTCTTTTATTTTCACACACTTGAGAATGATCATAGATTAACAGGTTAGAGAACATATAGATGCCATAGGAGAATAGAAATAGGTATGCTTGTTTTTGCTACTTTAAATTTGTAGAAGGGATATGTAAAGTGTATATGTGAGCCCAGAGGACAAGGCAGGTTTTGGACCACCTCCCGGTTTCCTTATGCCTATGAGGGAACACAGTTGCCTGCTTTTCTAAAGGGCTGTCGTTAATACAAACAGCTCTGACTCTACCAAGTACTATAGCTGCAGAGAAACACAAATATGTACACAAGCAATGGCTATGTTTGGTCTGTTTATTTATTAGAAAGTTGTTACCGTTCATTAATGTAGTAAATTCAATTTTATATGTATTGTCTTATTTATGTTGACAAGGTAAAAATACTTTAGAGCTGCCAGTAAAGACTGAATTTACAACTATACTAATTTATCAACCACCCCTCAATAAAAATTGACTATCCAAATCTCTCATCTCTCTGTAGCCCAACCACCTCCAGACTTCATGGTCATGTAACAAAAAATAACTCCAACAACAAGCACAAACTAGTTCAAGTTTTACAAAGATGTTGATTATCTCAAAGACTTGGCAAGTGTTTGAATCTTGCCATATATCCAATTAGTACAAATTGAAAAACAATAAAGGTGGGACAGTGCTTCAACCATATCTCAAGAACCACAGCATTAATAAATCAATTTCATGTTATTGTTTTGAAATATATGGATATTTTTTGCCACCTGGGAATACTTGTAATAGTTTTAAATAATAAAAAATGAGATCATGGATAAAATATAAAACTATTCTTATCAGAACATATCGATCTATATCACCCCCTAACTGCTGAGAAGATAATACAAATAATTTAAAGTAAAATTCCCAAAAGAACATAAACTTACTGTGCCAAAATTTTACTTCTAACCTTAATAATAATGATAATATGACCTACATCTAAATATTGCCATAAATTCTCATCATTTGAAATTGTACCACAAGATCCATGTGACTTGTCTTCTCTTTTGACATGTTTCATGTGTCAGATATTATCTAAAACTAATGTAGGCTACACTGTCATATATACAACAAATGCAATCTACATTTCAAACAAAGACTTCAACAGACACACCTCTACATAAAATACAATTAAAGATTGTATTAAAAGAGACTCCTCAAAGTGTCAACTTTTAACAATGCTTGAAAAGGCCATTTCCAGTATTTTTAACTACAAATGTTGTTTTTAAGCTTCAGGACAAATTGATTTTTTTTTCCACAGCATAAACATGTTTAGAATCCTACCACTTGGATATACACACTCACTGGAAAGCCAATCTTGACACATTAAAAGATTTCCAGAATTTTGGAAGTAGGAAGCTTCCTCCTAAGGATCTACAGATCAATATGAGATCTAGAATAGATAGCTTTTTCCTTCTCCTTCCCGTTGTGTTATTCTTTGCCCTTTTCTCCATTATCAGTTTTTCCAATGATTAGATTTCGGATTTGTTCTTCCCAAGTATTAGAAAAAAATTAAAAATCCTCAGAGCCTAGCCCTCTATCCATACCTTGACTAAAAGTTCCTGAACAAAAGAATGTGTACTACATAACTTATTTCTGAGTATGGCTCAAATCAAAGTTAAAACTGTGGTTAGGAAAAATGACACTTATTTAACTTAAATCCATCAAGGTAATCTTTGAGGCCTGTTCTTCTAATTAAGACATGTCAATTAAGTACTTGAAGATAATAGAGATTTCAAGTATTTCTTATTATATTTGTGATTGTCCTCATAACTTTTCTGTCTTCCTCCTCTGTCTAATATGCAGATGACTAAGTGTTACAAAGAGGAGACTAAAACCTGCTACTCTATTATGAGAGTCTTGACCAAAGTGGGGAAGTTGAGAGACTCTGATGCCAGAAATGGTGAAGATATGACCTACCTAAGATGGAAATGCTGACTGAGTCAGTGGACCATATTATACAGAGGCAGCCTGTCACATATTCTTCACAGCCAATCTTGAGAGTTTTTAGACAATCACTATTTTTCCTTTTTTTTTAATCCTCTTTGGTCTGTGTAAGAAGAGATTGTCCACACTGAACTCTTTCCTACTGAAAATAATGAACAAACATGATATCCTGTTCTTAGACAGTCCAAAGGCATTTCCTCCCCTCTTTCTCTTTCATAGTCATCTTTTTTGACTTTGTTGGATGAAATCAATCTATTGCTTGGCATACCTTAGACACAAGTTAACAGTGTGCTAATAATTAACTAAATGTCCCTGAGTTACTGTTTGACAAACCTAGTACTCTGAGCCTGTGGGGTGATAGTAAATACCTACTTGAGAAGATGGGGTAAGGAGTAAATGAAATAGCAAATATAAAATATTTATCGTAGAAATGGTATGGATGCCAATAAAATGGCTGCACAGCATTGCTCCCTGTTGACAGAAGTGTAGCCCCTGGGGATAGAACCTCCAGGTTTGACACTCAGCTTGCCACCTATTAGCTGTGAGACTGATGCAAGTCATTAATCTCTCTGTGCCTCTTCTATATCTTGAGGATGATGGTAATAGCACCTACCTTCTAGATGTTTGTGATGATCAAAGACCTTTAATGCATAGAACACACTTTGAGGAGTGCCTGGTACATGGTCGGTGCTCAGTTTTTGTGTGATGTTTGACAAGTTTCGTTTATAACCTTCTTTATACCCTAAAGGGAACTAAGGCAGCTTGTGACTGAAGACCTCAGTCGGTAGGAGCTGGTCTTTCTTAAATGATAGGAATTTCACAAGTGATATTAAAAGATTGCCAATGGATTCCTTTGCATTTACCTTGGTCCAACAGGTTGAAAGAAAATGCAGTTTTTTTCCCGCACTTGTACTTAATTAGCTCTCTAGGCGTATACCTAAGGACATAAGGAATGATAGCTGTCACATGTCTTGAAGCGTCCAGATTTCAAAGGGTGTGTAGATTCAGTACTTTGCAGTCCAACAGTCCTAAATTTAAAAGGTATTGAAAATTATTTAGCTTTTCCAAACTTTCACCCTGTGCAATCCTGGATGACTAAGCGTAAAATTAATTGGGCCAAATACACAGCTGCCTTTGACCTTGCCAGCAAGACATTCTAGGCTCTGACTAAATTCTTTGGACTCTGAAAATCAGCTTGACATATCTTCAGGTACTATGGGTTTATTATAAATTAGGAAAAAGTGAGTAAATTTGGAGAATCAACTACTTTCTTATTGTACCACCTCAGTTCTGAGGAAGGAAAATGAACCTTTGGTTTGCTCATTTAAAGACTTACATAATGTTATCATCCAATAAGCAATTTGTATAGTAATTAATGGAAAGAGCTGGTTTCGTCTTGCTATGGGTATTCATGGTATTAGATCTCCCCAGCTGCAGGCTCCAAGGGATGAAGGAACAGAAATGATGGGACTTGTCTCATTCTATGAGGAGACTGATATACTTAGAGGAGGCAATACTAGGGTAAAACCTTGACTTCATCACTTAGAGCTCTAAACTTGTCTTCTGACAAGATCGAGTTCTCCAACAGTAAAAGAATTGGCTTCAAAAGCAATAAGGAAGAAACTTTGTTCTCATTTTCTTTTCTCTCTCCTCTCCTCCTCTCCTCCCTTCTTTTCTTTTCTTTTTTTCCCTTATTTTCTTTTCACTTTTTTCCCCTACTATAATTGGCCCAAACTCAGCTGTAGGACGGGATATAAAAACATCAAAGATTAAAATTTGCTCATTTTGGGAGTCCCCTGGTGATCCAGTGGTTAAGACTTCACCTTCCAATGCAGGGAGTGTCGGTTCGATCCCTGGTCAGGGAGCTAAGATCCCACATGCCTCGTGGCCAAAAGACCAAAACATGAGACAGAAGCAATATTGTAACAAATTCAATAAAGACTTAAAAAAATGGTCCACATCAAAAAAAAAAATCTTTAAAAAAATGTGCCTTTTTTATTGTTAGATTTGCTTAAACAATTGAGGTGTTAGGTACTGGTCACTAAATTTTTAAACACATGCATTTGGGCTTTAATGCACTGAAATACATATATTTTTAAAAATTGAAATAAATAAACAAATACAATTGTGTGTTTAAGAATTCTACAGAGGTGATGCAAGTTCTAAGATCTTGAATGGAAGAAAGGCTGCTAGCCTCAAAGATGGGTTAAGGATACCCAGCAAGCATCAGGGTAAGAGCTTTTTGGAGCTTTTGGAAAGCGCTTGGCCTCCCTGACTCTAAGCATTAGAGACTGAGCCTGGCTCCATCGATTCTAGACATAAATAATGCTGAGTGGATTGGAATTTTTTTTCCTATATACTTTTTTTTAATAAGTTTTTTTTAAGAGCAGTTTTAGGTTTACAACAAAATTGAGAGGGAGGTACAGAGATTCCTCAAATACTCCCTACACCCACACACCCACACATGCATAGCCTTTCCCATTATCAGCACCACTCACCAGAATGGTACTTTTTTTTTTTTTGAAACCAAGGATGAACCTATACTGACACACATAATCACCCAAAGTCCATAGTTTACCTTAGGGTTCATTCTTGATGTTGTACAGTCTATGAATTTGGTCAAATATATAATGACTTATATTCATTGTTATAATATCATACAGAATTTTTTATTGTCCTAAAATGATCGGAAATTTTTATAAGCTGGAAATGAAGGGAAGGGGCTGTGGGGTTTTTGTCCTTCTAGCATGTGAGCTGGGGCATCATGGGTGGTCTGGAATGGGTCTGAAAGAGCTGTATCTTCCTTTAGGATACTCCAAAGACCTGAAACATGGTTTGACGGACTCTTCCCCTGCCCACTGTCTGCGGCCTCCTTCTCTCATGTTCTGTACTGCAGCCAGATTTGCACACACTCTGCTTTTCCTGGTTTTCATCCTCCCACATATGCTGGACCTCGTCTTTGATATTTTCACCACAGAGGGAATGAAGACAGAGTTTTGGGATGGTCTAAGGAGGGGATTTCTTCCCTTTCTCCTCTAGTCCTAAGGACCACCTTCTGGTTCTTGTTCTTCCAGCTATCTTCAGTGACTGTCTCCTTGGAAAAGGACAAAGTCACTATCCTCTTGGAGCTTACATCTCAGCTGGGGAAGAGAGACAACAAACTATTGTTACTATGAGTAATTATATAGACTATGAGAAAGGAATAAATGCTATGGAAAGGGAAAATGGAAAACAGGAAATGGGGGGACCAAGAGGGGAGGTAGATATAATTTGCACATTAGCACTAATTAAAATGCTTAATATAGCAAGAGTAGCTAACACTAGTGTAGCACTTAGTATGGGCCAGGTACTGTTCTGAGTGCTTTACACTATTAACTCAATTTATTCTCAGACAATAAAATGTTAGTTGGAAAGCACATACAAAGCTCTTGGAGGAAAACCCAGTAATGAAGAAAAGAAGAGAAATCAATGCCCTATTGGTTCTACCTTGAGTAACTGTCCCTCTTTTTCTAGTACCACCGTCACTGCCCTCATTCTGGGCGTGAGCTGGTGAGAAGAGCTGTGCTTCCCTCCAGCACAGTCCTTCAATTTGGTGCATTTTCAACAGTGTTAAGTAACACATGCCACTTGCAATTTTTAAGGTTGCTGCATCTGAAGCAACAGTGAGTTTGTTAAACTACTGGAACATCAGAGATCACACCATGAGTCAGCAGAGATGGTCAGTGGTTTGTGTGGGAGACTGTGGCCCTCACCAGCTAAAGAGAGGACTGCTTCCCCCTTGCCCACCCGCCACTACCACCAGGATCTGCTTCCAGGCAGAGGTTTCTCAAAACTTAAATGTGTAACTGTGACTACATTTTTACAAGCACACACAAACCATGTAGCAAGAGCCTCTCTCTGTAAAGTGGAGTGATGGCCTGAGTGTAAGCTGTGTCAAGCATGGCTTATAATTACAAGTATTCATATTACCCAAATATGCGACCAATTTTCACAGAAACCCATATGTCCCCGCCCCACTAATGTGTCAGCGCACAGGTAGTAAAGAGGAGTCCTTAGTAAGCAAACCCTGAATATATTTCCTTGCACTGAATTTGGACACCAAGAGAGCACAAAATCAGGTTTGCCTCTGCCTACTTGTGAAGAGGAGTTGGAAAAATGCATTTTAAAACAACCCACGAAAAAGACTAAGCATTTATTTGGGTACATTTCCATTAGATGTTTGATTTGGCTTATTTGAAAGTGGGGAATGATTTCACCTGCCAGCAGCCCGGAGAGATGAGCATGTGAGAGAAGGGAGGCTTCTGGGAACTGTTAAAACTGCTTCATGTGGGAGTAACAAGCTTGAACACTTCAACCTGTCGTCATTCAAGGGCCTTCCTCATCCTTCACAAGTGGTTCTACAAGGCTCACCCCCAAGCACCTCACCCTAGACAATCCCCACCACCTGGCCTTTGTCACTATGTCTCCTTTGTGAAAAGCCCTAGTACCCTTTCCTCACCTGACAAATTCCTACCCGCCCTTCAAGACTTAGCTCAAATGTAAGTTATAGGACACTGACTAGGCCATGCTCATCTTTTTTTTTTTTTTTTTTTGCGGTATGCGGGCCTCTCACTGTTGTGGCCTCTCCCGTTGCGGAGCACAGGCTCCGGACGCGCAGGCCCAGCGGCCATGGCTCACGGGCTCAGTTGCTCCGCGGCATGTGGGATCTTCCCGGACCAGGGCACGAACCCGTGTCTCCTGCATCGGCAGGCGGATTCTCAACCACTGCGCCGCCAGGGAAGCCCATGCTCATCTTTTATTGACGAGCACACATAGACTCAAATGCTAGAGGGCGTGGGCTTACTGTAGAGGATGGCTCACCATCCAACAGCTGTGCCACCTGGGAAACTCAGTCTCTCTGAGCCTTAATTTCCTCACGTATAAAGCAGGGGGGACCATCATGCGTACCTCAGAAGGTTGTTGCAAGATCAAATGCAATGGTATCTAAAGTGCTTAGAGCACTGCCTGGCACAGAACAAACACCAATGAACATTAGCCATCGCCATTATTACTGTTCTCCAAATCAAGTACATTATCAGATATTTGATGAATTATAGAAGTGAATTAATTAACCAATCTCTCTTTTTACAGGAGGAGCAAATGGGCTTTAGAAATGTATTTTCCCACCACTGGTCACTGCTGGACACTGTTGCATCTCAGAAATAAGTCAATGAAAATGACTGATACTAGAAGAAGATAAAAGGAGGTATTTTTAACAATCACGGAAGGATCAATAAGAACTTGGCTAAAACATTTATTTTGAGTATAAAAATATTAAATGGTAATTGCAGAAATTTATAAGAAGAGAAATATATAACAAACAAAATTAAAATAAATCTTAGTATCTCTTTTCTATATGTATATAAGGTATATGTATATATGACTATGAACATATATATGAGATCCATCTCTAATAAATATATATCATATATAAAGCAAATTTAGGTATCATGCTACATATACACATATAGCTAATTTTCTAGGTAACATGCCTAGAACTGCACATTTTTATAGATGTATTATTACTTATTAATTAGTCCTCTGTTAATGGCTATTTAGACTGAGTTCCATTTTTATGCATTATAAATCATACAGATCACACTTCTTTTTACATAAATCTTTGTTTAAATATTTGATTATTTACTTGGGACAGACTTCTAGAAGTAGAAATACTAAATCACAAGGTAAAACCATTTTTTAAGGCTCTTAATATATACATTCATCAAATTGCCATTCAGAAGGACCATGCCAACTTATAATACCAACATGATACAAAATTTCCTATTTTACAGCAGTCATATTTACTGAGAATATTTTTTAAACACTGTTAATCAGATAGACCAAAAAAAATATTGAAATGTAATTTCCTTCATTATGAGTGAAGGTAGTTTTTTCCCCATATTTTTATTAGCCATGACCCCATAAGAAATAAACTGCTGCAAAACAATGAACATGATTGCAATAGTTCCATGGGAAAGCACTCTGTAAAGAATAAGTAGGATCTTAGGTTAAGACCAAAAATGGGAATATTTATCAGGTGCCTCCTTTGCCCAGGACTGTGCTGGAATAAGGAACCATGTTTGGCTATGTGTAACTAAAACTACTTTTACCTGGGTTATCTCTAATAAGCCTCCTAATCATTCCATGAGAAAAGTATCTGCTATGGATTGATTTATGCCCACCCCTCCTCCAAAATTCATATGCTGAAGCCCTAACCCCCAATGTGACTATATTTGGAGACCGGGCTTTTAGGAGGCAATTTAGGCTACAGAGGTCATATAGGTGGGGCCCTAATCCAATAGGATTCATGGCCTTATAAGAAGAGGAAGAGAGAGCCATCACTCCTGGTGTGCATGCACTCATGAAAGGCCATTAAGGACACAGCAAGAAGGCAGTCATCTATAGGGTAAGAAAAGAGGTCTCGCCAGAACCTGACCATGCTGGCATCCTGACCTCGGATTTCTAGCCTCCAGAGCTTTGAGGAAATAAATTTCTGTTGTTTAAGCCATGCACTCTAGAGTACTTTGTTTGAGTTGCCTGAGCAGACTAAGAGTGAGATGGGAGAAGGAGAGCCCTTTGAAGCCAGACTTCTTGAAATCAAATCCCAGCCTTCCTGCTCACTAGCTCTAAGACTTTGGGCAAGTTATGTGACTTTTCTGTGACTCAGTTTCCTCATCTATAAAAGGATTTCCTATATTTTTAAAAAAAATTTTTTGAGGGGAAAATACTTGGGACAATGACTGGCACATATATATGGTGTATATGTGTGTGAGCTTGTTTTTATGGTATCTTTTAGATTTATAATGCAAAATATGAATCATGTTTTTTTCTCTAGATCTTAAATTATGGAAACTAAGAATTTTAGAAAACTATCCAATTCTCTGTTATTTTTACAGCAATGAGTGACATGTTCTGTCAACCTGTAAATATAAGGATCAATCTACTCATACCTGACCCTAAGCCACTGACATTTAATGGTACGACCTCTCAGGGATCACCGAGGTTCAGAGAAACCAAATACACGTTAAAAGAGAGCCCTTGGTAAGATGCACCCGTAATCTCCCTAAGGAGAAAAGAATTTTTCAAACTGAGGGTCACAATGTATTAGTAGGCTGTGAAATCAATCTCATGATTTGCAACCAGCATTAAAAAAAAAAAAAAAAACTAGATGAAAATATATCAGAATGCACTTAAGGCAGTATTGTTTTCAGAATTTATGTTTCAAATGTGTGTGTAAGTGCACACGTGAGCATGTATGTGAGACAGAGAGAGTGAAAGAGACTTTTCTACCTCACTTTGCAATCAGAAGTTTGAAAGTCTCATCATCTCATTTCCTCTTCAGAAGTATTTCAAATGTAGACTCTCTTTTCCCACACTCTCTCCCCAAATGAAGCTCTTGCCTTTCTTCTGAGACTATTACAACAGACAACCAACCTCTGACATTAGGCTCTCCACAATAATAATTGTTTATGTGAAAAATCGAAAATCAAGGCAGCTACAACAACCATACAGGAAGACAACTACTACAAAAATACGCAAAATCTCTCTTTAAAAGCCTCTAGTCGTTGCCCAGCCTGTAGAATGTTACCAAATTTCTCATGCAGGCCTTTGCGGATCTTTACAAGATGGTCCTTATGGGATTTTCCTTTGCTGAACCCTGGACTCTGGTCATATTACACCGTTCCCTCAACATCCTCCTGGAAGGCCAGGCCTTGAAACTCTTATACACCTCTGAGAAAGGTGAGTCCTAGAACAAGCCCAGAGAAACATCCTAGACATTATTCCAATAACTTTTCCCACAGCTCTGCAGGACACCTGCCAGCCCAGTCCTGTTAGAGATCTGGGTCTGTCGTTTCCACTGAGCTCTTCAGACCAGGGTTCCTGCCTCATATTTTATAGTTAATTAAGTGCAGGGATTGTATCTGTTTCCTTACATATTTTTTTTGAGGGTGGAGGGTGAAGGGGGTGGGGGTGGGTATAGGGGTAAGGTTTGAACTAATGAAACCAGAAGCAAAACTCAGTTCAAGATGCCCTCCGCAAGGGGGACCTGATTTGGGCCAAGCAGATATCATGTGTGAGATCCAGGTAATTTACTCCATGCTTGAGGGTCTGCTATCAAGCTTTAGGGACTGAGAGGTGGTTTTAGTCACAAGCAATCCACATGCCTGTAGATCATTGTTTATTAGATTGTTTGCCCAAATAAGGTGTTATCCTGAAGTTTTTTGACAATTCTAAAAGCATCTTCCAACTCTGCAGTGAGACATCTAAGATATCTGTGTTACTTCCCTCATATACATAAATAATTTTCAATAAAAATCAGTGCGTGAATAATTTATTTTCTCCACCAACTGAAAGCCAACCATTTGGAAGACCACTTAGAAGAGATGAGATAAGTCATTCGTTAAAAATTACTTTTATATTTACACGGAAAAGAGGAAGTTTTGTGCTTCCCTTTGAATTTTGTTGAAAATCGAGGGCTTTATTGAATAGTTTCGGCATGCAGGGTCATTTTTCATTAAAAGGCGAAAAGACTTGTGAAATCTGTATCTCTATGGATTATTCAGCAGTGGAACCTGGGCGATTCCGTGCAGAGGGTATTCGAGGTATTCAACTTTGGGGAATGAAACAAGCACAAATGCTCCTTCCCCAAGGGGCGGGGGCGGTGCCTGAGCGACGCACCAATCACAGCGCGCCCTGCCCTATATAAGGCCCTGAGGGCCGTGCAGCAGTTTACGCTACTTGCTAAGTGATACTTATTGCTTCATTCTAATGTAATGTCTGAGATCCGTCCATGGAGAAACCTCCCTCCAAAAAGCGGGGCAAGAAGCTGGTTGGCTTGACGGGTGGAAGTCACAACACCACAAGCGTCTCATTGTCCAAGTTGATCATTGAGGCCCTTTCCATTTCTCAAGAGAGAACTGGCATGTCTTTGGCAGCACTGAAAAAGGCGTTAGTAGCCGTGGGCTATGACGTGGAGAAGAACAACAGCCGCATCAAGCTGGGTCTCAAGAGCCTGGTTAACAAAGGAATTCTGGTGCAGACCAGGGGTACCGGTGCTTGCGGCTCTTTCAAGCTCAGTAAGAAGGTTGCTGGTGAGCCCACCAAGGAAAAGGTCGAGAAGCCTTCTTCTACCAAGACGAAGAAGCGGGTCTTGGCCAGAGACTCCAAGTCTCCACAGAAAGCTAAGACCAACAAAAGAGCAAAGACGCCGAGGACAGCAATGGCTGAGAAAGCTGGTAAGAGTGGCAGAAAAGCTAAAGGCATTAAGGGCAAACAACAACGGGAAAATCCAGCGAAGGCCAGAGCAGGAAAGCCAAAGGCTGGGAATTCTAAACTGACCCAGCAGGAGACTAATCTTAGGAAAGCAATAACCAAGAAGTAAAATTTCTGCAACGGCCAGTTTTCATAGAACCCAAAGGCTCTTTTAAGAGCCACTCAAATAATTTTAAGAGGGTGTAACATTGCGTTTTCAGAAGACTCTGGAAGAAAAGACTATTCGTCAACCTTATTGCTTGCCAATAAGGAAGTTTGTGATGCGGTGATAGAGTCTTGTCAGACAAACGGTACAGACTCTGAAGAGCTTCGGATACTTAATGGTATGCTGACTGCCCAGTTCCAGAAAGTTAGGTTGTCCATCCTAATAAAAATAAGGCACATTCATTGTATGTAAGTTCCTAAATGCTTACAGAAGTGCTGGATTTTAAGTCGAGAGGAGAGGAGATCAGCTCCGTGCCCAACCATACCTGGCCATGTTTTTTCACCTAATGCTATTCTAGTATATGATTTAATGTGCCTTTCCATGTAAGATTTCTGAAGTCAGTCTCCATGGACTTTACAGGGGTTAATATACAGAAACCAAGGTCACAATTTGGATTGGTGAGAAGTTTACTTCTGGTTAAACAGATTTCTTTCCACTATGAGTGATTAGTTGCATAAATCACAGATGTTTTACATTTGCAAGAATATTGAAATGCTTTTCACCTTCATTAGTTTGCAAGTAGTTACCAGATGACTTTATATATTAAGCACATACTGTTACATTAAAATTCGATTTGATAATATAGTCTTAATATAATTATTTAAGAAGAGAATGATAGGCTTGTTCAGATTGTGCTACACAGGCTGAAAAATGTTAACTAAAACGTGTGGAGATGTTGGAGGTTCAAATATTAGGGTGTGACCTTTAAATCACAAACCTGCTTGTACTAGGAAATGCTTAGGGTCGCAGTTAAAGCATCTTCTTCGCTTTAAACAGTTTAATTTGTTTTCACTTAGTTTGTAATTTAGCATTCTTAAAGATCCTCGTAAATAAATTTATACTGTTAATCTTATTTGGGCCTTGGTATTGGGGGCGACTTCGAACAAAGCCCAGTGCAAAACTACATAAGTAATGCAGTCACACAAACATGTTCTATATCCTGTCTGAATTCATTTGTATAATCGGGCCACGGAAAAAAATTAATTGTATCCTATATGGAAAACGACCAAATACAATAGTTTCAATTTGTACAGAATCAGCCACAGCCCTGCTTTGCTTGGATAAGACGGCCATTGTTTCCCTCTGAGGTTGGAGTTGGGATACTGCAGGAAAATTCTTCACTTGCCGAACAAGGCAGTGAGCTACTTCTCTGTGTCCAGCAGTGGACTGACCCCAGACTATCATCCCAGAGAGAAAGGAGGAACAACTGGCTTCATCCCGCCCAGAAACCAGCCGACCTCCCAGCACTACTCCAACCTGTGTAGAACCGGCTCGGCCACTCTGCGCCTTTGCTCCTCGGGCCCTTTGGCGCCTGGTATGCATCGGATTAAAAAGTTAACCAATGAAGGTTTTTCCTTAAGTTCCGGGTACCGGTATGAAACGCCTTGTTTTGGCCAATAGGAAAACAGCCTTGTAACACCACCCTCCGCAATTTAACAGTGGTTTCTTCGCCACACTGAGAACCAGCCAATGAAAGCTTGTCCCCAAAGAGCCTTCATTTGCATAGCTGTGTGTTGTGTGGGCGACACTGTGAACTTTTGTGCCATGGATGCCTCCAGCCGTCCACTTAAGGACAGTTCTTATATTTCCAGATGCACAAAATAGGCACATTTCTCTGATGGGTCTAACCTTATATCACTTCACGTTTCACCGTTTCTGAAAGCCTTTCTTCATAAAAACCCAAGTTTCTTAACACCTTAGTGAAGGGCAAGGCCCTAAGTATTTAGTTACATAACTACAGCGTTATGTAGCTTCCGACCATACTTCACATGTGAAATTAGCTGACATTTGGCTTTCACACACCTCCGCAACGTCCAACAGCCCTTCAGCGAGTTTGTGGGCGGCCCTGAAAAGGGCCTTTTTGTTTTTTTTAGATGTCGAGTCTGTCTCGGCCGATGCCGCGATCAACCACCGAAGCCATAAAGGGTGCGGCCCTGGCGTTTAAGTGCGTAAACCACGTCCATGGCGGTGACAGTCTTTCGCTTAGCGTGCTCGGTGTAGGTAACAGCGTCCCGAATCACGTTCTCCAAAAACACTTTCAACACCCCGCGAGTCTCCTCATAAATTAGCCCAGAAATGCGCTTGACACCACCACGGCGGGCCAGGCGACGAATTGCCGGCTTGGTGATTCCCTGGATGTTATCCCGTAGGACCTTGCGGTGACGCTTAGCGCCGCCTTTGCCGAGGCCTTTACCACCCTTGCCGCGACCAGACATGGCTGCTGTCGCAGTAATTCCTTGAGCTTAGCACTGCTCTTTAAATAGCATTCTTGCGGACCTGATTGAAAACGAGAGCCCTGGGGGATTTTCCAAATTAGGTCATCAAGGGGTGGGGCAAGGAGGGGCTTATTAACATTTCAATGTTTTGATTGGTCGGAATACGTCGCTCTTCGTCTGGCGGGCCGGAAGGTGAGGTGGCTTTCAATCAGCTGGAAAGCTTTAGTTTCTCTTTTGCGTTACCCTATTTTTCTTCTGTGTGAGTTTGCAAGTTGAGTGTATTCAGCTCAAGTACACGGAGCAAAGAGCTTCACTCCACATTTCCTTTTGGTAACTTGGTAACTAATAAGTTAGATAATGGTTCCTTGGGGAAGGTAAAAATAATGTGTAAAGGAAGATAGAGTTATAGGTCAAGGGACTTTTCCTTTCGGTCCTTTTAATGTTTCAATTTTAAAGGACGCATTTTGATGGGGCGAAGTATGAGCCTGGCCATGAAGAGGCTCTCGTCCTAAAAGATCTGTGTTTGGAAAGACAAAAAGGTAGACAAACGACTGCAAATTAAAACTTCTTCCTTTTCTTCTCTTCCTCAATTCAAGTATGTACTGGGTGACTCCTTTTTCTGCAAATGCATGTGAGAGAAGGAATTTAAAACTAGGCTTGGGTAATCAGTTACCTCTGGACCCTCCTCCTGTCTTATCTGCGCGTGATTGGCCTGCGGTTCCTAAAAGCTCCTTTCCTTCTTTCATTAATCCTTTCTCAACCTCTAGTTTTAGAGACAAGAACATACATTTGTTTTGTAGAGTACAGGATTAATAGTAAGATAGGGCTAATACTTGATTAAGGTCATTACAAAGCCTGCAGGGCCCTCCCCTGGGAGGCCTATTATGAGATTATGGGTGTTTTGAACAGGTTAATCCCATTTTTGTTTTCATTCTTTTTTTAAAAAAGCCGAATAGAACAGAACTGGATCTGAATATGGTTTGAAGAGGATTTCTCAAATCAAAAAGTTTCTATTTGGCTTCCTGACAACTTTAAAAAATTTCCACAGGAAGAGTCACTCTAGTTAAACTGAAAAAAAAAAAAAAAAGACACTCCTTCCCCCCCATCCAGGTTAATAAATAAATGTCTGTTGGGGAGATTTACAATGAGATTATGGCCTGAGAGAGACCTCATATAATAACCTCAGACTTAGGTAAAAAGGGAGAAGAGACCCAAAGATGGAGACAAAAGACCCAGGAGAGGGCAGGAAAGCTCTGGATGACATACGGTTTGTATCACTTCTGAAACAGTTAGATGGTTACATTCTTCTGCCCCAAAGTGAGTGTTTTTAGGCTCCTGACTTTCACTACCCTTTCCCACCACAAACATGCACCTTATAAGCAGAGACTTAGCTAGGAAGAAATGCCATTCATTACAGAGGAAAAGTGCAAGGTCAGAGTTCACAGGTAAACATGAAATCTCAACATGCTTTTTAATTCATGAAAATAAATTTAAAATAATATGTATGACATAGTTCTTTTTTTCTTATTCCCTTCTCCTAATTTCTTCTTTTCTAATTTTTTCTCAATGACATTGACTCAAAAGTCATGAATGTCAAAACAGAAATATTTAAGAGGTATACAATTATAGATTTATATTAAAAATGGATTCTTCCACTCTAGGAAGAGTTCAGGTATTCCTTGGTCCTGTAGCTTGGGAAAGGGTGGGTCACCCTGGAACTCTCCTTCTCAGAGTGAACCTGGCTTCACAGAGCCCCATTCATGTGAGCGAAGCTCTTCAAATAAAAACCCTGCAAACAAGTTGTGGCTAAATGGACGCATGAAATATTCACATAAATAAAACTGTGATGTTAAACAAAAGTCTTCTAAAAATATAAAATGCCCAGAACCACTCTCCACAAACTAACTCAATCAGAATATCAACGTTGAGATATATATATATATATATATATATATATATATATATATATATATATATATATATACACATATCATCCCATGGAATATATATGTATTCAAAAGACAATTCTGATACTTAGCCAGGGTTGAAAACTAACAGAATATACTAACACTTTTCAGGGTACAGTTGTACTTTAGGAAAAAGAAATCCCAGGGTAGAAATACTTTTGAGCAATATTGTAGTTGCAGAAATACATAAGTACAGTCTTACCCCACTTAGCCTGACAGGGATTTATAACATGACAGTAGTTAGCTCTGGGCATTTGGGGACACCACTCCTGGTCTGGGGCAGATAGCTCTTCTGACCCCTGGCTGATTTATCTCCTTCCTATCTAAGTCTTTAATGCATTTCTCTTTTTCAGCCACCTAATCTTTACTTTGGTACAATCTATTTTCTTACTTATTTTTCCTGAATTAAACTGTCATTCCCACTGGCATGTTTTTGGTTCCATAACATACATATACTGTGTCTCTCCATATTTTTCTCATTTCCTCTCCTTATCTTTCTAGGAAAATGTTCCTGCTTTTTCTCCTTGTTTTATTTTTTAATTTTGGGTGTGCCATGTGGCTTGCAGGATCTCAGTTCCCCATCCAGGGATTGAACCGTGGCCACAGCAGTGAAAGTGCTGAATCCTGACCACTAGACCACCAGGGAACTCCCTGCTTTTTCTCTTTAGTTCAAACTCTTTTACTAAAAGTTTTTGGCACTTGCACTTTCTAGGCCTGCTGTCCTTGTGTGGGTTTTCTCCCCTAAATATTCATAATACATTTTGACCTACTAAAGAAAATATTATTTGGAAAGAGAATTTCTAACAGTATCCTTTCTTAAACATTTGCTTCAAAATTTTTATAAACATGTTTGTAGTTAAATTTGATTTTCAAAATTCCATTGAATACTTCCTTAATCACACACACAAAGCCCAAAGAAAGGATTTTGCATTTGTTTTAATGATGAAAACTGAACACAAAGCAAAGAGCATTAACTGTTACATCCATGTTTAAAACAGGTGCTTTCTTGCACACATAGTGAAGCTCCTTTGTCAGTATCCAAGTTGCTTGCTGACTATCTTATGAAAATGCCATTGTAGTCACTCTGTTTACAGAATAAGATCCTGGATATTTCATCAATTCATAGGGTAAGGTTAACTGACAAGACTTTCACTGAAGTTTATACAAACATTGGTATTATCCTCACCTCCCCCTCCACACACAGATGCACTGAAGGCTCCAAAATTCTATTTTAGAATCTTTGGGTCAAAAGCCAGAATTTTTTTTTTTAATTACTTTATTTACAATACTTTCCATGCAAATCTGGTGAAAAATGATTCACAGGTGCTTCAATGCTACCCATCCCATAATACCTCCCTGAATGATAAATAGAATAAATAAAAATGTGAATTTGATAGTTAGAATTTTGTGTGTGAACAGAAAAAAAATTCCCAAATGTTTCAAATATTTATGAAAAAATTATAGAGTATATTCTGAAATGTTAAAACAGGTTCTCTCCTCACTCAGGAAATAATCAGAGGTGCTGACACTAGGTAGCAGAATGGATACTCAAAGGAGTATCCTAAAAAGATGGAACAATGCCAACCACACGTTTTCTTGATTCAGAGAGAGGGATTGTGTAGTGTTTATGAAGATGAGCCAGGCCAGCTGGGGAAAAAAATCAATACAATCATTTTCCAGCTGTGTAATCTTCAGCAAGTTAACCAACCTCTCTGTGCCTTGGTTTCCATACAGCAAAATAAGGGTCGCAGAATAACAAGAGTTTCTACCTCACAGGATTCTTCCGAAGAATTAAATTAATATTTAGAAC
This sequence comes from Kogia breviceps, assembly GCF_026419965.1. Taxonomy (NCBI): domain Eukaryota; kingdom Metazoa; phylum Chordata; class Mammalia; order Artiodactyla; family Physeteridae; genus Kogia; species Kogia breviceps. The sequence goes on from NC_081319.1 coordinate 86,941,986, forward strand.
AGGGCCTGGCATCTAGTAAGTACTCGATAATTATTAGCTGAAAAAAAATTAGTTTTAGAAAATATTTAAGCCTAAGAAGACTTTTCTGTGAATGAAAATTCATTCAGCCAAGAAATAGAAGCTACAGAAGCATCTGCTTAAAACACATCATATGTATCTCTCATACACATGAGTAAACACCTTAGAGAATTACTCAGAATCAGCATATGTGAGATACCAGCATGCATGCCAGGCCAAGTAATAAATGCACGCAGGATGTCAAGGCAACCCACGCTTTTTAATCAAATTGTCACATGAAATGATTTAATATTGTATTAATATTCTACATGTTAATCACTGATTCAAAAAGGGAGAAGAAAAAATGATGACCCAAAGTCCACAGAAAGAAATCAAAATTAAAAATATCACTCCACGCATGTGAAAGTCTCCCATGGTTAAAGTCATGCATTTTAAAATTCTAGTTATTATTAGTGTGTAGCTTATAAGAACCTTGCAGCATTTTAGAGCAGGTCTTTTGTTTTAAAGTGTGTGTGTGTGTACCTGAAGAATGTATCAAGTACACGGTACTCTAAGACTATATTATTACAGCTTAAGCCGAAGTTTTGCCTGTACCGCCCAGCAGCTTTAACCAACTGTTGGCAGGTTGCCTCAAAGATCAGCAGGTTTGTTCGTTTTCCTTCTGTTCTGTTCCCAGTTCAGGTAGCTCAACAGTGCCCTGTGATTCCAGCGATTCAAATAGCTGGTGAATAGTTTCAGCTTTGCTCTCTCAAATTTTCAGGGGCTTTTCTCCAAAAGTGATCCCCAGCGCCCCACACCCCTTGTTTATTCTTTGCCCCTGAGGAACCCCCTCCGCCCAACCCGTAGTCGAAAAACCACTGTGACATTTTTGGCCACCAGATGGCGTGCTTCTCCTTACTACCACCCTTGTAAGTGGTTTTGCCAGAAGCAAAATAAGATACAGATTTTTTAATGTACAGATTTTTAACTCTGACTTTTCAAATGTAGTTGACTTTAAGAATTGATGAACAAGGGCAGAAAAATTAAGCTAAGAAACACTGAAAGAAAATGGAGATTTATAACTACGGTTATTAAAAAAGAAATTAGCAGGCCACAGTTGCTGACTGTTAATAGCTGTGTATTACTGTGAAGAGTAGAATGTTTCTGGAAATTTTGGCCTGTGTGAAACAAAACCAATATAAGACAAATGTTGCCTAATTAATTGTAACATATCCTTAATGAGGTAGGAAGCTCAGTATAAGCCGGGAAGCTTTTTGGCAGTCTGCTGTGAGTATAGGATGATGTTTAAGAATTTGTCAGTGTGCTTCCACCAGGGTTTGGAGGTAAAATGACCAATGTGTTACAGCTTAGATGGTAATGTGTCTAGTGTGAAGAAAAACAATTAATTCAGTTACCATGGTTTAATGAAAATATTCCATGAAACAAAACATTAAAAAATTAGAATCAGTATAAATGTCCCCAAAATTAAATAATGATTAAGTCGATTAAGTCTATACATAAGATGGACAAATACATCAGGAAAACATGCAGTACACAACACAATGAATTATGCATTTATTAAAATATATTATCTACTAATTTTATATATTTTAATACAGCAATAACTGAGAGGAAATACGCAAATTTTTAATAGACTTTATTACTGGCTAATGGAATAATAATTTTAATTTAATTCATTTTCAGCTTTTCTGTAGTAAGCACAAATCCTATATACTTTTATCCACTTAACTTTGGGAACTGCAAAAAAAGAAAAGTTTAAAAAAATATTTGAGATCTCTTTGCCCAAGTTCAATATCTACCAAACAAATTTTTGAGCTGTATTTGGTCTGAGGCAGCTGCCCTCCAAGACAGAAAGCGTTGTTCACAGTTATGCCGCCAAATACACGTGGCAGCACAAGGTAAGCACAAGTTTTCTGCGTGTATATATTACTACTCTTTTGAATATGGTCAGACAAATTATTTTCCCAGAATCGACTAATTCCTGAGTGACCTGGTTAGATTAATTTTTTTGAATGTGCACAGCTGGGGATGAGAACCAGACTCTCAAGGACCCTAGGAAGATGCTGGGGTCAGCATCTTGGTGCTGACCAAGGCCACTTGGTGGCTTCTAGTTTTCCATCTTTAATATGAGAGAAGTTGCTCCAGATTTTGGAGGGAAATGCCTCCACCCTGGTGGTCCTGATTGGAGCAGGACACTGGGAGGTCCAAGACAGTAACTAACTGACACCCCCACCCACAGTCCCATGAGTGATGCCAGATAGAGCTGGCCAGTGGTGGCAACAGGGGTCACATTCCAGGGTTCTTCCCTCAGGGACTTTGAAAGGAAACATGGCTGATATTGTTTTCTGCTGTTTTTTCCCTTCATTTGGGTTGAACTCACCGAGAATACAGACAATGAGACAAGAGAAGAGCGATCTCCACAGCCATCTCCTTCCTTCCCTATTTACTCCAGGCATCTAACCATCTGAATGCAGCGCCAAAGAGCTGGATCACAGAGCCAGATTAACTGAGTTTGAGACCTGTCTCTGTCTCTGGCAAGCTGTGAGATACTCTATTTTATATTTCACTTTCTTCATCTTAAAAAAAAAAAAAGAGGATACTAGTACTTACATCAAACAACTATTGAGATAATGTATGTAAGTAGGCACTCAGAACTAAGTCTGGCACCAAGGAAGAGCTTTATAAATAAGTGTCAGCCACCTTATCATTATCATCATCATCTTAATTATCATTTTCATTGTCAGAACAAGGAGAGGGTGTGAGCAGAGATCAAATCCTGTGCTACTTCAAGTCTGGCATTGTACGTGCGGGTATCATTAACCTAAGGAAACCTACATGGCACCTTTGTGCAAATTAGAAAAAGACATTCCCTCAAGACACTTCCCACCCATTTTCGGGAAGACTATCATAACACGCACAAACATCCATGATGCCTCTTCTGGGAAGGGTCCCTCCTCGGGTTGTGCAGTGCACAACCTTCACTCTGTACAACGGTCCAGGTCTCCCTCTGATGGAAGAGACCACGGGGCTTGGAAACGGGTGAGTTCTTGTATAACAGAGAGAGGGTTAAAAGGAAACTTGAGTGGGTCCAGGAATTGTCTGGATGTGTGTGTCAAATTCTGGTAGGGGTATTAGAGTGTATGTCCTGAGGAGAAGGTTCAAAGCTATTCTCAGATGTTTAAAGGAATCACAAGCCCCCCCCAAATTTAAGGAGCCTCATTCCACCGTTAGGAGATGAGATGACGTAGGTGTATGGAGTCTGAGGTGATGCAGGAAATGGGGGCAGGCTCTAGATGCAGCTTGGGATTCAGGTGAGCCAGTTCTCGGGGAGAGGTCACAACTGGGGCCCTTTAACAAGTAGGAACTCAGAAACCTGGATGGGGAACTTTTTGACAGTGAACGGGGAAGGCTAAGAACAGAGGGTTCCTGAGACAGTTCCTATTTCCTAGGTCCAGCTGTCCGGAAACATGAAGAACGCCTCAAGTGCACCCTCTCTCTCTTTCCCCACAAGGAGTCCGCAGGCTGCACTTCATTCACATTCGGCTAAGACATAGTCCCCTGTGGCTCCTCCTGTAAAGACAAGATCCAGGAAAGAGGCATCACAGACCTACGATCCTCTGCCTCCTCCCCTCTCCAGCCACACATGTCAACTCTTACCACCCCCTTCCCAAGGAACTCCTGGATTTCAGGCACCATTATCTCATCTGGAATCGCTGAATAGCTTCCTAACTGGTCTTCCTGTCTCCCATCTCACCTCCTAACAACTCACTCTCCATATCGAGGAGACTGGGTTCCTCCTTGCTTATTTAAGTCCCTGCATTGATCACCGCCCCTCCAGTGCTCATAACATAACATCCCAAAGGCCCCCAGGGCTCTACAGGAGTTGGCTTCTGTCTGCCCCTCTTTCCCCTGCACCACCAATGTTCAGGGAGTAGAAATGCAGACTGAAAAGTACATAAAGTCAAGGGTCAAATTGATGATAATTTCTCACCTCCCAGCATGCCTCACACTCTCCCACTTGCACGGTTGCTTCATCTGCATTGACTTCCCCTCATCCTCAACCTCACCTAAAGAAATCCTACTTCTTCAAGATCCAGAAGCCTTTCTTGATCCCCAGACGAACGTGATCATCCCTTCCCTTGACACCCCAGAGCATTTGCTTCATATCTGCCTTAGGAACTTTGAGGGTCTTTAACTGCATTTACCTATCATGGATTTCATTCCTTACTAGACCTGGGTTCTGAGATAGCAAAGGTGACTTAACCTCAAAGCACCTGCACTACCTAAAACAGCACCTTGCAAAATAATAGGCGTTCAAAAATGTCTGTTGAATTAGGAGATTTCATTCTGAGGGAAATCATTAATTCCTGATCCCAGGGAGATGCCAGGGCTCCCAGAGAAAGACACATGAGAAGGCTCCTCGTGGATGCCAACTCCCCTTTGCCCTCCCCCTGCCCCACTTCCTGCAGGAGGGTTAGTGTGTCCTGGGGGCAGAGATGCTAAGAGGCTTCCTCCTCCTTCCTACTCACTGGAAGCCTGCCTTCTCCTCAAGATTCTGAACAAGATTCCAATAAGGAAGAGGATGATACAGACAGCAATTCCACTGACGATTCCAGTGACCAGGGTGCCAGACAGCGAGGGCTCTAAAATAGCAAAAGCAAGTGAAAGCCCATGATCACTGCCCCATCCCAGAGCCAACCCTCCCCTCACTGCCCTGTTGACCACTCCCATCCCACCCACACCAGGTTTTCTCAGCCCCTCTTCCATACCCCAGGTGGCAGTGAGGGACTGAGCCAGGCCTGTGTGCTCCACCTGGCAGCTGTATCTCTGCTCTTCCCCAGGGAGCACGGCCAAAGCCACCCAGCCCTGGTAGGTTCCATCCCCGTTGGGCAGCACGTCCTCAGGCTCGATGTCCTTGGCATCCAGTGGCTGCCTGTCCTTCAACCACCTCATGGTGATGTCCTGGGGGTAGAAGTTCAGAGCCTGACACCGTAGAGTGGTCACCGCAGAGGCCACGTGATGAGTCACTTTCACCAAAGGAGGCACTGAACAGGAAGGAGGGAGGATCTGGAGGGAGGATTCCTACCCATGCCAGGAAGACCAGAACTTTCACTTCACTTTCTCTACGGGTTGGAGGAGGGAGCTTCCCTGTGCAGACAGAGCAAGTTGCAGGAGAGACACACAATTTTGTGCCGTAAACATGTTCTGAGATTGGGTTCTGATGTGGTGTCACATGGAGAATAGTCACAGCCATATCAGCCTGTTCTCTGGTCCCACATGTAAATATGCATACCTGTTGCCTATGTCTTACGTTCTTTGTTAATATATTAAGTTGAATCAGATGGATGAGATTGTCCCTATGAGGCTCAAAAGTGATTGAATATGTACTACTGGTAATTTCACCTGGTTCAACCCAATAAGTATTCTTGTAAGAAGGGGCCTGGTAAGATAGGCAGCCTACGCGACTACTACCATGTTTTGTGAGCGTAACCTTTACCCTCCAAGATTCTGCTACTCTGACGGGTTGCCTCCTTGGTATTCATTTCTTGCCTTGGTATTCATGTGATAATTGGCATCTCTGAGTTCCTAAAAGTTATAAATATACATAGCGTTCTTGGTTAAATCAAGAGAAAAATCACAGTTACTTCTTCTTTAGCTACATGCATGGAAAAAAAAATGAAAACCATGACTCATGGCTGGATGATACATCTCAATTGTAAGGTGGAGACCTCAGAGCTGGAGACCTCCGGGTGGAAAACTCAGACCTCATTACTTTCCCAGAGAGTTACACTACCTCAACCATCTTTGCAAACCCAGCCGGGGATCCCATATGCCCTGCATCCCCCTCCCCTCTGTTGCAAGATGGGCAGAGCTGCTCCCGCCGTACCTTGCTGGTCCAGGGCCCCTCTCCCGAGCTCCAGCAATCGCCGCAGCTGTCCAGGGCAGTCCCGTTCGAGGTAGGCCCTGTTCTGCTTGGCCCGAATCTTGTTCACTTCCCACTCCAGCTTGGTGGTCCGAGCCCTGGGCTCTGCTGCTCTCCAATCCAGCGTCTCAGGGCAGAATTCAAGATGGTCCTGCCCATCGTACCCGTACTTCCAGAACCCTCTGGTGCTGTTGTCCTCTTGCACTTCACAGCCCAGGATCACCTGCAGGGTGTGGGACTCTGGCAGCACTCCCAGCTTCGTTACTGAAACCAAAGGAGCAGGCCCCTGTTTTCGCCATTACAGGGATCCAGTGACCTCAGGAATCAAACTCCTGCCCTCTTCCCTGGCCCCCCAGATCTCAAATAGCCAGTTCTCTCCCTCAAGTGCATCCCTGAGGCAGGGACACACTCCACCCACCTGGGGAAGGCGAGGCGTGCTCTCCACTTACCCTTGCTCTGGTTGTGGTTGTCCATGATGGTCCAGAAGTCCACAATGAACATGTGATCCCAGCCTTTCAGGCTCTGGCTCAGCTGCAGCCACAGCTGGCTGGTGGCCCTGCCCCAGAGCCACGGGGCATGAGGCTCTGCACGGCGACTCTCGTGATCGTAGGACACGAACAGCTGGTCGTCCACGTAGCCCAAGGCCTCAAACAGGGGCAGCCCAAGGTCTGGCTCTGAGGCACCCATGAAGAGGAAGCGCAGGGAGTGTGACCCTGGGGAGAGGGCGACAGGCCTTCTCTGTGGGCTGCCTGAGGAACTGGGAGGCGGACCTTCTGAATCAGCTGGTACCAGCTGTGTCTGGTCCCACCCTGTGAAAGTGACATGCGGTGCCTGCCTTCCCCCCGCATGCCCCTCCCGTCTGCTCTCCCCTTGTGCCCCTCTGCCACGTGTGCCTGCCACCCCATTGCAGGCCCCAGCCTCTGCTCCAGTAGTCACGATTACAACAGCCTCCCTTGGATCCAACAGATTCTAGAAAATCCCAAGGTGTGTCTAGCTAGGGCAGGTGAGCTCGAGAGTTAGTGCTCAGAGCCAATTAGATCCAAGTCCAGAGGAATTATTGTTTTTTTTTTTTTTTTTCCACTACTTCCATCTCTAAATGCTTTACTGTATACAGGCAGACCTCGTTTTCTTGCACTTTGCAGCTAATGTGTTTTTTACAAATTGAAGGTTTGGGGCAACCCCGCATCGAGCAAGTCTATCAGCCCACTTTTCCAACAGCCTTTGCTCACTTCGTGTCTCTGTGTCACATTTTGGTAATTCTCACAAGATTTCCAGCTTTTTCATTATTATTATATTTGTTATGGTGATCTGTGATCAGTGATCGTTGATGTTACTATTATAAAAAGATTTTGCCTCTCTGAAGGCTCACATGATGGTTAACGTTTCTCAGCAATAAAGTACTTTTAAATTAAGGTATGTACGTTGTTTTTTTAAGACAATGCTATTGCACACTTAATAGAATACAGTGTAGTAAACATAATTTGAATATGTACTGGGAAACCAAAAACTTCATGTGAGTAGATTTATTGTGACATTCCCTTTATTGTAGTGGTCTGAAACCAAACCCACAATATCTCTGAGGTCTGCCTGTAAATGTTTGCTGTCAAATGCTGCAAGATGTGCTGATAAACAGCTCAGGGCAGCTTTTCAGCAACAAAACAGTTCCAAATCAAATGCAAATATAGAAAAACCCCAGTAAGCCCAAGAAGACAGACTTCTGCGCAGGTGAGAGCTTCCTTACACCTCCCCTCAATTCCAGAATGAGGGAGTTCAGGGATGTATCTGCAATGCCTAGAACAGCGTCTGGCATGTAGTACCTGCTTAATACATACTTGTTGGGTGACTAAATGCTCACTTCTAGATTTTTGTCTCTGGCCATGAACTCTAGACTCTCACACTCCAACTGCCTACATGATACCACCAGTTGGGTGACTCACTGGAATCTCAAACTTGAACAAGTCCAAAACCAGGCTCTCGATTTCCCCCAAACTGCTCTTTCTTCTGTCTTCACCATCTCAGAAATGGCATCACCTATCCCCCTGTTGCTCAGGCCGATAAAATAAAAATAAAAATAAAATAAAATAATAACAGAGGCACCTTCGACTTTGTCTGTCATGTGATCCTTCATAGATCCCTCAGCAACTTCCTTCAGAATAGATTCAGAATACAACCGTTTCTCACCACCACTTCTGCTGCCACCGGCCCAGTCCATCAACTCCTGCCTGTCTGCTTGCCCTGTTTTTATCGTTGCCCCCTTCATGCTTTCCACAGAGCAGCTGGAGCAATCTTTTCAACAGCTGTGCTTGATCACATCACTCCTGGGCTGGAATCCACACTGTAGCCTGTGAGGCCCCAGGAGACTCGCCAGTGGCTCCTCTGCTGAGCCCAATGCCTATTCTAGACCTCCGGCTCCTGCGCTCCTGTTGCCCCCGTGCCCTTGCTCTTTCTTTAACCAGGACATTTCGTCTCTTAAGGGACACTTGGCAATGTCTGGGCACATTTTCTGTTGTCACAACTGGGGAGTGTACTAACATCCAGCGAGTAAAGGACAGGGATGCTGCTAAACATCCTACAATGCACACGACAGTCCCCACAACAACAAAAAAATGTCAGTAGTGCTGAGGTTGCAAATCCTTGCCAGATCTCCCCAGCCTGTCTGGGAAGCGCTGCTCCCAGGCAGCATCACCTCTATTTCCTTCAGGTCTCTGTTCAAACCCGGCCAGGAAGAGTGGCCTGCCCTGATCTCTGTGCTTCACACGCCTTCAGGGCACCCGTTACCTGATGCTCTCTATCCTTTTGTGTATTGTCAGCCCCATCTACTTGAAGGCAAAGCACCAGAGGACTAGGCTCCCTGCTCTCTCCTGGGTCTAGAGCAGCGTAACACATGGGTAGTGTTCCTTCAATACTTGTGAACAGTGAAGACGTGTGTCCAACAAATTTTATGATTCAACCTCTAATGCAGTGTGACTTTTAAGAACCGCAGCTATGAAGCGGAGACACGGGCTCTGCCTCAAAAGCCCTGAGTAACATTGAACAAAGTCACCACCTGTGAGCAAGTCTTACCTCATTCTCGTCATCTATAAAGTGTGGATACACATACTACCTACCCTCCAAGTGTAGTTCTGAGGCTACATGACACAGTATAAAGCATCCAGAGCTGTGCCAGACAACAGTAAGGGCAAACACTGTCAGCTAAGATTAGAACCAGTGGTACTTCATTTAATGTCAGAAAACCAGATAGCGTGAATTCTTTGTAACCTGGGGAAAGGATTTAACCTGAGGTCGTTAACCACTAGTAAAATCAACAAACGAATAGCTCCTACCTCACAAATGCATAGTAGAGTCAAACAAGATCACAGATCTGAAGGCGATTTAAAACTGAGGTCATTACTTTCATGTTAATAACCATCCCTTTGGCATCCTTTAGTAAAACCCTGTTAATTATACAATACTATTAACACTGCAAATCAACAACCCCGGGCTGAAAAGAAGAACTAAGAGATTCAGTTGAAAAGTTCAAAAACAGCAGATATGTTATTTTTCCAGGCAAAAGAACAATCACCAAGTGTCAGTCCCTAGGCCGACCTCTGTCAAGAACCTCCCACCCACAGCGCCAGTGGTTCTGAAATGGACACCCGGCTGGGTCCGCCGTGCGTTCGCTCGTCCCAAAGTCTCCCAACCCTTAGAGCGCCCGGGGAAGGAAACACCGAGGGGGCGCTCCGGCCGAGGTCGCCCTTGGTGAAAAGAACTTCCTGTTGGGGGATGATCGGCGGTAAAACGACACAGCCACCAGTAGAAACAAGAATACCGAGATCCGAGTCCAAAGACCACTAATCCGAGTGTGGCCTCGATGAGAAAAGGTTTATATCTAGAAACGTCACGGTCGGAGGAGGGAGTGGGTGGTTCCGAGTGTAACTCCATAGCAGCTGGGACAGAGACCTGGCCGAGGGTGGGGGTGGAGGTCTTGGGGCGAGAGGCCCCGTAATCCCATCTACACCCCAGTGACCCACGTCCCCTCCGGGGAAAGTTGGGGGAGGGGACCGCGCACAGGGCTGAGCAGTCGTTCCGAGCTTAGCGAACTCCCAATCGCTAGGAAAAGCTAGTTTCGATTTTTCCTCCCCCGCCCCCCTGCTCCCCTCTCTGGCCCGCAGCCCCCAGACTCACGCGGCGGTCGTCCCTGCGTGGCCACCGTCCGCAGGAGTATCAGGAGGAGAAGCGCCGGCCGGGCTCGCGGGCCCATTTCGCCGGCTCGGACCGTCCGTCCTGGCGCTTTTCAGCCGCTTGGGTAGGGCGGGGAAACGGGCGTGGCCCAAGAAGTCAACCTGGAGCCATTGCCGAGGCTCCCGGGATCCCAGATGAAACTTCCTGGCCAGTGGGATCCTTTTCCGGGGCCACTGGCGAAAAGAAATGGGTCTCCTGCACTTGAACTCTCCAGCAATCCAGAGTACCTGCTTGGGAAACACTCGGTGACCCAGCTGTCCTGGTTTTTAAACCCAGAGAGGATGTTGCTGATTGGGGAAAGTATATTTAACGATTTTCTGATCTAAATATTGAATAACTTGAAAATTTAATTATACATTTTCAAAAATTTTAAGTTCAACTTTTCAATCCTGATGTTTTTGCATAAAAATGTTATTTTATTCTTTGATCAGAATTAGTTACTTCATTAGATTAACAGGTTAGATCCTATCTATCGAAACATCTTTCACAATTTATATAGTTAAATTATATTTCACAAGCTACTGCACATTGGAATCACCCGGAGAATCGTTAAACCTACTGATGCCCTGCTATAGCCCCCAGACACTCTGATTTAATTGCTGTATGGTGCCACCAGAGCAACGGGATTTTAAATACCCCTCTTCCCCCCAATACACATAACAAAGTTTGAGAACTACTGTCTGAGAAATTTCAAAAGGATATTAATATCTGATTTTCCTGAAACCTTTAAGTGCCTAATAAATATAATAAGTGATACCTTTTAAAGCATGTATGCAAATTTTGGCCATCTCAGAAAAAATCAGAGTTGAAAATTAAGGCCTTTAACTGTGTGGGGATAAGAAATCAGGTGGGGAAAATGTTGAATATTGCTGATGAGCACATGGGGGTTGATTGTACAATTACTTTTTTTTCTTGGTAACAGCTTTATGGAGATATAATTCACGTACATACAATTCACCCATTTAAATTATAATATTCCACGGCTTTAGTATATTCATAAAGGTGAGCAACCATACCACAATCAATTTTGGAACATTTGTCATCCCCTCCACAATGAAACATTTTAGTACCGTTTAGTCATCATCTCCAAATTCCACCATCCTCCCTCCCTCTCCCCTTACCCAGTCACTAAGCTGCTGCTATAAACCATAATTCAGCAAAGTAAATTGTAAAGATTGAATTGGCTTTATTGAATGATTCATGAGTCAGGCAGCATACCATCTAGCAAGCAGAGGAGAGCTCCAAAGAGCTACAAAAAGGGAAAGATTTAACGGTACTATGGCCTTACTCCAGTTTCTCTGAACTTCAGTTTGCTCATCTGTGAAATGGGGATAATAATTTCTGATCACCAAATGATACTCTATGTGAATGACCTCTTACAGCTGTTAACAGATATGGACACCCCTAGAAGGTAATAATTACAGACTGGCAGATTAGGAATAAACTGTATGTTGTACGTTTTTGTTTAGAGTGCCATCAGAACTAACGAGATACCATGGTATAAATGTCTCTTTCATTTGGGAAGAGTTTGGGACCATTGCAATGACTATTTTTGTCAATTGTTATCTTTCAGCTCTTCCAAGAGCCTCAGAAATTTTAAGGGAGAAAACGTCCTCGATATTTAATATCTTCTAATGAAAACTGTCGCATATATTTTTTTCACTACCGATGAGAAGAACAACAAAGTCTACATTTTTCACTTTAGTATAATCAGAGTTTTTGTAAACTACCCTATTGTATCTCATTTCTGATGAGTATATATCTGTGCTTTAAAGGCACATGAATTATAATCAATCTTCAAGGGAAAGTTATACTGCAAAGCCACTGAAACTCTCTGTCTCAACTTTCTCATTTGTAAAGAGGTGATAATAACAGCTACTTCATAAAATGATTTTTAGAATTAAGTGAAAAATAAGAAAAATTGATAAATGAAGGCTTCAACAAGTGCCTGGCAAATAAGGCTAAACCATGTTTATTATTAGTACATATTCTAATATCATACTAATATTATCAATGACATTTTTTTATCTGAGGATGCTGCTTCCTACCAGGTGATAGGTCAGTATCCTCTTACAGATTGCCTGTATTGTGGTTATCTCACTATCAAAATAATAATAATTTAAAAAGATAAAACATATGCAGTCTCTTTAGGTCTTTGGGGTTCTTATGCCTAATTTGCTACTCACATTTAAAACACAGTTGAAGTGGCTTCTGCACAAGACTGTTTCTACCCCCATGATTTGGTAAAATTGGCCACGTCCTCCTTTAGTCTCTACTCCACACTATACTGCCAGATGTAAAACATTTCTGTCCATTCTCTTTCCATGCCTTTCCCCCTTACTTTAAATTGTATGCACTTCGAGGGTAGTTATCTGTGCTTCTCCTCCTTATTAATTGCTTGAGGAGTTGAATGAATCAACCATGGGTTTCTTGTCCATTTGGCAATTTATTTCTCTTTATAAAGATAATTGACTCCAAAGATCCGGGTAGCCAGCTTGGTACTTGGCTGCTCTGAGCCTTTACTCCAGTCTCACAGCTTCTCAATACTGTCACTGTCAACTGTAGGTAATAATCATTTCTGTCCATCAAAAGACTAAATATGAATGAGTTTTGAAATCTTCTGGGTAATATGTCAACCCAGAGTTAATGATTGATGACTTAGCCCGGCCACAAGGAGCATCAGCTGTCCACCAAGGACGGTGTTAATTTGGAGCTCCATCTAGTGCCTATTGGTGCCAACGACATCCTACATGGTAAATGCCTTTGGGCAGGGAAGGGTTGAAGCCAAAACAAACCCATTTATTAAATTGTTAATTGGACTTTTACACAACCTACACTTCGGTGCAGTCTGGAGCATGTGTGTTACAATGAAGGTGCTGGGTTGATCTTAGGCACACATTGCAAAGTCACAAACGCTTTAAATCTTTTTATCCTTATTAGCACATAGTGTGTAATAAATTTGCTATGACTATCACCATTGTCATAATTAATACACCTTAACCAAGATAGTACCAGTGTTGTTATCTTTGCACAATAGTGTTTTCTTCTGTCATCTGCCTCCTCACTGTGGTAATTTTTACTTTAAGAAAGGAAAGAAAAGTAATTTAGTATTTAAAAGTTGCCTTTGTTAAGACTATGGCTAACCTCCACGCCTGGGGAAAGTCGACTGTTTCCTCCTTTTCATGTCCACTCAGACCTTTTCCACAGTCATTATTCCATATCCTTTTCTAGGTCCCCATCCTCCAAATTCCACTATACGGGTAGAGCCTGTCTTATTTACTTCCTTATTCCCTAAACCCAGATGGGATTATAGAAGGTTCAGATTAATTTTTTGTGGAATGAAATAATTATCCAGCATGATATTTCTGGACTACTTAGACAACTGTCAGTCCAAGCCACTTAATTTGTTCCTCCCTTGCTCTTGCCTGCCTATAGACTTGCGGAAGTCTCAGGGCTTCACAGTGGTGTCAGGATCACCATCTGTCAAACGGGAATGAAAATTTCTGTTCACCAAAAGAGACAGAAAAGTGTTAAGTTATAACTAAAGGTTAAAAATTACATAAGGGCCTGGAGAAACTGTAACATGCCAGCCGCCAAAATGAGCTTTGGTTGGTTGGGTTCGCCATCTAGTGTCCATCAGAACAGACAGCAAGATGTGTTGTAAACACCTTTGATTCTGCCGGAAGGGTATGATATTCATGCAGAATTATTTGCAGGGGTGAAAACGCTTTCTGCCTACAACTCATTAAACAGACTAATAAGTAAGTAATAGTTACGGGAGTATTTTAATTTTATGCACTTTATAATAGAAAAACAAAGGTCTTTGACTTTAGTTCAGTTGGTGTGTGTGTGTGTGTGTGTGTGTGTGTGTGTGTGTGTGTGTGTGTGTGTTCAGGGTACATGAATTGTAATCAGTCTGCAGGGCTCTCCTAGGATAAATCTGAATTCTCAATCTCCATTTCCTTATTGGTGAAGTACTAACGCTTGTAATGGTAGTCATAGGATGGTGGTGAAGACAATGAAAATAGTGCATATAATGCCTGGTGCATAGAAAGTGTTCAATTAACTGTTATCTTTATTAGTATTATTGACACCCTTAAACTAACAATTACAGAATGGTGTTGCGTTTATAAGAATGTATGTAGGGCTTCCCTGGTGGCGCGGTGGTTGAGAGTCCGCCTGTCGATGCAGGGAACGCGGGTTCATGCCCCGGTCCGGGAGGATCCCACGTGCCGTGTAGCGGCTGGGCCCGTGAGCCATGGCCGCTGAGCCTGCGCGTCCGGAGCCTGTGCTCCGCAACGGCAGAGGCCACAACAGTGAGAGGCCCGCGTACCGCAAAGAAAAAAAAAAAGTATGTATAATTTTAAAAATATGTATATAAAAATTTGTACTTACAACATGGCAGATACTATTCTTAGAACTATATAAACATTAACTCATTAATTCTCATAGCAACCTATAAAACAAGTACAACTATTGCCGCTTTATAGATGAGAAAACTGAGGCATAGAGAAGGTAATAAAATTATCTAATGCAAAGTTGAGTTTGAACTCAGGCATTCCAGCTTCTGAGCCAGTCCTTTTGATAAATATACTATGCCACATCTGTATTTTTCCTGGACTCTTTTATAAAATTAAGAGGAAAATATAAGTGCTACTATCATTAACCATGAAAAGTATAAGAAATCTATGCATTAACTGAAGCATAGCTACAAATTCTTAGGTAAGCTAACGTTGTAAGAATTTGGTCCCAACCAGAAATTGTGTTTAACTTAAGAAGGTTTAGGTGAGTTCAGTAGTAAAAAATGCAGGGTGATGGGATACCTTGGTCCCTCTTCTGTATTGACAACACACGGTTCTCCCTGACAGTTATGCCTGTCTGCTGTTGGAAGTATGCACACACTTAGGATGCAGAATGCAGGGAATGTCATCATAATCTTTTCCTTTTGAGTTTTGGTCAAGGAGTGCGCTTCCAAGAACAGCAATGCAGGGGGTAGATTCTGAGTGACAGTGTTGGTCCTTGATTATGTTCTCTCCTCTCACTCCCCAGTACACATACACACACACACATCTCCCTTGTCTAATGGGCAAGCTTCTTCTCTTCTTATTAGAATCTCTTCTTGAGGTCTTCCTTGGGTTAGTTCCTAGGTCTGGTGACCTTTCAGAAGCTGCCAGGGGAAGCATTCATAATTGAAAAGAGTGAACCAGCTTGTTGGACTTGGTCTACTCTTACCCACTCCTCCAAAGGAAAGAGAGTATCAAGTATCTCAGGGTCACCCCAAGACAGGAGGCTCCCATGGTACAAAGATGTAATGGAAATAAACCTCAAATAACAGGCTACTGTGTGCTCCGTCCAATCCCAGGAACTGTACGCACATTATCTAATTCAATCTTCACTATATTCCTGGGGCGAGGGAGCAGTGGGGAGTGTTACAGAGGAGGAAATGAGTGTGCTGGCTCTAAAGCTGGTGTCTTGCCTTCCGCACTTTTGCACTAACAACTCAGCTATGCTCCCAACCTTCAGGCAGCCTTACAAGTCTCAGATTAGCCTGGGGCTGCCAGGATTTTGAATGGGCTAGGGAATGAGGAACTTTCCGGAGTTGACCTTCTATCATTTACATTTATAATACGTAATATTATATATATAGTATTACATATTATAGATTTCATATTCAAGTCTATAATATATATAAAATATACATACTATGTAGAGATTTATATGTAAAATATATAGTGGTGTGTATTTAATATTACATATTTATGCTACTATATATTTTACATATAGATCTCTATATAGTATATATAGTATTATGTGCTATACATTTTATGTACAAATCTATAGTATATAATGTAAATGAATATATTATATGCTGTTTGTTATATATAATTATGAATAGATATAATTAATTTTATAGGTAGTAAACATCATATACATGTGATTATTAAATTTTACTCAGTTTTAATTTCTAAAGTAGTAAATATCTACATATATATGTAACTTACATTAACAAAAGTTACCGGGGGGCTACTAATTTTTAGAAATGTGAAGGGGTCCTGAAATCTAAATTTTGAGAACCACTGTTCTAGCCTGTTCTCTGATGTCTTAATTTCCCAGTTGGATTGATAAGTACTTGAAGGCAAATGTTTAAGCAACACATGAACATTTTTGGTTTTTATACTTTTGTTCTCTCTGTGGTTTGTGCCTTTCTTATCAGATTTATCACACTGTATGATAATCATACTTGTCTGTGTCAGTCTCAAAACGTATAATTCCTTAAGAGGAGACACTTTGCTTGGCTAATCATTGTTTTTGTTACCTCCTGGTGTCCTTTGATTAACAAGTGCTCAGTAAGCATATGTGAAAAGCTTATGCATGGCATAGTGATTAGCTAGAAAATAAAAAGCAATAACATGTCCTAACAAATCTACCAAAATTTGCATGCCCCTGTTTCCTCAAAAATAGTCATCGTGTAAAGCCATATATTTATTCTGATTAAGGCTATTGCCTAATATATGTTTTCATCTTGTGCTTTATAATTGCCTTCATTAGCGGCCTAAACTGAGAAAGTGTAAAAATGTATATCTTCTCGCTATTGACAAATCCTTTTCTTTTGAGGGTAGATTTCACTTTTGAAACCATTTAAAGTCATTTGAAAACATGCTTGAAAAATAAGGTGGCTATTAATGCCCTAGTTTCTTGTGTCACTTATGTGATTCTAATAGCAGTTCCAAATGTTTTGCAATATATTGTTCCTTTTGTAATACTCTCTATGTAAACTGAGCTCCCACTATGTGCTTTACTACTATATTCTCTGTTGGTTTCCGCAGTGTATTTTGAGAGTGTGTCAGGGAATAAGATACAGAAACTTTAGTCTCAACCGAAAGTTTCCTTGGCGAGTCAGGAAAAAACAGGTTTTAATAACTTCCAGTTGGGGCCTATAATGGACAGAAGACTCTTCTGGCATGGTAGAAGGAGGAAGTGAAAGAAAAATCAGTTGTCAGCCCCTGATCCATACACCTGTCCCAACAACTCCTCTCACTCTCCTTTGAGTGTGTCTTGCTGTTTGAATCTCTCTCTCTCTCTCTCCAGCTCCGTTTGGGTTTGACATTCTGCTCTGCATCTTTAACTTTGTCCACCAGCTTTCCCGACCCGAAGAACATGAAACAAAATTAGCCAACTCATAATATTTAGGATGTGTGTAAATACAAGAATACACAATTTATTGCATGGCAACATTTAATTTTGTCCTCAGTTTATTGCTGGCTATCTTGAGACCATCAATTTTGAGTGGGCAGACCACATCCTTAATCTGAATTTTCCCTGGAGCTAATTTTAGTAGGTCCTTTGTTGCTCACAGGTTTGTTCAGTCTTATTTCAAAGCCTGAGACTTCATGGGACATCTACAAGATCTAAGGTGGCTTTCTAGCTCATGGTCAAAAAATCTTGTATCTTCCAATTTTTTGAATGGTTTCTAAAGATTCTGATTCAGAGCTTGTAGGACAAACTGAATAACCAAGTGTCAAAGTATAATTTTCAAAACATGACTCTCATACAAGTACTGTGCATAGTGAGCTTGTGCATGGGTCAGAGAATGATTTCAGTATTAATCACAGAGCAAGCAGAATGACAAAGTTAGTTCAAAGCAGGATACAGGAGAATGAAATATGGATTCAGTCAGGGCAAGAAAGAATGCTGGAAGGCTGAAAAATCAGATACAAAATTGTTTAATGTCCTATTAGGCAATACAATCATAACTTTTAGGGTTATCTTTTCTACTAGAAAGAATTCACTTGCATCTCTACTGAACAAAACCTTTATTAATGTATCAATCTTCTACAAGTAAATGTATAATTTTCCATACTCTGAGCCCAATCGAAAAGGAAATATTAAGTCATACTGGACAGCGTGCTGTCCAGTATGACAGCTATTAGTCACATGTGATCACTGAGCACTTGTAATGTGGCTAGTCTGAAATTTTACAAATGTAAAATACACATCAGACTTTGAAGACTTACCATATGAAAAAAAGAATAGAAACTGTCTTATTTTTTAAAATATCAATTACATGTTGAAGTGATAGTAGTTTGGATATACTGAGTGAAGTAAAATATATTATTAAAATTAGATTCATCTATTTCTTCTTATTTTTTCATTGTGACTACTAGAAAGTTTAAAATTACGTGTATGACTCCTATTCTATTTTACTGTATAGCATGGCCTTAGAGCATTAGATGAACCACAAGTGGATTTGTGGGGAATTCTCTACTACAGCTTGAAAAGACATGAAGAAATATCTTTGCTTTGTTTTTGACTTTTCTCAACACAAGTTACAGGGATCTAGAGAAGGGCTACTTGTTTTTCTGCCTTCTGGCCTCTACTGTGTGGCCAGGAGGTTGAGAGCAAGAATTTGAGTGGCTGGTGTCTGGTTCTGGACTTCAGATTTGCATATAGAGAGATGTGATTTGATTGATTTAAACTGAGTGGTCATATCAGAAAACTGAATTACAGTAATCAAATTTACATGCTGCTGATTTGCAAAAAGGGACACCAATTTATAGTGAAGGGAGGTTCAGTGACCTGGTAATCACGACTCCACACACCTCTTTTCCTGGTAGTTATGCATACTTAGCTGAGTTTCAGATGAAGAGGGGGCTCGTTGCACATAGAATCAGAGCAAAATGGCATGTTCTTATTTTATTTTTTTACCAAAACATATTAGCATGATGAAGGTGCTTTAGTTGTTCATACACTTTCAATGCTTTCATACAATTCCTATGCCCAAAGTCACACTGATGGATGGCAGGTCTAAAGCGATTTTCTGTGGTTGCTAATTCATCCATCACTAATCTTATTAGGCTGTTAATTCCCAGAGGACATGACCAATAGTAGACATAGTTTCCAAATGTTGAATGAATGCTATTCAGTGAAACCATGGGGTTATCCTTAGTCTAAAAGAAGATACCTCATTTTTCATTCATCACAGAACTTAATTTGTATAACCCCTTTTGACTATCACATCTAAGACTGACATCTTTAGTACATATTTTCATCTAGACGCAGTAGTAGTAAAGGGAGCTTTAGAATAGAATACATATGACCGGCTTTAGAGGGGATAAGAGGTGAGCTTAAAAAAAAAAAGTGGCATAATAATTTATTTGTTCTAGTAATTTTCCTCTATTTCTGTTAAAATTTTGCCGTTTCATGATTTCTGTTTCAAATCTGTAGTTCATCTTAAAAGTCAAAAGTGTATCTTGTTGAAGTCAGTTGCTTTATTTCCATCTGTATCTTTGGGTTCCCAGTTAGAGAGTGTCCTGTACCACGATATGTGTTAGATATTGTT
The DNA here is from genome assembly GCF_026419965.1 of Kogia breviceps. Lineage (NCBI taxonomy): Eukaryota > Metazoa > Chordata > Mammalia > Artiodactyla > Physeteridae > Kogia > Kogia breviceps. The sequence continues at coordinate 86,961,488 of NC_081319.1, forward strand.
ACTGGAAGTAACCTAGAATTTTCATGTGCTGAAAGTCATCTCTTTATTGCAGCATGCAAAAATAAATAAATAAATGCTTGGTTTTTTTTGAAAACAGATCATCTAAACGTCCCTAGCTGCCAAGTCTATTTGGGGGTTATTTTCAGGCTTAGGGGGTCTCCTTTCTTCCTTCATCCCTATTCTTGAGGGCCAGACCCCCTGCCTTGCATAACCCAGAGGGAAACCTGAGAGCTTTTAAAAAACAGCCCAATTTCTCGCCTTTGGAGAAGTGAGAAGAGTGCCCCGCCCCCATCTATGAAAAGAGGGATTTGATAGAGTTTCAGTGTCTTCAAATCAAAGATTTAAGTCTCTAACCCCCCATCATCCAGGACCCCCCCCAAGGCTTACGAACCCCCTCCCATCCCGCCCTAACTGCTTTGGACTGGCCCCAGAATCCTGGTCCCAGTCCACAGTTCCTGTGGGTCTGTACGCAGAATTCACAGAGGACCTGTGTTACTTCCCTTGCGAAGAAACAGAATTATGGTGAAAATTTAGGTGGAAACCATTTCATTTTTGGCTCTAAAAGAAGGGAAGCATGTGCCCAACCACCCCTGAGAAAAAGAACTTTCAGGGGCAAAGGAGCGAACAGGTAATTTAGAAGAAAAACAGAAAGTGGTCTCCGACTGCCCAGGACTTCCCTAGGAGTTGGGGGAGTTGGGGACGTCTGGATGAGTAGTCTTTGTGGTTGCGGAAAAAATAAATGGAGAGCACGAAGCCTGAGGCTTCTCGGATCCTTTCCCGACCAAACTCGGGTGATTTGGTGCTGGGTATTTTAATATTTTCCCCCTTTTGTGAAGTGGAACAAACACAACTTGGGCGCACCGCGGCGGCTCAGAGCCTGCCAGCCAGGCGGGCGACCGGAGCACCAATCAGCGCGCGCCTGCGCTCTATATATACGGCGGCCCGGCCCAAGCGTAGATCCATCGGCGACTTGCCACTTGTACCCGAGTCCTAAATCTTCAGCATTCAGCATGTCGGAGACCGCTCCTGCCGCCCCCGCCGCCGCGCCTCCTGCGGAGAAGACCCCGGTTAAGAAAAAGGCGGCCAAGAAGCCGGCCGGGGCGCGCCGGAAGGCGTCTGGGCCGCCGGTGTCCGAGCTCATCACGAAGGCTGTTGCCGCTTCTAAAGAGCGGAGCGGTGTGTCTTTGGCTGCGCTCAAGAAGGCGCTGGCGGCCGCGGGCTACGATGTGGAGAAGAATAATAGCCGCATCAAGCTGGGTCTTAGGAGTCTGGTGAGTAAGGGCACTCTAGTGCAGACCAAGGGCACCGGTGCTTCCGGCTCCTTTAAGTTCAACAAGAAGATGGCCACTGGGGAAGCCAAGCCCAAGGCTAAGAAGGCAGGTGCGACCAAGCCCAAGAAGGCTGCTGGGGCAGCTAAGAAGCCCAAGAAAGCCACGGGTGCGGCTACACCGAAAAAAACCGCCAAGAAGACCCCGAAGAAGGCGAAGAAGCCAGCCGTAGCTACTGTGACCAAGAAAGTTGCGAAGAGTCCAAGGAAAGCTAAAGCTGCTAAACCCAAGAAGGCCGCCAAGAGCGCAGCTAAGGCAGTGAAGCCCAAGGCCGGCAAGCCTAAGGTTGCCAAGCCCAAGAAGGCTGCACCCAAAAAGAAGTAGGTTAATTGTCTACTTCTAAAACCCAAAAAGGCTCTTTTCAGAGCCACCACTGATCTCAAAAGAAAGACCTGTATACTCCTTCCGTACTTGCTGTTTCTGTATACCTGTCACCTTTCGCCTTTTAATCTAGATCAAGGTTGCGCAGGAGTCGTTGCAGAAGGGCTGCTCACTACCCTAAGATGAGCAGCGAGGGCTTGGCAGGGTGCCTGCTGTGACGTTGCAGGGCGTAGACCCATCCCTGTGGGTTGCTCCTTGCTCTGGGGTGTTTTGGTTAGTCTCCTGGTCAGTAATTACAAGCGCTGTCCGGAGGCTTGCGTACTTGGGCTATCTGCCTGCCCCACTCCACTCCCTTGAACAGCAAATACAACCACAAAGAAATTCAGCCAGTTTTAGTCTTAACGGGATATTCCGATTGGGCTAAGAACTCATTCAAAAGTCCCGCCCTGCTCGCGGGTTGGCTCACTTCTCCAGCCCGTGATTTTCACCCTGTATTTAATTGGATGGTGGCCGGCCTCCATCCTTAGTCTCCAATGTTTGTTTTCCTTCCGTTGGGTTAGCACAATATATTCGCTTGATACAGAAATGTTATCTGGTATTTCGGACATTTTCCATGTTTCGAAAGTCAAGTTGCTGGCTCTCGGGGGCGTTGGTATCATCCGATCTTGGGAGGAGGGTGAGTGCAGGTTCTCTTGCCTCGCATTCTTTTGTTAATTCCTGTGGGCTGTGGCAGCAAAGAAACATTTGAAAAACTGCTACAGCGGTAGCAATGAGTCTTCCACCCAGGGCAAGGCTGGACCCCAGGGGTCTTTCTGTTCCTCGCATCGTGTAACTTTCAACAAATGTGTGATGGATTTGAGCGCATGAAAAACAACTTCTGGTCGGCCATTTTGTCCTGGCCGGCCAGTCAAGGATCCTCATTTTAGGTGGACTTTAACATCTAAAAATCGAAGATACTTTAAACGCATTTTTGTGCAATCCAAAATTTTCTGCGCGAAAGAGAAAAAATATATTGGTAAAGTTTTGGAAATTGTGTGTGTATTTGGGGGGGTGATGTCTCTAATAAAGGGCTTTAGTTTTCATTAACAGTATTATATGTGGATTCTTTCATATTCATGGCATTTCTCCTGGGTAGAGAAAGTCCAGCGTCCTATTTCTATTCTGGTGGGCAGAGAATTTCTCAAGACAATTTCCTGGGTCAGGGGCTTCTTCAGACCTGCAGGTCAGTTCTTCAATCATTGCCACAAGGAGGAATCTGTGAGTTGAGTTATTTCCTGCATTAGTGGTAGTGACCATGGAGTTCATTCCTCGTCTTAGTGACTGTGTAGGAAAAACCAAGAGATCTAGTGGATAAAAAGAGTAGAATGGAGCCAAAGTGCATAGAAAAGCAGAGATGAGAGTTGTACAGAGAGTGCTGCAAGATCTGGGTTCCTGACACCTGAGTTCCTGGTTCTTTGAGCCACCTGAACTCCTGCCACCGGGGCCTCTCCACTTAGCTCAGTTTGGGTCAAGTTGCAAAAACCAGGAGACCTAATAAAGACACTCCAAATATAATCACAGATAGGGCTTATAGTAATAGCACCATGTACTTCTATGTTCCCTTTCTCCTTCAAATAATTTCAAGTCCACCCATTTGCTTGATTTTCACATCAGCTCTAAGAGGCAGAGAAGGAATCAACCTAAGCAAAGAGAGTTGGTTCTCTAATTTTTCTTCAAACCTCTTGTGAATGCCTTTTGGGTGTAAATTTATTGGGTTTATATATAGTTGATCCTATCATTGAATGTTTCCTGCAAATGTATTTGCATAGTTGAAACATGTCCTTTACTTTCAAGTAAAACATATTCCTCAAAAAAAAATATAACCATTCTTTAGTAAGGCTGCAGGAAGAGTTCATTCACAGAGAGCTAAGTTATTGTTAAAAATCTCTAATTTTACCTAGTCTTTAGATAGTCTTCAACAATGTTTCCTCAATTTTGTCCGTGTTCTTTAATTTTGTTCCATTCTCTCACAACTGTTCACATAATAAGACATTCATTCAATTCTAAAAATTGGCTAGTTTAACGAAAAGGTCTTTGTCACGATTTTGTTTAGTTTATAAAACCTATATTTTATTTTGACATTATTAATATTATTTTCAGTATTCAATTGTTATTATAAAATAATACTGACAACAGCAATAATATACTCAAACAATTGGCCAAACATGGCTGATTAGCCAAAAATGGCAATGAATACTGCATAAACTAAACTGCTGACTGATAATGATGAAAATTCATGAAATGTTCGTGTACATTGGAAGTGTACACAGAAGTGAAAAGCTCCTTGTAATGCATTATTGTAAAAAAATTTTCTGTACATACACAGTGCTCTCATGGCTGAAAAATTAAATATCCCAGTACTTCCCCTAGGCAGTGCTCTAGATATCATTTCTTCTAAGCCTGAGGGAGATGTAAAAGGTGGATGGATTTCAACTTTGTGGTTGAAATCCATGCCAGAGAGGAACAGGTCCAGTACAAGACGCGATTACATCATTAGAGAATTTCAGAAGGGAACAGGGATATAGGGCACAGTGGTAACAGCAATAGTGTTGACAGCTAGCATTTCTTGAGCACTAATTTACAAGAGTGCCAAGCACTACTGCTGAACACTCTTCATTTATTTTCAAACACATTCTTGTCACAGCACCTTGAGGTAGGCGCCATTATTACTGAGGCTTTGTCACGTTAAGGACATAATGAGTTAATATCTGATCAGTGAGCCAGTATAATTATCCTCCATGTATGAGTACTGTTCCTCACAAATATAATGAGCCACATAAGTAATCAAAAATTTTCTAGTAGCCACATTTTAGAAAAATAAAGCAAGTAGAATATATTTTAATAATATTTTAACCCACTAAAATAAAAATATTTCAACAAGTCATCTAAGGTAAAAATATTAAGGAGATTTTAAATTCTATTTTTCATACTAACTCTGAAATTTAGTATGTATTTTTACACTTAAGCTCATCTCAATTTGGACTAGCCATGTTTCAAGCGCTTAATAGCCACATATGGCTACTGGCTACTTTTTTTAAATAAATTTACTTTATTTATTTATGGCTGTGTTGGGTCTTCATTTCTGTGCGACGGCTTTCTCTAGTTGGGGCTAGTCATCGCGGTACACGGGCCCCTCACCGTCGCGGCCTCTCTTGTTGCAGAGCACAGGTTCCAGACGCGCAGGCTCAGTAGTGGTGGCTCACGGGCCCAGTTGCCCCGCAGCATGTGGGATCTTCCCAGACCAGGGATCGAACCCGTGTCCCCTGCATTGGCAGGCAGATTCTTAACCACTGCACCATCAGGGAAGCCCCTAGCTACCATCTTGAACAATAAAGATCTATAGTAAATGCTGAAAGGAACACACAAGAGAATACTTGCTCTGGAGTAGAATCAAGATGTTTCCAAGGAAATAATTATGCTGACCTGATCCTATAATTACGCTGACTCTATCTCAGAGTCCTGAGTCATCCAAGACCAGTGTTTCTCAACAGGGCAGTCTGCTGAGGTGTGGTATGAGTGGTAGGAGGGCAAGGAAGGCCATGTGTAATTTGGAAAAGCATAGCCAGTGCTGAGAAGCAGACTTACCTTGAAGTTAATGAAACTCAAGTGTCAGACCCTGTACCTCCAAGGTCCTGGGAGGGGCCCCTGGGGGTATAGTATGTTCACTTGCCCTCATTTTAAAAATACTTTTTTAAAAAAATTGCAATGTTGACAGATTTTAATCACAGCTGGTAAAAACCATTTATTTCCATTCAATCTTTTCTGTTACATTTCACCTTTTGTCTGATTATGTTGGGATGTTGATGAGAATATTTGGGACTTGAGAAAATTTACTTGCATCTATATTTTGTTTGGGGTTAATGACATATATAAAGTGATGTGCAGATGTGCTCATATATATTGATAGTTCAGTTGTTGCTAGCTAGTCTGATCTAAGAATGGCTTCAAGGAATACTTCTACTTCCCACTGATAAACTCACTTGGATTAATGGCAAGAAAATATGGGACTAGATGTCATATATCCATGTACCCAGCACTGGGAGTGAGTGCATAAGGGAGAACTGAGATTTGAAATGTATAGAGCCAGAAGCTAGTCTGTGAAGAATTCTTCCAAATTTTACAATTCACATATGAAAGTAGCTTGACAGAGGATTTTCCAAATTTGAAAACAATCCTAAAAACTTGACATCACCTACAGTGCTTTGAAGCTGAAATTCTTCTAAGTTATCAAGGGAATAAAACAAATTGTGATCAACCACCCTAGAGGGAATACTGAATTCTCTTCCTACTGTCTACACTCTATAGAAAATATTACTAAACAATTTTCATTTAAAGAGGGAGAGTATGGTCAAAAATATAGGAAAATAAAGCATTGCAGTGTGTATTCAACTTAATAAAATGTGCTATTTTTCTGAATTTGGTGATAGCTATGGTTTTCTTTTTGTAAAATTGGAATTTAATTTATTTTCTCATTATAAATATTCAGTATCTACTTTGTAATTTTGTTTGTAGTTTTAAGTCACCACGTTGTGTAAGCGTTAAGCCTCAGAAAACTATCTGCTCCAAGAGTTACATTGTACATCAATATGTGGAATTTTTTTAAAAAATTAACATTTAAATGTTCTTTGTATTAAACGGGGGCATGGGTAAAAAAAGCTCTACAGTTGGTATCCTTCAGTATCTCAAACCCCCTTGATTTTAAGATGCATAGGCAAATCTTAAGGTTACATAAATTTAATGGATCTCTGCTGGTGAGTACTGAGGTCAGTTCCTATTGCCTGAGCTACAACTCTATTTTAGGTAGACCAACTGACCTGAAGACAGTATTTCAATTATCAGAGATAATTCACTGAATAACTCTAACCCGAATAAAGGCTTACTTTGGCTTTTATTAATACTAAATTCCCTTAGTTGAATTTTTACTATACGCTTTCCACCATTAGTGATTTCTAACGCCTCAGCAATCATGTCACAACCCCCTTTAAGTAAAATTGTGGGTGGCTCTTAAAAGAGCCTTTTTTAACTTAGGAAGATAACTTTCTTTATGCTCTCTCCCCGCGGATGCGGCGAGCAAGCTGGATGTCCTTGGGCATGATGGTGACGCGCTTGGCGTGGATGGCACACAGGTTGGTGTCCTCGAAGAGCCCCACCAGGTAGGCCTCGCACGCCTCCTGCAGCGCCATCACGGCCGAGCTCTGGAAGCGCAGGTCGGTCTTGAAGTCCTGCGCGATCTCGCGCACCAACCGCTGGAACGGCAGCTTGCGGATCAGCAGCTCCGTGGACTTCTGGTAGCGGCGGATCTCGCGCAGGGCCACCGTGCCGGGCCGGTAGCGGTGCGGCTTCTTCACGCCGCCCGTGGCCGGCGCGCTCTTGCGGGCCGCCTTGGTGGCCAGCTGCTTGCGCGGCGCCTTGCCGCCGGTGGACTTGCGAGCGGTCTGCTTAGTGCGAGCCATTACGAGTGTTTGACCACACACCCACAGTCCTGTTGCAGGCTTAGGCAGTTGTCTTTAAATATAGTTAGAAGCATTCTGATTGGTCTTGTAGTTTTTCAAAAGTACCGCGCGTCAAAACCATTGGCTGAAGGTGACGGGGAAGGAGAATTAATTACTAGAGAATCTGATTGGATGAATTACTTTACCACCCATTCCCGGTGCCTTTTTTTGCTTCTGGGATCTGAAGGAATTTTCATACGTTCTATTTCATCCTGCCGCCAACTACGCGTGCATAACGAGACATTTAAGGACCATGTTAACTTCCGATTCAGTTGATGAGTTCCCGATATTCTCAATATTCTCAGCGTGTCAATATTGACACGCTCGCTGGTTGACAATACTGCTGGTCCAAATACTAAATTGAGTACAATTGTTTTTTTTCGCCCCCAGACAGCTGGGTTAGGTTTAAATAAATCTCGAATCGCCAGGACTGCCACTTTCTCTGAGCGATGGTGACTTTACCGAGCAGCTTGTTGAACTCCTCCTCATTATAGATGGCCAGCTGCAGGTGGCGCGGAACGACCCGCGTCTGCCGCGGGTCACGCTACCCGCCAGCTCCAAAATCTCGGCCGTCGGGTACACGGGGGCCCCGACACCGACCCGTTTGGAGTAGTTGCCCTTACGGAGCAACCAGTGTACGCGGCCTACTGGGAACTGCAAACCAGCTGGGGAAGATCGAGTTTTAGCTTTAGCTCGAATCTTGCCTACTTACTTACCACGTCCAGATGTAACTACCTTATACAATTTAACAACACATAGTGAGCAAAAGGAGAAACCGCTGGATGATATATGAACAAATCATTTTACAGACAGTACAGAGATGCCCCAGTAAGCTATCCGATTGGTCAAAAGTATGCTGTTTTTCTATCCAATAGAAAAACAAATAGTGTATCCTTTATTTGCATAAACCACGCCCATCCCGCCCTTAGTGAACCTTACTACATTTATCCAATCAAAAGTGAGAACTCTTGATTGCTCATTTGCATTGAACGACTATAAATAAATGGGTTCTGAACTCTTCACACTACTAACTTTAGTTGTGGAGAAGGCGGTTTCACGTTTACTACGGTTCTTCGGGGAAAAACTATGCCAGAGCCGTCCAAATCTGCGCCGGCCCCTAAAAAGGGCTCCAAGAAGACCATCACTAAAGCGCAGAAGAAAGACGGGAAGAAACGCAAGCGTAGTCGTAAAGAGAGCTATTCTATTTACGTATACAAAGTTTTGAAGCAGGTTCACCCAGACACCGGCATCTCCTCCAAGGCCATGGGTATCATGAACTCGTTCGTCAACGACATCTTCGAGCGCATCGCGGGTGAGGCGTCGCGCTTGGCGCATTACAACAAGCGCTCCACGATCACATCTAGAGAGATCCAGACGGCTGTGCGCCTACTGCTCCCTGGGGAGCTGGCCAAGCATGCTGTTTCCGAGGGTACCAAGGCCGTTACCAAGTACACCAGCTCCAAGTAAGTGTTTGTATAGGCACTTCTTAATCCAAAGGCTCTTTTCAGAGCCACCCACTTTGTCGAAGAAGAGCTGAAACTTCCGTTTGTTTGATGATGAGTGCAATTCTCCAGTGGTTATACTTACTTTCAAGTGTTTTTTTCCGGTGGTGTTGATAGTTAAAGCAAATTTGGAGCCAGAGCCCCAAGCGACTTGGAAGGTTTATCGGCTTTAAAACAAATTACTGTGTCGTATTACCCAGAAAACTCATCCTTTTCCCAGGGATTAAACTTCCAGATGCTTATTAAGCTGTTGGAAGTGTTCACTCCTTTCTACAAAGCCTCCTGAAATTTCTAATGGTGATGGGAATGTCCCTCGTTGGTAAGGAAGCGGTTAGGGGATTTCAGAGAGTAGAGACCCTGAAGGAGATGATTATCCAGGCTGTCTTTTCAGGGGTTGGGGCGGTGGGAGCGAGGGGGAGGGGGAGGGGGGAGAGCGGGGGACGAGGGGGAGGGGGCGGGGGCGGGGGGAGGGGGGGAGGGAGGGGGACGAGGGGGAGGGGGGAGGTGAATGAGGGGGAGAGGGGAGGGGAACAGGGGGAGGGGGAACGGGGGGAGGGGCGAGGAGGGGTCCCGACGGAACAAAGGGCAGGTAGTGGCATTTTCTCCGGGAGCATGAACTTCCCTGGGATTGTAAAAACAGTAAGCAAAATTGCCTGTTGTTCCTTTAACAAGCTGTGGGCACTTCTGTAGGGTACTACCTCAAGCTCTCTTCACACGGTTGAAGTGAGATTTTCTAATTTCTCATTAGAATTGTTTACTGATGGCAACAGCCAATCTAAAGCCGTTGCAATTTTTCTTTCATTCCTGAAATCTGGGCTCCCGTTTCTTGGGTCATTTACCGTTCAGGTAGAAGAGCTTGAAAGGGTGGCACTCAATCTCGAGGAGGGACAAAGGATTTGAATTTCCCGCCCTCCCCATCTGGTGTCACCTCGTCGCAGACCGGGAGGACCCCAGGTGGAGAGGAAAATGTGCTGATTTTTCTTGGAAACCTTTTTCAAAGAACCCGCGATTCCAACAATAATCCCGATAGGAAGGGCCTTGGTTGAGGAAAAGGAGTCAGTTGGGGCTGGGCTAGGCCTGGGGCTGGGGGAGGGGAAAAAGAGCCAGGAAAAGGGGCAGCAGTTGACAGCCTATTAAAAAGGTGGGGAAAAGTCTTTTCCTTTGGTTTATGAGCACCGTATGTAGGTGACATACAACAGTGTGTCTGGATGAAGAAATAAAACTGGAAGTATAATTTCTCAAAAAGGACCACTTTTAAAAGAAAATTTAAATTTAAATGATTTTTTCCCAGCTCCCACACAAATCAGCTGACTGCTATATGAGAAGCATTTCTTATCTCAGAGTACACAAAACATAGTTGTGAAAGAGAAGCTTGTCTTAGAAGTTTTAATTTTTGTTTTTTAGATTATAACACCCCCCCCCCCAAGCCCCGTAAAAAAAAAAAAAATTATTGAACTCAAGCTGCAGTTTAAGAATCACTCCCTGGAGGGGTGAGATCTGGGAAATAATCAGCCTCTTCAAAATGATCTCCTGAGGCAAGAATTATTTTTTCCCCATCTTGTCTTTCATAATATTTGCCTACTTGCTTGCTTCCATCTTTCTTCTCTCCTCTCCCCATTCTTCCTAATAGTTGATAGTTTACCTAAAACTATACCCTTAAATAAGAAGCCCAAACGTCCCCTAAACTCAAAGCTAGGCCCTTTTGACATCTATACTGATACCTGGCTGATCTTTAACAAGCAAAAAGGAAATTAAAAATCAGATTCCTGGACTCAGGGCTAGACTCCAAAACTATGTGGGGAGTTGTGAGAAGCCAGAAATAAAATTCATACATCTCCCCAGCTGATTCTGATGAGGCACCAACTTTGCTCATTTAAGTGTTTTTATGATGGCTGGTTTAGAATCCTAGTTGGAGAATTCTAACATATGTGTCTTTTGGTCTTAATATATGTTGATTATCTTTATTCACTCAAATGGAGACTTTGGTATGACAGTGATCTTTTTTTAAAATAAACTTATCCTGGGCATTTTGGGTATTGTTATGAGATTCTAGATCTTATTTAAATTTATGGTTTTAAGAGACCTCCCCCCCTTCCCAGCCCCCCTCCCGCCTGGGGTAGAAGGAGGGGCACCGCCTCATTGTCAGGTGGGAGTGGCATCCAAGTTTCTTGCTCAGCCTGTTTGACATTGACAGGGAAGAGGTGCCTCATTATTGCTGTGTAGCGGGTGGAAGTCCAGGATCCCCATGTGGCCTCTGTAGGAGGGAGAACAATTTTCTTCCGTTGGTCTAATAATTAAACTGATATGGCAGTGATGAGTTTCAGGGCAGGCCTTCCCAAGATGTGCCACTTTGGCATGCAGATAATTTAGAGCTGAAAGCAATCAAGGCCCAAAAGATGCAAGAAGAACCTCTGACCTTCCCCCTAAATGCCTAAAAGAATTTTAGATAGAGATAACTACCCTAGATAACTACAGTATAATTTGAACGAGGTGTGCAGACAGGGGGGAACCTAGCAAAGACTGTTCATTAAACTTTTTTTCTGGGTGCCATTGTTTCTGTTTGGCCCAGCAAACATTTGTTCACAAAACATTTTCTTTTTTTCATCTTCCTGTGAATTGCCTTCCTACCCTTTGAAGTCCCAAGCCCCTAACCTCTTCTCTCAGATGGCATAACAAGCCTCAACTGCCTAACTTGTCCTTGGGTCTCATTTTTCTTATTGTGTCTGACCCCCAAATGAAATGAAATTTAATTTTTTCCTGTTAATTTGTCTCGTGTCAATTTAATTCTTAGACCAGCCAGAAGAACCTAGAAGGGTAGAGGAAAATTTTTTCCTCCCCAGCGACCCCAAGGGCACACCATGTCATCACCTAGAACACTCTGGCACTATTTATTTATATTGAATAAATGCTAAATGTACAGCTCTTTCGAGTTCTCTTGACCCTTCTAATTCACAGTGATTACTCTTCTCCATGTGCTCTTATAATATTTATTGCTTAAAATCTTCAGTTTTGGATGCCAAAAATGCTGTACTATTTAAACTTCAGGTATACAACCCCCCAGCTTTGAAACATTTCAGACACTGAGCCAGTGTTGATGTATATTGCTGTTGTCCATAGTGAAAATAATAAATAATAAAAAGGAAGTGAATATTGTCAAGAGAAAACGTCATAGGAGTCAAAAGACTTGAGAGAAGGTAAAAAGGAAACAGGAAATGAGCATCTTTACTCTCCTGCTTGGTTGTCTGGGTCAAAATATAGTTCTCTGACCGAGTTGGTTTAGAAGTAATTTTCTCACACCCAGGCTCTTGTTCCTTTTACCATCCTGTTAGTTAGTAGACTTTTAGGCTGGAGTTCTCAAAACTTCCTGAAACAGTAATCCGCCTCCATCTGGGCCCCATCTATTTCTATTTCATGGACCATTAAAAGAAAAAACGGCAAGATCTCTCTCGGTAATTTCTCTTAATTTTATGTTCCTCAACATGAGCGCTTAAGACCAAACACTCTGTAGTAATATTAATATAGTGTTTTATAATAATATACTGTAATCTCATTTTGAGTATTTTTGTGCTGTGGGGTGTTTGTTCTCTCTCATTTCTTAGGAGTCCTTATGTGCTGCAAAATTTTCACTCTAACTGCAAGAAGTGCAGTACGATATGGAGAATGATGGAGGAGCTTTCTAAAGTAATTAGAATCCTGTGTGTGGTAGCCAAGTGAGAAAAGAGGGAGGGTAGGAAGGTTGAGAGTGGCACTGGGGAACGACGACAAAGTTTTTCAGCCAGGATTTTGTTGTCCTTGGTCCCATTAACCTTGGCAAAGGCAAACAAACTGGGTCTCTCAGTTTCGCAATCTCTCAAATGAGGACAGTAGTCACTCTACATATCTCCCAGGTGATCCTGGAAGGCCTCATAGGTAAGCTATGAATGAAACGGAAGACTTGCTGGATCATCAGTTCTTGCCTTCAGTTTTCATTGTTCAGATAGTTTAAGACTTGGGCCAGGACAAAAAATTGTTTCCTCTTCTCCCTCCTTCCTGTCAAGAGTTAAAGAGTTAGAAGAGTTAAAGTAACACTGGGCATATAAGTACCTACCTCTTAAATATTGTTTAGAAATTGTTCTGCGTTTATTCCTTTCCAAAAATCATGAGTCACAATTTCAATAGCAAAAAGTCAGAACAATAATAATAATCACTCCTGCTTCTGATTGCATTTAATAACAGTGCTTTGAAAAAACAAAAGACTCCTTTTATTTTTTTTGCGGTACGCGGGCCTCTCACTGTTGTGGCCCCTCCCGTTGAGCCCGCGGAGTACAGGCTCCGCGGCCACGGCTCACGGGCCTAGCCTCATCCCCTGCATCGGCAGGCGGACTCCCAACCACGGCGCCACCAGGGAAGCCTTAGACTACCTTATTAACTGTATTAAAAGCCCACCAGACTGTATGAGATTGGAGCAAACGGAAAACTCACACTAGAAGGAAGCCTTGTATGCAAATGAAGGATGCAGGTTCTGATTTCCCATTGGTTCTTAATAGTAGCCAATGGGAGAATAGCACAAGCCTAGCTCTGGTTAGTATAAATATTGCTCTCGCCGCTGTTTTATTTATTGTTTGCTTTTTATTTTGAAGGTTTTTAAGTTGTGGTCTAGTAGTTATGTCTGGTCGTGGTAAACAGGGCGGCAAGGCTCGTGCAAAGGCGAAGACCCGCTCTTCGCGAGCTGGGCTTCAGTTCCCCGTAGGCCGAGTGCACCGCCTGCTCCGCAAGGGTAACTACTCCGAGCGTGTCGGCGCCGGGGCGCCGGTGTACCTGGCGGCGGTGCTGGAGTACCTAACGGCCGAGATCCTGGAGCTGGCGGGCAACGCGGCCCGCGACAACAAGAAGACGCGCATCATTCCGCGCCACCTGCAGCTGGCCATCCGTAACGACGAGGAGCTTAACAAGTTGCTGGGGCGCGTGACCATCGCTCAGGGCGGCGTCCTGCCCAACATCCAGGCGGTACTGCTTCCCAAGAAAACTGAGAGTCACCACAAGGCCAAGGGCAAGTAAAGTGTTTATTAATTTTGCACGGCATTTTTGTTTTCTATTATCCAAAAAAAAAAAAAGTCAACTTGCAAAGGCTCTTCTCAGAGCCACCCACCCTTTTCGTTTAAAGAGCTGTCATGTTTTTCATTTCTGCCCATATGAGGGTTGTGACATCAGGCGAAAAATCACAGCTAATGAGTGTCTCGAAAGAAATCAATTAGAATATGTGTGAAATGACTAGCTGTGAGGAAAGCCACACGAGTTTAAATTGACCGGGTTAGCTATAGGTGAATCAGTTTATAGTCAAAGTACTTTCCTCTTCGTTCCAGCCATGACTTCTGGAAAGTTTTTCTCACAGGAGAGTGAGGAAAGTATACTCACTTTCAGTATATTGAAAAGCGCTGTATTCTTAAAAGTTAATCTTCAACATTTTTTGTTGACTTAAAGGGACACCCAAAACCTCTGCATCTATTCAACTTTATAGAAACATTACACATTTCCTGAAGGGACTGAGTAAATTGCAGATCCTTGGTACTTTGCGCGCGTGTCAGAAACATCTTCCTGACTCCACAATGTTTGTGCCAGACTCAAGAAAATCTGAGTATCATTTTAGATGCAGCCCATCTAATTTTTCTAAGCACTTCCAAAATATCTTTGGTGATTGTACTTTAAAAAGAGAAAAAAAGAAATACAAAAAAATCAATCCGTTGGCGGTGTCCGCGTTGCTTTGTGTAACTTTGGTGTACGTTTTGGGAGCGAAAGTGTAAATAAAATGACGTCAGGGCGTCGGAGTCGCTATAGTTAAAGGGCAGGGTTTCGGATTCATTCACCAACCCGAAAGCAGCTCTTAATTCTTCCGGGCCAGGCACAGAAATGGACCAATCCGAGGAGGGCGCGGGTACTTTTGAATGCTCTTGTGTCCAATAGTTGGTGGCCTGGCTGTATAAAAGAAGGGCGGCTGAGTGCTTTCCACTGGTTTTGGGGAGAACACTCGTCGTGAGGCTTTGTCATGGCTCGCACTAAGCAGACCGCTCGCAAGTCCACCGGCGGCAAGGCGCCGCGCAAGCAGCTGGCCACCAAGGCGGCCCGCAAGAGCGCGCCGGCCACGGGCGGCGTGAAGAAGCCGCACCGCTACCGGCCCGGCACGGTGGCCCTGCGCGAGATCCGCCGCTACCAGAAGTCCACGGAGCTGCTGATCCGCAAGCTGCCGTTCCAGCGGTTGGTGCGCGAGATCGCGCAGGACTTCAAGACCGACCTGCGCTTCCAGAGCTCGGCCGTGATGGCGCTGCAGGAGGCGTGCGAGGCCTACCTTGTGGGGCTCTTCGAGGACACCAACCTGTGTGCCATCCACGCCAAGCGCGTCACCATCATGCCCAAGGACATCCAGCTTGCTCGTCGCATCCGTGGTGAAAGGGCGTAAACGTGCTTTTCCATTAAGTGCCAATCTTGAACCCAAAGGCTCTTTTCAGAGCCACCTACAAATTCATTTTGGAGAGCCTGTACCGTAAGGAAGTAAAATTCTCCCCTCAACAAGGATGGGTTAGGGTAGAATTCTTCCCGTCCCAACCCCTTCCCCCACAGCCAAACATTCCTGGAGTTGTAAGTGAGGTGAGGGTCTAACAATGTTTCCCTAACAGGTAGTAGCCATCCAGGCATAGTTTATCAAACCTTAATTATGACCCTGTTTGTAAGTAGTCCAGTTGGTGGCATTGCTTTATTTCGCATTGCTTTTGTTTCTTCTAGGGCTATGTACCATGGTATCCTATGCTGTACAACTTTTTCACAATTCTTTGCTGTAGTTGTTACTCAAATATAGGACTTTAGCCATTTGACTCAGTGATCTTGCTTTTACGTTTTTTCTGTTTGGAGGATTCAGTACTGGGTGAAAAGTGACACACGGGATAGTGACCAAATGTGAGAAGAAAAATAACCTTTTTATTGTGTAGCTTTTACACTATGTTTTACAAACTATAAAACAATACAGAATGCTGAAAAACATGACAGCCACCAATTCCGAAGGCTTTGCTTCAGTTTTTTCCATACCTTATTCCTAGTCTCTGTCTACCTCTGAGATGAGAATTGATTCACCTTGCTAAAATGATTTGCCCAACTCCCACTTACAACAAAACCCACAAAATACACAGTAATGTGTGTTGTGTTGTTCACTTGGATTTATTTACATTTCAGGGTTTCAATAAAAACTTTGGTTTACAAAATAATGTATTTTTTGAAATGACAAAGATATTTCTCTCTGTGTATATTGTTTTATTTTAACATTTTATTTTTTCCAGACTTGTATAAGCCTCTGCCTGGCACAGACCTTTGTTACCCATATAAGGGGTCTGTCAGAGGCACCAATGCCCTTGGCTTAAACCAAGGTGATTTTGCCCCTCAGCTCTTGGCCGCTGCTGAAGTCCAGGTATCTTGGTTTTTCTTGTTTATTGCTGTGCTGGCTCTTATGTACACTGTTTGACTTTTTCCTTTAATATTTTATGTATCTTGGGAAAAAAGTTTTATGTATAGGGCCTGATAGGATAGCTTTTAAAAAGTAAAAGTGCCCATTTCTGTCTGAGGATCAGTTAGGCAGGGGCCGGTGGCTGGGACTGGCTGATACTTCCCCTCCCCAGCCAAGGAACATGGATTTGGCTTTAAGTCTTCATTTACTTGAGCCCCTCAACAGAACAACTGTGCAGTATCTAGGAAAAAGAGGTTAACACGGTCTTACAATTCATAACCTTGTTAATTTTTCTAGGGTATACTCTGCAAGCTGGCAGCATTTGGATGCTAGCTTACCCGGGTTCATATCCCAGCTTTACTACTTAATGTGTCATCTTAGACAAATCAATTTCTCCATCATCAGAAAAATGGGGGTAACACTACACACTTCGTAGGGCTGTTACTGGAATAATATGCATCAAGTTTGGGACACATAGCATCATATAAATGCTATTAATTTTCCTGAACTGTGTATCATTTTCTCTCATACTCTAGGATTTTTCGAAATTTGAAATAAAGACAAACTTTAGCTTCTAAATTTCCTTTTTATTTGGCATTACTTGCGTTGATTCTGCTCGGTTTAGAAATAAAATTCAGCAGACATTTTAAAATCAAACGTGGAAGAAAATCAAATTTGTGAAAGAAAATTTACTGAACACTTTGGGCAGGGGGGTGGTGCCAGCATTTTAATATCATTGCATTAAGCATCTATTATTTTATATTAGGGGAGTGACTAAGGTCGGGCTGAAGACAAAAGGGGGTGTTTAATGTACAGATTGTATCTTTCAAATGGCTGCTGCAAGGTCTTCAGTCAAAAAGGGTTTTTCTTACCCAGGCCCACAGAGTGATGTTACACCACAGGTTGAAGTTTACAGCTAATGCTGTTGGAGTCTAGAATGAGTTTTGGTTTGTTATAAAGACTCAAAGGAAAGGAGGAGGAAGTCAAGGTCAGGGTAAATTTTTCAGATTTAAAAATTTAGTAGTAGCCTTTCCAGTTGTCCCAGTAGAAGTGAGTTACTGCTCAATGAGTGTTTTCAAGAGATTTAACACAGTAGTGGGAAACTGGTATGGAGATTTGAACAGCACCCCAGGTATGGCTGCAGGATAGCTAGTAGCCTGAGATTGTCAGTGCACCTTGGCAGAGGGCCCAAAGGAACATATTTGGACCCACCATGTTTAACATGTCACGTATGAAAAACAAAACAATGCTTTGATGCTTTGTGCTTTATTAGATGCTGGGATTTAAAAAACAATCCTCATGAGTAAATGCATATTTGTGTGATACTGTGTTAGGAGTAAAGATGAGACCTCAGGGCAATATCTCAAGTCCAGGAAGATTCTTTAAGAAATATATACACTACCAAACATAAAATAGATAGCTAGTGGGAAGCAGCCGCATAGCACAGGGAGATCAGCTGGGTGCTTTGTAACCACCTAGAGGGGTGGGATAGGGAGGGTGGGAGGGAGGGAACCGCAAGAGGGAAGAGATATAGGAACATATGTATATGTATAACTGATCCACTTTGTTATAAAGCAGAAACGAACACACCATTATAAAGCAATTATACTCCAATAAAGATGTTAAAAACAACAAAAAAAGAAATAATACCAACTGACAAGTCACATTTATATAGGACTTCATGGGCCAATCTCTATTCCAATGCTTTGCTTACAATAGCTAAATTAAATCTTCACTAGAGTTCCATCAGTGTTATCATTACCCAGTTTTACAGATAAAGAAAACAAAGGCAAGGTTAAAGGTCACACAGCTGTAGGGAAGGAAAAATAATTTTCCCTCTACGAGACCCAGACCCCTGAAATAAAAGACAGATTAACAAGAGAAAAACAAAACAGAAGTAACATGTAGCCCTCATGTATACGTGGGAGATACCCAGGGAAAAATGAGTAACTCCTCAAGGTGGCTTAAAATTCAGACTTAAACACCATCTTAATAGGGAAAAGGGGTTGGGGGGTGGTATGTATGTAGGCCTCTTAGGGGAGAGTAAATAATTTTTAGGAGAGATGATTGGGCCCTTAGAAGAATAGATGGGAGAGGTATGACAGGATAAAATAAAATTATGCTTAAGGAAGGACAAGAAAATTTCTAAACATAAAATTTTCTCTCTGCTTATTTGGGCCACTATCCCTCTTTAGTGTGCATTGTGCACATTACAGATTGACCAGACTTCCTTAGAAGACACAGGAATGCCTGCTTCATTGAAAAGAGCAATTTTCTCCTGGTTCCAGCAAGGTAACTCCTTAGGGAGATAACATTCCTTTCTCAATCCTGTAAGGGATTGTGATGCCCCACTACTCACCTTGTACGTGAAGGTCTGGACCATGTAGACTCAATATGTAACTTTGATATATGATTCTTTGTCTCAAAAACTTATATAGCTGTGCTTTGACCTCTGACAAGCAGAACAGTCCTCAGAGTTTTCCAAAAGACTGTCTCCCAGGTTATAATCCTCAGGCTGGCTCTAACAAAATCCTCTTTCTTTCTTAGATTGACAATTAATTTTTGTGGACAATAGTTTGTGCCAAGGTTTGTCTGGGTGTGGTGTCAATTTTAGTGTCCTTTCCTCAGATAAGTGTCACTCTTCCCTAGTTAATGAAACTCCTTGGGAAGGGATTTATGACAAATGAGTTCCTTTTGGAGGATCTTTCTTTAGGCAGATAATGGGAGTTCAGAGAAATCTTCCCTCTGCATTTGCTGTTTTTCTGCTACAGCTCAAAATAATCAACATACCTATAAGGGAGGGAAAATAACTTTCCTTCTACCCTTCTAAGTTCTGGGCTGAGAACCACTGTATAAAAGGTAGATTAACAAGAGAAAAGCAAACAGAAGCTTAATAACACGTATACCTCACATAGGCTTGAGAAATACCTAGAAAAACTGAGTAAACTCCCAAAATTGGCCCAAGCCACCACCTTAAATACCATCTTCAGGTAAGAAGTGGGTAGGAGCCAGTTATGAGAGGTTACCAGGAAAAGGAACAACGAGGGTAAGGTTGTTATACAGAATTAAGTCTAGTGCCTCCTCATTGATGAGATACTCTGGTGATTTAGTCATCCTTCTCTTCCCGGTACAGAGAAAAAGACACAAATTAAAATTCCCTTTATAAATGTAAATGACCCTGACAAAAGAGTAAATTGTACTCTGTTTTTAGAAATGTTTTTGTGTATGGTGTTTTTAAAAAAATAATCAGCTCAAAAATAGTCCTTCTGCCAAAGAAGCATATGGGAGTGGGGGAATGGGGAGTCATATTCTGGTACCCTTAGCAACTAACAGTCACTTCCTCCTGAATGAGAAAGTACAGTATTTGCCATAAATACTGTATAAGCCTCCACTAAAATTCTCAGCCGAAGAAATAAACAGCCTCAGATGCAAAGAGCAAAGGGAGCAAAACAATCCAGAGTTTAAAAGCGAACCTCTTTACTAGCTTCGCTCTCCCACATAGTCATTGGATCACTGCCGAGAGGGGCGGAGCCAAAGGGGCGCTGTCAGTGACTCTTTTCCCGCCTGCGCTTTCAGTTCTCAACGAGGTCCGACTATAGCTTATAATTGCTCTTGACCAAGTAGTAGCCTATTGCATTCTGTACGTTTGCGATAATTTAGGTAATCATGTCTGGACGCGGCAAAGGCGGCAAGGGTCTGGGTAAGGGAGGTGCTAAGCGCCACCGCAAGGTTCTGCGCGACAACATCCAGGGCATCACCAAGCCAGCTATCCGCCGCCTGGCCCGGCGTGGCGGGGTGAAGCGCATTTCCGGCCTCATCTACGAAGAGACCCGCGGGGTGCTGAAAGTGTTTCTGGAGAACGTGATCCGGGATGCCGTCACCTACACAGAGCACGCCAAGCGCAAGACTGTCACCGCCATGGACGTGGTCTACGCGCTCAAGCGCCAGGGACGCACTCTCTACGGCTTCGGCGGCTGAAGTCTCGTTCTATATATTTTTTAAAGGCCCTTTTTAGGGCCGCCCACCTCCGCTCAGGAAGAGCTGTACGCGACTTCCGTGTTCAAAAAGCATCTGTTGGAAAAAAAAGTGGTTCTGTTTTAAGGGTAAATTAGCCTTAACTACAGGCCAAACGGTTCGCTTTCACTGCCGGTCTCCATCAGCCAATCTTCGGGCACCTGCTAAGAGTAGCGGTACCCTCGCCTAATCAGGCTGCAAGGGCTCGCTTGTGGGTGGGGCTAACGCTGGACTAAGGAAAGCTAATGAGAGAGGGGTCTGGAAGTCCCGGTAACCTCGATGAAGGACTTACGGCCCGGCGTCCCCAGCTTTTTCTAGCAGGAGGGATCCTGCCTACCCCACATCGTCTGTAAAAGGAGCATCAATTGCCAGCCGGAGTTTCGTCGAGGAGGAAGTTTCTTTCCTGGGAAGCGGGCATGCTTCGCTCACAAGAAGTCAGAAGCCAGATCAATTAAAATACATTGCCAGCAGGACGCCAGCTGTTAGTTCCTAGTGTATTTGCCTTTAGCAACGTCAGGAAAGATCTGCCTTCTATGATCTCTCCCTTCCCAGCACCTCCCCCTCCTCCGCTGGGTCGCGCCCCAGACCTTGGCCTCAGGTACCTCTAGAGTTTGAGCCAGGCATCATGCTGAGTGTCGTCACCCCCCGTAAAGCCAGTGATCTCGGGTTTAAAAATGCCTCGGCATTGCTGATTCTCATCCTCAGGCTGGGGGCCCTCCCTAATCCTCTAGCTAAGCAGAGTTTGTAAATTCCCATTTACTAGACTAAGGGAGTCTGTGCTGAACCCCTAGGCCTCTGTCAGGGCCTTTGAGGTTGTAAAGGAGAAGCTCCCTCTTTTGCAGTTAAGTGGCTCTTAGGTGGCTCTCTTACACCTTCACCTTCCTTCCAGCTCATCTCTTTCCTCTGTCTGCAGTAAACTGTATTTTTTTAAATGAAACTTTCAAACATGACAATATGGTTATTATAAAAGGTTTTTTAAAGTATGTCCTCAAATTGATAAACCAGCTAAATGAATGATCAGCACCTTTGATTTAATGTTTGAAAAGGGTGTGTACTAATGGCTGTTCTAGAAAACAGTTGGCTGCCTGGTTACTCTGCTAATGTCTCTCTCTTGACACCTACTGACTAGGTGGTTGGGAAAGTGAGATTCTAAAGTTCAGGTGAGAGGTCTGGACTAGATAAAAATTTGGGGACTCATCAACATACAAACGGTGAGACTGGATGAGATCACTAAGAACTTAAACATGGTTTAATGCAGCACATTGTTTATAATAATAAATGAGTGGAAACAATGTAAATTGTCATGAGAAGGGACCAGATAAAGAAAATATTATCTATATCCATAAAATGGTGTTTTGGTTCAGGCTGGTATAATAAAAACACCATTGACTGTGCTTTAACAACAAACATTTCTCACAGTTCTGGAGACTGAAGTCTAAGATCAAGGCACTGGACAGATTCAGACAGATCTGGTGTCTGATGACCCATTTCCTGCTTCATAGACTGCTGTCTTCCCTTGTGTCCTTTCATGGCAGAGTTGCATGAATGCATGCATGAATTTTCTACACAAGTGCTCAGGCCCTCTCCCACCCCCCTAGCCCACCAGAGGGCTGCCATAATTGATCCCCCATCTACAATTCCTTGACTTGGCACCGCCTGAATCAGTCAGCATGCCAGGTTTTCTCTGGCTCTTAGAAATGATGCTGGAGTGGCAAATCAGGCAGCATTATCTTTGTCCTGAACAAGGACTTCATGACTGTTAGGCCTGAGGAAGGCTCACAGATTTTTTACTCAGGTAGTGGCTGTGACTAAAATGAGTGTGATACTTTCTACACGGCTTATGAACTAAAAAAGACAGGCCAACCATAACAGAAGCTGGTCTATGGAGCAACCACACCTCCCTCCAGTGTAGGAAAACTATCCACACGCTTCATTACATACTCTCTGAATGGAAGACAGGAAATTCTAATTTGCTTACTGGTGTACCCCAATGCCTACAACAGTATCTGGCACATTACATGAAATCAATACATATCTCCTGACGGACACCAGGACACCAGCTAAGGAAAACATAAAGTGACCACTCTCCCAACCAGGCCCATTTTTGCTCCTCTAGTCATCTAGAATGCAGCCTTGAACTCTCCCCATTGTCAGTTTAAATTAAGCCAGGATCCGTACTTTTATCATTCCCCCCAAAATCTTGGAGGACAGTTATCAGATGGAAAATGGGACCAAAAAAACTAGGAGAAATACTCACCGAAACTGACACACTGAGGCTGAAATCAGCCTTCTATAAAAATGATACAAAAAGGAACCCAATGACAGAGGCATTTGTGAGTATCTTTTTAGATGAGGATAAGCTGTTTCCCTTTTAGCCAACTTTAAGTGAATTCACATCCCTTCTCCAGCTGAGTCCTAAAGTCTGGTATGCTACTGGAACATATGCTACTGGACTAGGGACATTCTTGCTTAAAAACCTCCTGTGGCTATAATGACAGACTAGACCAAGCAGTCCATACTTTCAACTTTAGCAAGAGAAGCTCTTCACAGACCAACAGTGCCTACCCTACAAACAATCTCCTGCTACCCTGCCTGGTGATTATATATGTGTGTGTTTGTGTGTGTGTGTGTATATATATATATATATATACACACATACATACATATATATACATATATGTAAAACAGCTTTATTAAGATATAACTTACATACCATAAAATTCACCCACTTTAAGTGTACAACTCAATGAATTTTAGAATATTTACTTAGTTGTACAACCATCACTACAATCTATTTAATTTTAGAACATTTCCATCACCCTAATTTCCATTCCTCTGTGAAGTAAGGAAGAAAGTACGGCTAATTGCTGAGGGCTGTGTTGACACCGAAAGAGAAGAAAGCGCGTTTTCTTCATAAACGAGATTTTAATTTCGCCTGAAATCAATGCCCTGGGTTTGCTGGCAGTCTGAATTCGGTTTCCCCTTCTGCCTAACATTTCAGAGATTATTTTTTTAATCGAGACAAATCATCCTATTAGCGGCGGTAATTTCAGTACTGTTCTCAGGACATGACTGAGAGCCATTCAGATGTCTCGTCGGAGTCTATTTCATAACCCGTAAAAACACAAATTAAAAAAATTCTCTAAACAAGGGCTTTGGCGTTTCTCGCCCGACTTCCCATCCCCCAAATTTGGGTCGCCGCGGGGAACCACATGAGATCATCAGTTCTGATTGGTTGAAATCCATGGATGGGGCTTGCTGATTGGGCAGTGCTTCTCTTTGTTCCTGCTAACCGATTCAAGTTTCTCGCCGTACTTGGTTCTTTTCCACTTTTCTTTAATAAGTTGGAGTATCATCTTTCCCCCCTGTGTCCAGTGAATGGAGGCAAGAGTGGGAGTTACATGGATATATACAGATATTAATTCCCGCAATGTTTTCTGACTCAGGGATGCCTCAGTTGTTTTCATTTTAACCACACCATTGGGCTGCAGACTCCTGTGCCTTGGCTAATGGTTACAGCTTTCTTTTATGAGTAGTTGGGTGGCCCTGAAAAGGGCCTTTGGTTGAGAAATGCTAACTCCTGATGGCGAAATCGGAAAGCTTAACCGCCGAAGCCGTAGAGAGTGCGTCCCTGGCGCTTAAGCGCATAGACTACGTCCATGGCGGTTACAGTCTTGCGCTTGGCGTGCTCGGTGTAGGTGACGGCGTCCCGGATCACGTTCTCCAGGAACACTTTCAGCACCCCGCGGGTCTCTTCGTAGATGAGGCCGGAGATGCGCTTCACACCGCCACGCCGGGCCAGGCGGCGGATGGCGGGCTTGGTGATGCCCTGGATGTTGTCGCGCAGAACCTTGCGGTGGCGCTTAGCGCCTCCCTTACCCAGACCCTTGCCGCCTTTGCCGCGTCCAGACATGGTTCTGATTGAAACAAACCAACAGCAACTGACAAAGAAGGGGAGAACGGATCCTTATATACCTACCACCTCTCCCCCGCCCAACCCCCTCCAAAGAGAGAATGAAAAGCGCGCAAAACGGAAGTGTGACGCCAACAGTCCCCTCCCTTAACCCCGCCTCCAAGCCCCGGGAACTCAAGCGGAAGGGCGGGGAGGGCGGGGCGGGTGGGGCAGGTGGGAAGAGGTCAGTTTGACCAATAGTCTGCTTCCTTGACTGGGCTACTGTTTTAACTACAGTACTTGGAGAAATTAGGCTTAGAGGAAACATGATTCCAAATATCCTAAGTAGAAGAAATACTTAAAAAGGTGAAAATTTATTATCAATAAATTTGATAATCGTAAAAATATCAAGATCAAAGTTAGAAACGTAAAAATGTTTATACTCATACTATTCCTGTTTGTTTCACAATACTCACAAGGCCATGTTTTAAAAATGCTCTGCAAATGCCAATCATTCCGCGTGCCTCTGAAACTGGCTCTTTACTAAGGTAAGAGAAAACGGTACTATTTACATAAACACAAAGGGCCAGTGTGTTCGCATACGCAGTGGATATTTAGACAAAAATTATCCATAATCTGACAAGTGTTGATGCATGTCTTTATACTCCCAAACAGATGCAGTTATACTGAACTTGAGTTAAGTTAGTTTCTTACAGCCCTTACTTGAAAACGTGGGTGGCTCTGAAAAGAGCCTTTGGTTGAAATTTCAGAGAAAAGCAGTAATTATGCCCGCTCCCCGCGGATCCGGCGGGCTAACTGGATGTCCTTGGGCATGATGGTAACACGTTTAGCATGGATGGCACACAGATTGGTGTCCTCGAAAAGACCCACCAGATAGGCTTCGCATGCCTCCTGCAGTGCCATCACCGCCGAACTCTGGAAGCGCAGGTCGGTCTTGAAGTCCTGGGCAATCTCACGCACAAGGCGCTGGAAAGGCAGTTTACGGATAAGAAGCTCTGTGGACTTTTGGTAGCGGCGGATCTCGCGCAAGGCCACGGTGCCAGGTCGGTAGCGGTGGGGTTTTTTCACGCCGCCGGTGGCCGGCGCACTCTTGCGAGCCGCTTTGGTGGCCAGCTGTTTGCGAGGCGCTTTGCCGCCAGTGGACTTACGAGCAGTTTGCTTAGTACGAGCCATAACAAGTGACAGGTAAACAGGCGTACCGAATATTAACGCAAAATACCGCCCAGCAGTTTGCTAGTATTTATAGTACCTAAGGTGAAGTGATTGGGCGAGAAAAATGTTTAAATATTACGTTACAGGTTCTGATTGGTCTACATTTAAACTTTCCAAAAACCGTGCAGTTTCGTTGGCCACTACGTTATATCTTTGGCTCTTTTCAAATTGTTTATTTGTTCTTTTCCGCACACGATTTTCATGAGAATGCAATGCCTTGAGCGTTACCTTTTCGAAAAAACAGACCTTAACTTCATTAGTACTGTAGTTCTGTATATTTATTTATGTTCTGGGGGGGAGGGGAGATTGAGGGAATATTGCCCTAATGTACTCTACATTCCCTGCTCGATAATCCGATAACGGATTATAAATTTCTAAAACCATTTCACAAAAGAAATCCCTCTGTAAAGCTTAAACTGAGAAACTAATTTGAAACCTACAAGATGTAAACTCAAGCATAGTAAAATCAAACTAGCGTTTCCAGAAATATTTCCTGTAACAAGGTACTTCTTTGTTAAGTGTTGTTTATGCTCTGACTTTACACTTGGAACTAACTGAAACTTAAGTTTTCTAAAGTTTAGAATACATTTAGCCGGGCACAACGCCGGACACACAATCACGCCACGCACGACGTCTCAGAGTTTACCTATGCGGAGCAGGCGACGGACTACGGCCTATGGATGTATTACGGACGAAAACAAGGACAGCTTAATATTGCCAACGACTATTCCTCTACGTCACGTAAAATAGTCGACTTTAAAAACATCTGATGAGGGTTTCCCTGGTGGTGCAGTGGTTGAGAGTCTGCCTGCCGATTCAGGGGACACGGGTTCGTGCCCCGGTCCGGGAGGATCCCACATGCCGCGGAGCGGCTGGGCCCGTGAGCCGTGGCCGCTGGGCCTGCGCGTCCGGAGCCTGTGCTTCGCAATAGGAGAGGCCACAACAGCGAAAGGCCCGCGTTCTGAAAAAAACAAAAAACACCGAATGAGAACCTTTTATACGAAGAAGCGGTAACCCAGATTCTACCTTCTGATTGGCTAAGTTTATTATACTGGGTAGCCATTAAGAAAGGAGATCTAGCATCCTTCATTTGCATGGAGGGTTTCTATTCCATTTGAAGCTGTTTAACCCATTAGACACGGGAGGTACAAATTATTATTTAAATAAGAACATTCTGCATGCATATTTTCTCTTTTAAAAGCTTTGTTTGATTAGAAGCCACGTTTATTACTCTAAGAAAAGTTTGTTTTTCCAGAAATTTTCACTTACGAAACCTTCACCTTGGAGATTCTATACCTGTTATAAATGACTATCCTTCAAACTAAGACGCATAGTTCCAACTGTTCTTTTTCAAGTTCTTAGAAATTACGTAATGCATTTTGTAAATACAGACTCTCAAGAAAACACGTAACAAAGGGTGGTAAAGAAGATGGACGAATCGTGCGTCTGGAACCCGTATATTATTGGCCACAAGCCGGAAACAAGCTCTTATGTGGTCTGAGGGCTACCAGGGAAGCTCGGGTTACTGAGGCCCGTGCGGACTTGTTTGAAAACTGCAGTCGCGCGCGCGGGAATGACTCGTCACTGCATTCTCCCTGCTGCTAGGCGATCCCAGGGCAGAATTGTGAGGGGATGTCATCCAGAACGGGGCTGTGAAAGGGGCATTTTATTGTCTCAGTAGTTAGCCTGATTCGCAGTCTGAAGTCGTTTTAGCATTGTTGATGCTTTTACAACCACAAACAAGTTAAAGCGAGACTTCCCTAAAATATTATCCCCGGGCTGTGCTTTCACACTAAAGCAACGTATCCCCCACCCTCGCCCCGACACCCACACCCACCGCCCTCCCGCGTGCAATGCCTGTCCGGGAACAGTTCAGTCCACCCAGTGCTTACTTGATGTTTCTCTTGTGCTAGGTTTTGAGCTTGGGATATGTTGTGAGGATGAAAAGGGGTCGAAAGTTCGTTAAGTGCATTAGACTGTAGAAGCAAGTTGCAATTACAGAAATTGTTTGCGTGCTGTTTTCCATCGGTGCAGCTTGAGTGTTAATTGCAGTATTAGCCAGTTCTTTTGCTTTCTACAATTCTTTTTTGCCCCAAATAGATGCACGCTGGTTCAGACCAAGGGCACCGGCGTCTTGGGTCTACCACACATCACTCAGCGCTGCCAGGAAAGGCAATGGCATCGATGAGAACTTGTCCCAGACCTGCAGACCAGGCCTACATCCCCTTGCTTTCTGCTCTCCCTCCCCAGTCACTTAAGACACAACGTTTTGCATTTATTGCAGATTAGAAACACATGTCCTTTTGGCATTGCTTCCTAGAGGCGAGGTTTCACGTGAAACTCCTTGGATTCTATGTGATTGCCTTTACAGCTCTTTCCCACCCCACCTCCCCCTAGGAAAAAAACCTGCTTTTTTAAAGGTAAGTAGCACCCTCTGATGGTAATGGGCGGCAGAGCCGTACCCTTCCCTGCCTAGTATTTGTTTCCATTAGGCGACCGGCGGGGGGGTGGATGGGGGGAGGAGGGGGGCAGGGTGCTGTCTGGGTGCCTCAGTGCAAGCGGCAGGGAAGAAGGCCTATAGGCCCCAGCGGCCGGCATTGGCCTTCGGAGACCCGGCGGGGCGTGCAGGGGGCGCTAGGGTGCCGGGGGCGGGTGCCAGCGCGCACCAATCACAGCGCAGCCTCGCCCTATAAATACCGCGCGCGTGGACCGCTCGGGTTTTACTCCCTTGTCAGGTCCTAGTTGATTACTTAGTTCTTCTTTACTTCCGTCATGTCCGAGACCGCACCACCGGTTGCAGCTGCTTCCACTCCCCCTGAGAAGCCTTCAGGTGGCAGGAAGGCGAAGAAGCCTGCGAAGGCTGCAGCAGCCGCCAAGAAGAAACCCGCGGGTCCTTCAGTCTCGGAGCTGATTGTGCAGGCCGTTTCTTCTTCTAAGGAGCGCAGTGGCGTGTCCTTGGCTGCGCTCAAGAAGGCGCTGGCGGCCGCCGGCTACGACGTGGAAAAGAACAACAGCCGCATCAAGCTGGGCCTTAGGAGCCTGGTGAGCAAAGGCACTCTGGTGCAGACCAAGGGCACCGGCGCCTCGGGCTCTTTCAGGCTCAACAAGAAAGTAGCCTCGGTGGATAGCAAACCCACCGCCACAAAGGTGGCAGCGAAAGCGAAGGTAACAAGTTCTAAGAAGCCCAAGAAGGCTACTGGGGCGGCTGCTGGTAAAAAAGGTGTCAAGACTCCGAAGAAGGCTAAAAAGCCTGCGGCGACAAAGAAATCCTCCAAGAGTCCCAAGAAGTCCAGGGTTGTGAAGCCTAAGAAAATAGGCAAGAGTCCTGCTAAAGCCAAAGCTGTGAAACCCAAAGCGGCCAAAGCAAAGGTGACCAAACCAAAGACTGCTGCCAAGCCCAAGAAGGCAGCACCGAAGAAAAAGTAAAAGTTCCGGTTGGAAGCCGCTTCCAATAACCCAACGGCTCTTTTAAGAGCCACCTACTTATTTCAAGGAAAGAGCTTTAAGTACACAGCTTTCCTGTCTTACAAGTTTCATAAATTTCAGCCCTATGCAAATACAGTGTGTTGAAGCCAATCGTTGCTCCACGTCAGAATTCTTCTGAGATTAAGTTAAATTCTCGTTGTGGGATTTGTAAATTGATTCCTGAGGATGCTGGTGGGGGTTTTTTTGGTTTGTTTTTTTTTTTTGGTCTCCCAAGTGATTTAAACTTCAACGCTCAGAAGCTATTTCCCTAGTCCCGTTTTAACCTGAAGCTTACATCTCTACCTGTACGTTAGAAGTACCTGGGGGAGATTTTTGAACCGATCCTGAAGTCCCACACCCCAAACATTTGTCCTCAGTGGTAACTACCTGTAGCTGCGATTGAACCCCCCGTGGCTGAGGCTGGGTCCGTCTACTATGTGCTCGTTTGTCTACTCAACATTTCCTTAGCGTTCTCTGAGAGACCAAAGTGGGCACATTATGTTCTTGGGCAATATTGCTAAATCGGCCTTTTCCAAAATTGGGTGGCCCTGAAAAATGCTTTTGAGGAGATGTGGCTCAAGAGCTGTCTGACCTTGGGAATGACGGTGATCCTCTGGTTTACATGGTACTCAGACTGGTGTCCTTCAGCTTACCAGGTAGGCCTCACATGCCTCCTGCAGCGACAACACAGTCGAGCTCTGACCTTGCAGTTCATTCACGCTCGGCGACTTACCCTGGGTCCATTTGCAGGTTGTCAGCTAGTCCTGGTTTCTCTTTATAGAAAAAGAACTGCCCTGATTGGATAATATTTGAAACTCCCACTCTGTGCCTAACTAGATCATATTTCTCCGCCTGCAGGGTTTTCAACCCTGGTGCCCTACGCCACGTTAAATACTCGGGGACACTTTCACAGAATTGCCCCTTTAAGCTTTTGAAATTTTAATTCTGGGATTCATTTTAATAACATCTTTTTTCACGTCCGAGAAAAAAAAAAAGTACCATATGTTGAACCAGGTTTACTCACTTTTACTTAACGAAGCTCAATTAGTTGTAAAACTTTTACATATGTGCATACAAATTTTTTTTTTTTTTTTTTCAGTACGTGGGCCTCTCACTGCTGTGGTCTCTCCCATTGCGGGGCACAGGCTCCGGACGCGCAGGCCCAGTGGCCACGGCCCACAGGCCCAGCCGCTACGCAGCACGTGGGATCCTCCCGGACCGGGGCACGAACTCGTGTCCCCTGTATCGGCAGGCGGACTCTCAACCACTGCGCCACCAGGGAAGCCCTAAGTTCTTTAATAGTCAATTGTTTTATGTTTTGTCTTTTTTTCCCCATTGTTTTGCATGGCTCCTTGCATTCCTTTTATGTCTGCCTTACTGTCACTTCACATACCTACTCCCCTTCCCCAAACAGGTATGTAGCTATTCATGTTTTCCTTTGAATTCAGTCTTTTACATTCACTTATCCATAAACATGCATGATTGTTTTCTTTTTCTGGTAGGGTTTTATTATTATTTACAAAATGGCGATATGTATGCTTCTGCTTTTCTCTTAACCTTAAAGGAAATCCTTTCAAGTCAAATCTTTTTTGTTTTAATGTCCTGCATGTGGAGTAGAATAATTTATTCATCCATTTCATATTGATAAGTATTGACGTCTCTGTTTACAACTGCTGAGCATGGTGCAATAAGCAATAGAATTACAAAGCTGAAATTGCTAGATTAGTTAGAGTGTAATTTAAATTTCAGTTGGCCCTGACATAGCCTGAAAATGGCTCCCCCTCCTGCATTCCAGCCACCAGGGTGTGATCTCATTAATTTCTGCCAGTCTAAAGGGGGTAAAATTATTTCACATTGTCGCTTTGATTTGCATTACCATGACCACCAGTGCATCCTTTCTTTAGGTTTATTGGCCTTTTGAATAAGCTTTTCAGAGAATTTCCATTTTTATCTCTGCTAATTTTTCATTGGGCAGTTTGTCTTTTTCCTGCCCAATTGTGTTTTTTATATGATAGAAAAATGAACCTTATGCTTATCACCTGTGTTGCAGATAGTTTTCTACTCTTGGCTTTTATCTCTATATTTCCTTTGTTTATGATATATTTTCCATTTATATGTATTATATAAAATTTATTAGATATGTATAAAATTTGAATATTAGACATTTTAATCACAAATGTATCTTTTATAGCTTCTAGATTTCCACTCTTGGTTTAGAAACTGAATCCCACCCCTCTATTATTTATTCACCTCCTAGCTTTACTTGTAAAAATTTTTGCTTCTTAAAAAATGTTTAGTTTCTAATCCATCTAGAATTTGTTTTATGTAGTTTAAGATAGAATCCAAGTTTACATCCTTCCAGATGGATGGCCAGTTGTTTTAACACCATTTGTTAAATAATCCATTCACTTCTCACACTGAACTGAAATAGATCATTTTTATTATTAAATTCTTATATAATGAGATCTATTTCTGTATTCTCATTCTTTTCTACTGTTCTCTCTGTATGAGTCATGTGTCCTTCTCAATTCCATTCCTAATTAATTTCCTTGTTTCTACTGTGAATGGAATACTCATTTCCTATTTTTAGGTCTTACTGCTAGGAAGGAAGAAATGTATTGATATGTTGTATCCAGCAAACTTACTGATTTCTATAATTCTACTTCCTTTAACTCCTTAAACTAAGAGCCCCTTGAGTTTTTCCTAGTCATTAGCAAAATAATTTTAACTTTTTTGTTTTCCTTAAATGTGAATACCAAGCATTTAATTTTCTTTTTGTATAGCATTTGCTAAGAATTTCCAAAATAAAGTTGAATAATATTTTTAGGAGGCATCCCTTTTTAGTTATTGGGTTTTTTTTGTTTGTGTTGTTTGTTTGTTTGTTTGTTTGCGGTACGCAGGCCTCTCACTGTTGTGGCCTCTCCCGTTGAGGAGCGCAGGCTCTGGACGCGCAGGCTCAGCGGCCATGGCTCACGGGCCCAGCCGCTCTTCTGCACGTGGGATCTTCCCAGACCGGGGCACGTACCCGTGTCCCCTGCATCGGCAGGCGGACTCTCAACCACTGCACCACCAGGAGAGCCCTAGTTATTGGTTTTAATTAGCATGGTATTAAGTGTTGTCCTTTAGAATAATATCTGTTATTAACTTTTTGTATGTCCATTATATTTAAATGGTTACCTTCAATTCCTATTTTACTTTAAAAAAATATTTAAATGGCTGCTGTACTTCATGTATTGATATAATCATATGGTTTTTCTCTTTTAATTTGTTCAGTGCTTTCTTAGATGTTAAGCCCTCAAACTCAATGTGGCTGAAAGAATGAGATGAGTTTCCTAAGATGGTCATCTATAAGAGAGAAGCAAGTGTGCTGTGGTGGAGTTGGGGGAGGGTGAATCAGAAATTCTGTTATGAAATTTGCAGAGTCCAAGAGATTACCAAGTGGATAAGGGAGTAATCAACTGGGTTCAACTGTTGATGATAGACTGAAGTGATTAGAAGCCTGAGAATAGTTCCTTGGTTTAGCAGTATGGAGGTCAGTAGTTTTGACAAGAGTAGTTTTGGGGAGGATGGAGTTGAATTAAGATGGAGTCATTGGTCTATGGATGGCATTTAAAGTCATGAGACTTGGTGAGACTGAGGTAGAGAAGAATATAAAGAAAGGGGAAAGGACAGAGGAGACCTGGCCCTGATCATTTATCATAAATCTGAATCATTATTCTACCTCTTTGTGCTTCCATTTGCTTATGTAAAAGCAAAACGGTTAGTATTTTTCATGGCCTGTTAGGAATAGAATAGACTAGAACATATTAGCGTGTGCACATTGTAAGGATAAATACGGCTTCCTGGAATTTAGGCTTCAGACACTTATGTTGTTAGGCATATGTGTGTATGTTCTGGGTCATAAAGAAGAAAGCATGTCTTATTGGGGTTACAGTCAAAGAAGTCTGAAACCCAGTGGTTAACATGCTCCTTATGGTCTTTTACAATTCCAGGAGTCTATTGTTTTGATGTTCTGACCACAGAATTATATCAGCTCTAACATCCATGTAAGAGGAGACAGACTTGAAATCAATCTCATTGATTGTCTGAGAGATCTTCTGAGACAAGTAGGTAAGAGTGGTGACACAGAAATTAAATTCTTTACTAATAATTGGTTTGATTATCCCTGCCTGTGGGGTTTTTTGAAAGAAAAGAAAAAAGAGAGGGACAGAGAAGAGAAGGTTATATGACTGCCAGAACAATTGAAGACCAGTGGGGCCTCCTTAAGAAGATATAAACCATAAATAAGGGGTTTTTCTGTGTAAGAAGTACAATAATAACACATAAAAGAAAAGAAAAAAACAAAGATGAGGGGAGAACTCTCTCATCTTGATGCTACAAGTTTTATTGTATCCTATGTGGCCAAAGTAAAAACGGGGAATATTGGGGGAGGAGAAGGGAATTTGTTTTTTTTTTTTATACCATAACATATTTTTCAGCTCTTCAACAATGTGCTCATGTAGAAAAATATAATTATTCTGTATATAAAAATAGAACTGGATTAAAAAAGAAGTACTAACTCCTAAATAGTAAAATGGCGGCCTTGCAAATACCCACAGTATTCCATTGTGCGATGCTACATAGTTTATTTCACCAGTCACCTATTGCTGGATTCTTAAAAATTTAGTTAACAACAATTACATAATCATTTTCAAGTGTGTCTCAAAAGTAGGTCTCCAGAAGTGGGATTTCTGTTTCAAAGGGTGAAAAGTAACATTGCAAATAACAGGGCATAGTAAAAGTATAACGATGGAAGCTTAAAAACAAATACAAATACCTGAAGACAAAAATATTACTAGATTTCAACTATCATGGGTCACATCTTTTTTAATTTTATTTTTTAATAAATAA
Source organism: Kogia breviceps (assembly GCF_026419965.1). NCBI lineage: Eukaryota > Metazoa > Chordata > Mammalia > Artiodactyla > Physeteridae > Kogia > Kogia breviceps. The sequence goes on from NC_081319.1 coordinate 86,995,132, forward strand.
TTTGATTCAAAAATCAAAACCGTATGAAAAGATATGCACCTAGAAGTCAAGTTCCACACCACTGTCCCTGACGACACAGTTCCCCTTCCACTATTTCTTTATGTAAATAGAAATGAAAAATATATATACTCTTCCTTCTCACCCTTTCATAGGATAATATATACATGTTCTCTACCATTGTTCACTTAGCAGTATGTCCTGGAGCTGTGTCTACAACAGGAAACAGAAGTCTTCCTTTTTCTTTCCATGGGTACATGATATTCATTGTGTAAAGGAACAACGGTTTATTCTGGTTTCAGAAGCTCTATATATATTAGCGAGATTAGCCCTTTATAATAAGAGTTGCAAAATATTTTTTTCAGATAGTCATTTGTCATTTAACTTTGATTATGATAAAATTTGTTATGCAGCCTTTTTATTTTTACATAATTGAATTTACCAATATTTTCTTTCATGGATTTGGATTTTGAGTATTATTTAGAAAGGTCTTTCCCACTTCAAGAATCAAAGGAAAAAAAAAAAGAATCAAAGGAATTTGCCTATATTTTCTTTAAGTACTTCTGGCTTTTTGTTTTGTTTCACTTTTATGTTTCAATCTTTGATCTACTTGAAGTTCCTTCTGGTGTTTTACAAATGGCTATCTAGTTGTCTCAGCACTATTTAAAAAGTCCATCTTTACTCCTAGTGATTAGAAATGCTTTCTTTATTGGATACAAAATTCCTGTATTGTCTATTTCTAGACTTTCTATTCTGTTGTGTCAGTCTTTCTGTTAAGCACTAATACCACATTGTTTTAATTGAGGATTGATGATCCTTTATAAAATATGAATAAGATCATCCACTCTTCCTGTTCTTATTTTTCAATTATAGAGCAATTGTAGGACAATTCCAGCTTTTCAAATAACTGTGGAATTCTTAGAGCTAGAAAAGCCTTGGAAGTCATTTAGTTTTTGTTTCTGCCAGGGAAAATTCTGTAGGAACTAACATGCTCTCTGAACTCCACCCCACAGCATCTCCTTACCAGCTATTAAAGGCCAATAATATCTTAAGGGTAGTATGCTTTTATGTTGAATCTATACTGAGCCATGGTCAATGCAAAACTGTGAGAAAAAAGGGGAGTACGTTTTATAATTTGTGGGTTCTCTCTTTGAACTAATTTATCACTTCTTCCTTGAAACTCTCTGGAGGGTCACGATGCTTCCCTTTCCACATGGGAACTCCTAACTACAAAGGGAGATGTAAGGAAGTAGGTGAAATATTCTCATTCCAGTGCCTAGGAAGATGATGTAGCTTTGGTAAACAGCCACTCTCTGCCACACTTCTGCATGTTTCTGTTTTTAAAAGGCTCATTCACTTATTAGTTGACTCTTCAGAGAGAGGGCAAGGTCCAAGTGTGAAAGCCTAGACAATGTGTAGGTTGAATTATGTCCCACCCACTCCCCCTTCCCCCAAAAGTTATGTTTAAATCATAACCCCCATTGCTTCAGAATGTAACCTTATTTGGAAATAGGGTGGTTGCAAATGTAATTCAGTTAAAATGAGGCCACGGTTGAATAGAAAGGGCCCCTCTGATTGGCAATTCCTAGTAGACCAGCTCCGGCCTGCCACTCTCCTGCCAATGTGGAAGGGAGGCCGCAGCCCAAGGGCAGCCCCTGGGGGTCCTGCCGCCTGCCCTGCTATAGCTGGGGGGAAACACTTGGCCCGAGTGGGGGTGGGACCTTGAACGCCCCCAGGACCCGCATCAGGAAAGAAGTGAGAGTGCCCCGTGGAGGGGGGGAGGTGCTGAAGTTATCTTGTGGTTCGTCTTGGGTGTGGTGGGCCTGGGTAAGGCCAAAGAAGTGACACCCCGGCGACACCCCCCGGGGAGAAGACCCTTCAGCGTCACCTACAGAACCACAGGATGTCAGTCCTCTGCCTGAGCTCCCCTCCCTCACGTCCACACCCCTTTTTAATTTGTCTGGAGCAGGCCAGTCTTCAGTAAGTTATTTAAATGCTCTCTACATACCGGAATTTGCTTCAAGGGTTGAGAACCTCTGATCTGGGCGGAGCCCCTCACAGTAGTGAATGTTGTTTTTTCGACGATCTCTAAAACTGAGTTAATATTTTTCTGGAGTAATGGTAGGCCCAGAGAAAGATTGAATTGCCCAGGATTCCACAAAGATTAAGTGATGGTGGCCCAAGAATTCCTCTTCAGCAGGTCAGAAGTATAAAAGTGCTTTGCAATCATTATATAAATTAACAAAAATCTTGTTTATTGTGTTGTATACCTAGTGCTTTGTGCCTGAGCACTTCTCACTACAAACTGGGAATATTGCCCCACTATTACACTTGAGGAAGCAGATGGAGGCACAGAGGGGTGGTGTCACTTGTCTACTTGTAAGTAAAATCAGAAATTGGACATAGATCTGGCTGGATCATAGAAAGGTGGAAATTTTGTTTGTTTGTTTGTTTGCTTTGTTGTTGGTGTTTTTTTGGAAATTTTTATTTTTAAACTTTACCTAATATCTTTAATGGATCGCAGGATGTCCAGAGAACTAAAAAACTCAGGAGTGGCATCAAGAATGAAAAAAGGAAAAAAACCAGTCTCATCCTCAGAGAACCTAGAGAAAAGAGACACAGGAAGACTGATGGCTGAGATACAAGATGTGGGAAGGAGAAGGAGCTCTGAAGACTGGAGGCCCTGCCCATGAATTGGAGTGATGAGTGGACACCCAGTTCCTGGAATATGACAGACTGGATCATTTTTACTTGTCCAGAGGCATCAGGATAAACTCAAGGAGATTAGCATAGTCTCTTGGCCACAAGCTAATTAATATGCTAATCAAGCACCTTCTTTCTTTCTTTCTTTCTTTTTTTTTTTTGCGGTACGAAGGCCTCTCACCGCTGTGGCCTCTCCTGCTGTGGAGCACAGGCTCCGGACGCGCAGGCCCAGCGGCCATGGCTCACGGGCCCAGCCGCTCCGCGGCATGTGGGATCCTCCCGGACCGGGGCACGAACCTGCGTCCCCTGCACCGGCAGGCAGATTCCCAACCACTGAGCCACCAAGGAAGCCCCAAGCACCTTCTTGAACAACAATCACTGTCTTCCTTATTCCTGGTGAAGAAGGGACTTTTTTGGGGTGAAGAGCCTATGTGCAGAGCTCCTGCATTTCCAGTCCCAGCTGCCTGATAACGCCGTTCTCTCCCTGCGAGTCCCAGAGAACCGGTGCACAGACTCCACTTCAGGCTGTTGGTGTGAGTGGGCTTGAGAGGCTAGGCTGAGAGAGGAGGATGTGAGGAACCGTTCTCACAGAATCCCAGGCACTGAGGCTGTTTGTGCGGATGATGAAAGTGGAATTATTGATGGTGCTGAGAGCTCTAATAGACCTTGTCTTTGGGGAGAAACTGGTGCTGAATCTACTGACTAGGCACTCAGAATGTCTCTGCATCTCTGTCCCTCCTTAATTTAGATTTTGAGACTGTATGCAGCAAATTTCTTATGATAGATTTCAAAAATTGCCGTAAATTTATCTCATCTTATTGCTCGTTACAATGTGACATTGTAGCTCCTCTCATCAAGAGGTGGAGTTTATATCCCTGTTCCTTGAATCTGGGCTTGGCCAAGTGATCTAAAAAATGTGACCTGAGCAGATGCTTGAAAAGAGCCTGGCACATTGCAGCTTGTCCCCGTCTTGTTTCTCCTGCAGCCCTGAAACACCCATGTTACGAAAGAGACTGAGCTCGTCTGCTGGAGAATGAAGCACCCAGTCAACAGCCTACCAACTGCCAGACTTGCAGGTGAGGCCATCCTATATTACCCAATGCCAGCTGACTCTCCAGCTGATAGAGACACAGGAGAAGAACCAGCAGAATTCAACCCTGGCTATAAGAGCCACCAGCTGACCTACAGAATTGTAAGTGAATAAATGGTAGTAGTTTTAAGCAAATAAGTTTTGGGGTGGTTCGATACTCATCAAATATTGGCACATGCTTAGTGAATGGCCATGAATTAGTCTTCTAGGACAGTGACAGCTTTGCCTGTCCTTCAGGAGAAGCAACCATGCTTCTGCAGCAAATCCCAGATGCATCCAGCTCCTTGTTCTCTCCCCTCCCCCCTCCTTTTCTTTTTTTTCATTTTTATATCCCTCCCTTTCCTACGTTAGGAAACAGAAGTGGGGATTAATGAAGTGGTCTAGGCTCCAGTGATGTTTTTACCTGCAAACTTTAGCATTCTCCATTCCCATCTCCTCGGAAAGATTCTCCCATCTGATTCCACATTATCAAAGCCCCTCCAGGTTCCCAGCTCCTGGAGGGGTTGGCTGATGACAGTGAGAGTTATGGAAACATAAGAGATGGGTAGGGGAAGTGGGGGAAAGGGAAAGAGGAAGATAAGAATATATCAATAGTATTTTAAATAAATGTTCATATACTGTGACTCGAAAACTTTCTTTCAAAAACCCACCCTGATTTCGGTATCAGGGTTATGGTGGCCTCATAGAATGAGTTTGGGAGTGTTCCTCCCTCTACAGGCCAATATCAGTGATGAACATAGATGCAAAAATCCTCACCAAAATACTAGCAAACAGAATCCAACAGCACATTAAAAGGATCATACACCATGATCAAGTGGGGTTTATTCCAAGAATGCAAGGATTCTTCAATATATGCAAATCAATCAACGTAATACACCATATCAACAAACTGAAGGAGAAAAACCATATGATCATCTCAATAGATGCAGAGAAAGCTTTTGACAAATTTCAACACCCATTTATGATAAAAACCCTGCAGAAAGTAGGCATAGAAGGAACTTTCCTCAACATAATAAAGGCCATATATGACAAACCCACAGCCAGCATCGTCCTCAATGGCGAAAAACTGAAACCATTTCCACTAAGATCAGGAACAAGACAAGGTTGCCCACTCTCACCACTCTTATTCAACATAGTTTTGGAAGTTCTAGCCACAGCAATCAGAGAAGAAAAAGAAATAAAAGGAATCCACATCAGACAAGAAGAAGTAAAGCTGTCACTGTTTGCAGATGACATGATACTATACATAGAGAATCCTAAGGATGCTACCAGAAAGCTACTAGAGCTAATCAATGAATTTGGTAAAGTAGCAGGATACAAAATTAATGCACAGAAATCTCTAGCATTCCTATACACTAATGATGAAATATCTGAAAGAGAAAATAAGGAAACACACCCATTTACCACTGCAACAAAAAGAATAAAACATCTAGGAATAAACCTACCTAAGGAGACAAAAGACCTGTATGCAGAAAATTATAAGACACTGATGAAAGAAATTAAAGATGATACAAATAGATGGAGAGATATACCATGTTCTTGGATTGGGAGAATCAACATTGTGAAAATGACTCTACTACCCAAAGCAATCTACAGATTCGATGCAATCCCTATCAAACTACCACTGGCATTTTTTACAGAACTAGAACAAAAACTTTCACAATTTGTATGGAAACACAAAAGACCCCGAATAGCCAAAGCAATCTTGAGAACGAAAAATGGAGCTGGAGGAATCAGGCTCCCTGACTTCAGACTATACTACAAAGCTACAGTAATCAAGACAGTATGGTACTGGCACAAAAACAGAAATATAGATCAATGGAACAGGATAGAAAGCCCAGAGATAAACCCATGCACATATGGTCACCTTATCTTCGATAAAGGAGGCAACAATATACAGTGCAGAAAAGACAGCATCTTCAATAAGTGGTGCTGGAAAAACTGGACAGATACATGTAAAAGTATGAAATTAGAACACTCCCTAACACCATACACAAAAATGAACTCAAAACGGGTTAAAGACCAAAATATAAGGCCAGACACTATCAAACTCTTAGAGGAAAACATAGGCAGAACACTCTATGACATAAATCACAGCAAGATCCTTTTTGACCCACCTCCTAGAGAAATGGAAATAAAAAAATAAATAAACAAATGGAACTAATGAAACTTAAAAGCTTTTGCACAGCAAAAGATACCATAAACAAGACCAAAAGACAACCTCAGAATGGGAGAAAATAGTTGCAAATGAAGCAACTGACAAAGGATTAATCTCCAAAATTTATAAGCAGCTCATGCAGCTCAATAACAAAAAACAAACAACCCAATCCAAAAATGGGCAGAAGACCTAAATAGACACTTCTCCAAAGAAGATATACAGATTGCCAACAAACACATGAAAGAATGCTCAACATCATTAATCATCAGAGAAATGCAAATCGAAACTACAGTGAGGTATCATCTCACACCAGTCAGAATGGCCATCATCAAAAAAATCTAGAAACAATAAATGCTGGAGAGGGTGTGGAGAAAAGGGAACACTCTTGCACTGCTGGTGGGAATGTAAATTGATACAGCCACTATGGAGAACAGTAAGGAGGTTCCTTAAGAAACTAAAAATAGAACTACCCTATGACCCAGCAATCCCACTACTGGGCATATACCCTGAGAAAACCATAATTCAAAAAGAGTCATGTACCAAAATGTTCATTGCAGCTCTATTTACAATAGCCAGGACATGGAAGCAACCTAAGTGTCCATCAACAGATGAATGGATAAAGAAGATGTGGCACATATATACAATGGAATATTACTCAGCCATAAAAAGAAATGAAACTGAGTAATTTGTAATGAGGTGGATGGACCTGGAGTCTGTCATACAGAGTGAAATAAGTCAGAAGGAGAAAAATAAATACCGTATGCTAACACATATATATGGAATCTAAGAAAAAAAAAGATGTCATGAAGAGACTAGGGGTAGGATGGGAATAAAACAGAGACCTACTAGAGCATGGACTTGAGGATATGGGGAGGGGGAAGGGTAAGCTGTGATGAAGTGAGAGAGTGGCATGGACATATATACACTACCAAACGTAGGATGGATAGCTAGTGGGAAGCAGCCGCATGGCACAGGGAGATTAGCTAGGTGGTTTGTGACCACCTAGAGTGGTGGGATAGGGAGAGTGGGAGGGAGGGTGACGCAAGAGGGAAGAGATATGGGAACATATACATATATATATATATATATGTATAACTGATTCACTTTGTTGTAAAGCAGAAACTAACACACCATTGTAAAGCAATTATACTCCAATAAAAATGTTAAAGAAAAATAAAAACCAAGACTTGAAAATCACACACACACACAAATAAAACCCACCCTGAGGTAAACAAGAGAAATGGAAACCTACTTACATACAATGATGTTCATTTGAACATAAGTTATAATTGCAAGAAACAACCTGAGCATATGTGCTATTATGAGATCGCTATAGTCATTTAAAACCACATATTAGCATGTTTAATGCCATGGGGGAATGCTCACACTGAGAAAAACATGCAAGATCAAATATATGTATGAGGAAGGTGATTTACCACCACAGTAGGAGTGTTCATTCCTTAGAACTGAGAGTATAATTTATTGTATTTTACAGTATTCCATAATAAATATCTGTTAATTTAATCATTTAATATCTATATATTTATATATAGAAAGAGGACAAGAGTGGGGGAGGTAGCAGTGGTTGCTGTCTCTGAAAAGTTGAGCTCAGATCTGGTTGTGGGTGAAGGTGGTAACTAAGATGTGACCCCAGAATGCAGGGTGCTGGATAGGGAAGGTGGAAAAGGCAATCACAGGTGCATTCCTGACCTGCTTCCCACTTTGAGTACTTGCTTTCATTTCCCTGGATGTCTTTTGAGGCACTGCGTAGATGGGGTCTCGGAATTGTTCGTCTGAAGCTCATTTGGTTGAAGATTTATCCATCCACATCATTCCCTCTTAGTTGAAGTTTTGCTCCTGGGATGTTAATTCCCTAACACTTCCTGTCTGCCAAGCTGGTGATCAAAATGAACTCATCCGGCTTCAGAAAAAGCTGGGAAAGACTACTCTGAACGTAGAATACATTATGCTCAAAGGCTCTTGGACCAGAATGACCTTGGCATTGTCTAGGACCGAAGAGAAGGCCACTGTATATGGAAAATGAGAAGTGGGAGGAACAGATTATTAATCCAGAAAGGCAAGGTTTGCGGGGCCAGAATTTGCCTTCTAGGCCGTTATGAGGAGTTTGGACTTTACCTGAGAACAGACTCTTGCCGTGTCAGTTGGACTGTTTATGTTCCTCTGTCTCCTTCAGTTGCTATCCTGTCTGTCATTCCTGCTGTTCCCTGCCTGTCTGTGTCTCTGGTCCTCTGCTGCAGCACCACATACACTACACATACCTGACCCTTCATGCAATTACAGGGGGAGGGGGTGTCAAAAAGGTATCAGGAAGGGGCAACAGAGGGCCCCTCTTCTTTTGTTTCCTGGCTAATTATGTACCAGATGCTGAGGGTTTTCCAGACTGGGCACGTGAGACATTGGTCTGGGTGGGTGTGGGAGCCACACTCCCTGTAGCTCTCTGATGAATCTTGCTCAGAATTCTAACAACGTAGAGCTAAGCTGCCCGAGTTCATGTACTGCCTCACCAAGGTGGAAGGTGGCTTTGGACTAAGTTCTGGCTAATGGGATGCAAGCAGAAGGTTGTAGGTAGGTAGTAAAAGATAGCTCTTGGATACGTGCCCTTTGCTCAACTTCTGTATCTCTTTCACCATCTTACCTCTTGGAATGAAGGTGTGATGCCTGGAGCTTTAGAAGCTGTCTTGGATCCTAGGGATGGTGGGAGGGTTGCTGGAAGGCTTGGCGATTTTGTGGAGTTGCCATACCAGCCCAGGACTTTCTGGATTTCCTGCACTTCCCCATCTGGACTGCCTTTACATGAGAGAGACATGAACTTGTTTAAGCCACTATCCTTTTGGGTTTTCTATTCTATAGAACTTAATTGAGTCTTCAGCAGTACAATGAGTTGCTATCCTTAAAAAAAAAAATGCAGCCATAAATCCATGTGCTCTTGATTTGTTTTACTTTTTTCCCCTTATTTAATTGCAATTCTATAACTTTCTGAATTTCATTGGTATGTATTAGTCTGTTTAGATTTTCTTACCCCTTCTTCAGTCAGTTAGGTCTTTTAGTTCCTTTTAAAAAAAGTCACCTAGTCAAGATTTTCAGTTTTATATGCACATAATTCTTCAAATTGTTCTCAAAATTATCTCCAGTATATGCTTTTTCATGTTTCCATTTTTTTCTGTATTCTCCTTTTTAAAAAATCTTTATTAGAGCAGCCAATGGTTTATCTAATATAGTAGAATTTTTAACCCATAAGGACAAGTAGGACTTATTTTTCTTTCTATAACTTGCCTGCACCACAATCAACTTGTAATTTTATCTTTATTATCCTATGGTTTCCAAAGATTTATTTTGTTAATTAAAAATTTTTTTCGTTAGTTGAATGTTTATCATCACTTTTTCTTGGTCAGCAATTTAAATGTTTAAGGACATAGAATTTTCTCTGAGCAAAGCACCCTAGGTTTAAGTGTTTAAGGACACAGAATTTTCTCTGAGCAAAGCACTCTAGGCCCTGCCACCATTTTAAGGAGGATACCCCTCACTGGGCAGGACTATACTTGGATAAGACAGGACTGCAGGGCACCTAGAGGTAGAGATGAACTTAGCAATATCCAGATGGTGCCTTCACTTATCCTGCACGAAGGTGGGGTCTCTCAGTTATCCAGTGGGTCTGAGGTTCCAGAGTGGGTACGTGTGTTTGGACTATGGGGACAGAGAACAAATAACATTGGGGTTGCTTGTATAGGGGAGGAAACAATCATTTTCCTCTACCCATCTTAGGTTCTCCAACCAGGGACCTGTAAATTAGACTAAGAAGAGAAAAACAAAAGTTTATTAACATGTCGTGAAATAATAATAAAACATATGTATGTGTATATATACACACACACACACACACACACACACATATATATGAATACACACACACACACATTGGCCTCTTCCCTTGGTTCCTAGTACAGAGCTCCTAAATCCCTTGGAACTTCCTAGGTGATAGGAATGTCTCTTGTTCTAATGAGGCAATTCTTGGTGGGCTCCTGGATAGATCAGGATGGGGGCTGATCACCAGAAGGACCAGGCCATGATTAGTTGCTTGGAACTTTCAGCCTCACTCCCTAGCCTTTGGGAACAGAGGAGGGGCTGGAAATTAAATTGATGGATGATCATGCCCACATGATGAAGCCGCCATAAAAATCCTCAAAGTACAGGGTTTGGAGAGCTTCAGAGTTGGTGAACACATCCACATGCTGGGAGGCTGATGTACTCCAACTCCATGGGGACAGAAGCTCCTGTTCTAGGGACCTTTCTGGACCTCATCCTATGTATCTTTTCATTTGGTTATTTATTTGTATCCTTTATCGTATCTTTTATTACATAATAGACCAGTAAACAAAGTGTTTCTCAGAGTTCTGTGAGGTATTCTAACAAATGATCAAACCCAAAGAAGGGATCATGGGAACCTCCAATTTATAGCCAGTCAGTCAGAAGCACAGGTGACAACCTGGGCTTGCAACAGGCTTCTGAGATGGGGGTAGGAGGGTGGTTATTGCTCAAGCAGATCTCACCAGGTCTGGTAGCCATCCACACTTACTACATCAGATTATTGATGGCTCAGATTATTAATGGCTTACTATGGCTCAGATTATGAATCATGTCAGTGGTTAGATGAGTCATTGCATTTTTTATTTTCCTGCTCTTTTCTGCAGTTGACAGAGACAATTGCAGCTTTTCCTCATCCCCCATCTATGAGTTTAGATGGCACCAAACAAACTGGGAGAAGTCAGACCTCCTGGTCTCTGAGTCACCCTCCTGGTCACTCAAGAACTCTTAGAAATCAAAACTCTGAACCCATTGAAGAGGGATGGAGAGGACAAACCATAATCATCGCTATTATCTTGCTTTTCCCCAGCTCAGGCTGACCACTTGGGGTACTTTTACAGTCATTATAGTCATTTATTCAATACAGATTTATTAAGTATGCAGTAAAAACCCAGCACTATTTTAGGTACAAGGAAATAGCAGCGAAGAAAAGAGACCACATTTCTGCCCTCATGGGATTAAGATTATACTCTCTCTGCTAGTTAAAACAAGGAGGAGACTTTGCTCCTCCCCTTACATATCTGGGGGAGGCAGGAACAAAGGAGAATATTGATAGACCTGGAAGTAGGGCCGGAGAGTGTCAGAGAAGGAGGCCTTTGGGAAGGTGAAGATGTGGGAACCAGTGGTCATGTTGTAAAAGGATACAACTCCAGCCTCGAAGTCCAGAAAAATCCCCACAATCAGGGGCTGCTCCCTCAGATGAAGGAAAGTTAGGGGAGAGGTAAGCGCTACATAGCCTTTCTTTTTGCACAATCTGATGGCCCAGAATCCAGACTGGGGTGTCTGCACCATGACAGTGTCCCTCTGCACATTTTCCATACAGACTCCTAAATCCCACGCAGTTCCCTCTCCCACATCCACTTCAAAGTAATATTTTCCTGAGGAGAAGCCTTCACAGCCCAGGATACAGGGTAAGGCACTAAATCTCCTAGAAGAAGCATCAAGATTCTCCTGGGGGCATCCACGAGTCACTTGTCTCCGATCCTCAGACAGAATTAGTTCGTAATAAGCTGTATCTGGATCCAGAGTCACGCTGACTGGGGGGAGAAAAAGGACATGATTTTTGTAGCTGAGAGCAAAGTTTATTTTAAACCAGCCTGCATTCAAATCCAAGCATTGTTTCTTTGTTTATTTTTATTTTTATTGGAGTATAGTTGATTTACAATGTTGTGTTAGTTTCAGGTGTACAGCAAAGTGACTCTGTAGTACATATACATATAACCACTCTTTTTAAGATTCTTTTCCCATATAGGCCATTACAGAGTACTGAGTAGAGTTCCCTGTGCTATACAGTAGGTCCTTGTTAGTTATCTATTTTTTATATAGTAGTAAAAATATGTCAATCCCAATCTCCCAATTTATCCCTCCCCCCACTTGCCCCACTGGTAACCATAAGTTTGTTTTCTATGCCTGCAACTCTATTTCTATTTTGTAAATAGGTTCATTTGTACCATTTTTTTAGATTCCACATATAAGTGATATCATATGATATTTGTCTTTCTCTGTCTGCCTTACTTCACTGACAATCTCTACGTCTATCCACGTTGCCACAAATGGCATCATTTCGTTCTTTTTTATGGCTGAGTAATATTCCACTGTATATATGTACCACATCGTTTCTTACTAGCTGTTTGTGAGCTTAGGTGAATCATTCTCCGAGGCTCAGTTCTGTTAAATATAAAGTGGAAATCATCATATCTGTCACCAAGCATGATGGGGAGGATTGAAGGAGCTAATGTATGCTTAGTGCTTAGTAAAATTCCTGGTATATAGTAAGTGCCCTGTAAATGGCAGTAATAATAATGATATCATCATCATCTTCTTCAAGATCATCACCATCTTAGTCACTCAGAGAAGCCAAGGAGCAGAACTAAGCAGAGTTAACATGGTTACTGTCCTCTCCAAAGCCCTTCCTCTCCCTTGTAGGACTTCTAGGAATCATGGAAGATTGGAGCAGACATGAGCCCTTCATCATCTCTACTTAATTACCATTAACACTGAGGATCAGAGAAGCAAAATGACACAACTAATGTCATAGCTTGTTATTGGAAAACCCAAAATTTTACCCGGGCTTCGGGAGACACACCTAGTCCCCCAACTTTTAAGTGTAAGCTCTTCTTTCTTGCTTCAGGTAATGCTCTATAAGGATTAGTATAAAGTAACACACCAGAGACCAATATACATGAAAAATATCTGACTAGAGTCAAGTAAGACATAAAAAAGTATGATAAAGTATGATATTGGCCAGAAATGCAATTCTTAAAATGAAAGGTGGTAATGGGGTGGTCCAGCAACAGAGACAGCAAACCTCTGTGTTACTGGGTTAAACGCTGGTCATTTGGGCTGTGGCAATTCGGGAAATCAAGTATTAGGAAACACTTCCACTGCTGGATGTTCTCCACTTGCCCCTCCAGATCACTCCCCACCTTTCTGCAGCCTGCTCTATGTCCAGGAAGGCTAACCCCTATGGACACATCAACCAGACTCCCTTCTCTCTGACTGCTATTTGGTTAAGCCAATGAGAAGCACTAGAGGAGACCACAGGGCAAAAAGAAATAGAGTTAGAAGTATTTAGTACCCCAAGTCCCTCCCCACTAGCTATGATTTGGAGGGTCTGCATTCCTCTGCCTCTGGTTACAGCTCCCTCCATCTGCTACCAAAGCCTTGGGGAGGTGATGACTCCCTACCTATTCCTAGCCCTGGTTTGCTTCACTGTTCCTTGATGATCACCCAAATCCTCGTCTTTTTAAATAATCCCTATATTAAACTCTCTTCAGTCGGTCCTTATCATGAGCCTGACTCACAAAAGTTTTGGGCTTCATTAATATTCCCTGAATCATCCAGGAAAACCAAGCTGAGAAATTAAAATGTTTACCAGTTGTTAATACCGCTAGAAAGATGGTTGATGCCTGAGCTCTTTGGAAACAAAAGTCATAGAACTTGAAGACAAATGTGTATACTCTAAGTTTGAATCTCTATACATCAAAAGATAGAATGAAAATGTAAAATGCCATACACATAACAGAAGATATTGGCTATAATAAACTCCCATAAATCAATAAGGAAAAGAACGCAAAAGAAAAATTCTCAAAACACAGAAGAAGCCTGAAGGGCTAATAGACTTACTAAAAGCTCAACCTCACTAGTGACATTGAAGAAACTCAAATTAAGTCCACAATTAAGTACCATTTCAAATCCATCAGATGGCCAAAAATTATAAGCAGACAGTCAGGGAGATGTGAAACAGTGGGATCTTTTATGTTTCTGGTAGGGTATAAAGTGATACAATTGCAAGATCTGTAGTATCTAGTAAAATTAGTTGTGCATCCCTACACAGCAGCATTTTAAATTCAAGGTATATCCCCAGAGGAAACCATTCACAGGACACAAGAAAGCATGGACAAGAAAGTTCACAGTAGTATTGTGTGTAATAGCAAGAAACAAACAAAACCCAACGACACATACCTTCAGTGTCCACTCCACAAGACAATGAATTAAAAAATACATCATTTTCATTTTTTGCCACATTGCAGAGTGATTAAGAGAGTGAGTTCTAGAGAGATACTACCTGAGTTACCACCTGCTGGTTGTGGAAATTTACAACAGTCACGTAACCTCTCTGTGTTTTGGTTTCCTTATCTATAAAGTAAAACATGCTCCCTAGAGAGGCTTGTGGTGTAAAACAAGATAACACACGTGAAGCTCTTCTTATCTGTCACAGTAAGAGTGTTCAGTATATGTGAATCGTTTTTATTGGTGCTGGTGAGAGAGTGCATGTTGCTACACTGGAACAAGTAATATGGTAACGTGTTAAGATTAACAACAATCCCAGCTTTAGGTATACACCCTACAGGAATGAAAGCACCAGGATATAAGGTTGCATGGACTAGAAAGTTATTGCTGCAGATGTTATAATACCCAAGTGCTGAAAGCAGCCTGAAGCTCCATCCGTAGGAATATGGTTACATATAGTTATGAGGTACTATGGAATATTAGACAGCCTTAAAAAGCAATGGTTGACTAGGAAGAGACGATCTATGTATTAAATGTTTGTAAAAACATAGAGAAAGACCTAGGTCTTGTTACCTGCAGAAGGGTAATAGAAACCTTGAACTTTTTTTTCTTATCTCTCTATACTGTTTGATTACAATTTATTTATATTACTTTTTTAATAAGAAAAGCTTTAATAATGAGGGTTTCAAAAAGAATTATCTAGTTAAAAGATGAGCTCATTTTAGAAACAGATTGACTTGAACCATGTTGTAATGCCTTCTGTGAAAGATAAGAGTAGAAAAATCAACTCAGTTAAATCTGGACATAATTTATATAAAGTCCTTCCTTACATCTGTACAGGATCAAATACAGAATTGCTATTTTTTGGTAGTTGTTATTGTTGTTTGTTCTTGTTAACTTGAGGGGAAACTGTATACAGGTTCATAATCCTTACCTGAAACCCCTGGGGCCAAATGAGTTTTGAACTTCAGAATATTTTTGATGTTATAAAGGCAAACAATACAGATACTCTAAATTATGTGCCCACCCCTGGAAGGGTCTAAGGCATTGTCTTATAATCTAATGCATCAATATTTCTGCAGTAAAACATAAATTCAAGCTAAGCGGGATAAATAAAGACTTTAAATAATCTCATATCAGTGCAGTTCAGGTTTGGCCACCGTGTCACTCAAACACGAGGGTAGCCTTCCGTGATCCTGCCTCTTGGTGTTCATACCCTTATGCAGTTCCTTCCTTCTGAGTGTGGGAAGGACCTGTGAATTGCTTCTGACCAATAGAATATGGCAAAAATGATGGGATGTGACTCTATGACTATATTTCATTTTATAAGCCTCCATCTTTCTGGCGGACTTGCTCTAGGGACTCTCTCCTGAGCTTACTGTGAAGAAATAATTGGCCACGTTGGGAGGCCCATGAGCAAGCAGCTGATGGCTCACTTCTAGAAGCTGAGTGCAGCCTCTGGCCAACAGCCAGCAAGAAGCCAGGTCCCTAAGTCCCATAACCATAAAGAAATAAATTCTGCCAACAACATGAGGGAGCTTGGGAGAGGATTCTTCCCCAGTCTAGCTTCCAGGTAAGAGCATGGCGAGGCTAACACCTTAATTGCAGCCTTGTAAGACCCTAAGCAAAGGACCCAACTAAGCTGTGCCCAGCTGTATCTCACAAAACCTGTGAGATAATATATGTGTGTTGCTTTAAACCACTAAATTTGTCTGCAGCAATAGGTAATTAATACAGCCACCAAATCATTTTAGGTTAGGTCCAATTTTGCAGCCAAACAAGTTATGAAAAAATTGTCAGTTTTCAGAACTTTTGGAATCTTGTAGTTGTTGTGGATAGGGGGTGGTGGAAATATAGCAAGCACTGATGAAGAGAATCAAAGGAGCAGGAAGCTCAGGCTTTGAAATTGGTAAAACTTGGTTTTTGTTGTGGTTCTAACATTTACCATCTGTGTTATCTGGGCCAAGGCCCTAAAACATTTGGACCACAGTCATAATACTCACCTACCTTTCTTGCATTGCTCTGAGAATTGACCGAAATATTAACAATAAACACTATGTCCCAGACACTGTTAAGCACTTTACACATGTTGACATATTTAATTTTCCCGACAACCCAAGGAAGTGGGAGTTGTTAATATTTTCATTTTTCAGATGGGGAAACTGAGGTGGTTATTTGCCTGGAATGACATAGCTGATAAGTGAGAGAGCAGGAATTGGAAGGGTCTGCACAGATAATCAGTATGCCATGTCCCTGTCTAAGCACTGGAGCAAACTAACAAGGGAGAGGGAGACAGCTCAACTGAAAATATCTAAATGACCCCTCTGGCTGTGAGCCTGCCCAGGGATAGGTGGTGAACTTGGTTACCACTTAAGGTCCCTTCTGTCCGTAGCATTTAGGGCTTCTTCACCTACCTTGATGGCTCCTTAACACTTTCTTCACATCAAAGTAAAGCTCAGAAACATTGCACACAGTATGAAGGTCCAAAGAGAGGGCCTCTGGTTGTTCTAGCTTCACAGCCCAACTCCTAGAATAAGCAGAGACCAAGACTTCTTCAGTGGTAAATTCCATTCAGCTCTATATACCCACACCCCTTCCCTCCTGCATTTGTACAGGACTCACCTGCTCAAAGTATCTTTCACATCCTATGGAGAAAGACAAAATGTAAGTGTGGGAGCATCAGCATTTCATGGGACTTAGCATGTGGGGCTGTTCTTTATAAACACTCCTTACAAAGAAGTAAAGAGAGTAACCCTGGCCTTAGATATTGATGGATACCCAGATAGAATGATTTCCATCCCGACCCACTGGGATATTCAGCATATCAGAATGTTTATCTGTTATCTTCCTTGCTGTGGTCTGTGGAGAGCTGCAGTGTCTGCAATCACATCTACCTGCGGGCTGCTTAGGATAGAGGGCCAAGAGCTTTGCCCATGCTCCCTCTGGAAAGACTTGCTTTCAGTGACCTAATTTCCTTCAGAGTGAGCCCACAGTAGAGACCATTCATTGCAAAGGTCCGTGGTGGTGAATCCATGCATAGCCCCTGTGACTGGGCCATTAAGATGGTAGCAGCAGGTATTGTGTGGTGGGACAGTCATGCTACATTCTCAGGCTACAGTGTGACCTCCAGTTCTATTAGTGGGGAATAGAAAAAACAGCTCCAGTCATAGTTTGTCTTAATGGGCTGGATCCATTATGCAGCTGAAACAAGACCCCAAAAGAGCCCTGGAGGGCTCTACAAGCAAATCAGGGAGAAAGTTATCACTCATAACCTTCTTTTGGCTGCCCCACTTTGTCACCCACCAGCCATCTGGAGGAGTATTTCAGGAGACAGTTTGACAGTCAGAGTTTTGTGAACATGGGACAGAGGCAAATGGTAGCAAAAGTTATCCCATGGTTCCATTTGGCCAAGGAACCCACCATATCCATATTTTTTCTGATTCACCTAAAGCCGCTCTATAGACTAGTGAAGGCCACCTTGCAAATATTGATGTGTGTCCAAAAGAAACATTACTTTAAATTCTCTACACTAATGTGCCATTTTTGAGTGTAACAGGCAGGCCTCGCCCAGCTTCCCGTGTTTCCTCACCATTCTCCTCCTAAAAGCTCAGGAACAGATACCTTCCTTCCCTTCTCCAAGAGCATGGCCTTACCTGCAGCAGATTTTGGGCTGAGCCCTGACATTTATGCTCTAGTTCCAGGATGTAGCTCTTGAGTTCATGGCTCTGCTGTTCAAGATTGGCCTCATTGTCCCTCAGTCTCCTCAGAGTCTGCTCTTTTTCTTTCTCCAGTTTCCATAGGTAAGACTTCTCTTCCTCATGGAAGAAGCTCACGAGATTCTTAAAGTCAGACTGGATTTTTTGTTTCTGAACTTCTGTCTTCTCCTAGAGTCAAGAAAGGTGGAAACAAACCAAATGTCCATTGATGGATGAACTGATAAACAAAATGCAGTGTATAGATATAGTGGAATACTATTCAGCCTTAAAAATGAATGAAATTCTGATACATGCTAAAACATGGATGAATCTTGAAGACATTATGCTAAGTGAAATAAGCCAGAAAAAAAAGAACAAATGTTTATGATTCCACTTATATGAGGTATCTAAAATAGATACCTCATATAATAGATACCTCATAGATAGATAGATACCTCATATAATAGATAGGTATCTAGATACCTATAATAGATACCTCATATAATAGATAGGTATCTAGAATAGTCAAATTCATAGAGACAGAAAGTAGAATAGTGGTTACCAGGAGTTACGAGGAAGAAGGAATGGAGCTGTGCACATAAAAATAGTTAAACAGTAAATTTCTTTATGCATATTTTAACACATACATACAAAAAAGAAAGTTTGGTCAGCTACCATAACATTATTTTCCCATGAATTAGTAGAGCTGGAAGAATGTCCCAAATTGCCCGCTGCAGAGTCACGCCCGAAAGGCAGGTACGCAGATGTGGGAGAGGTTATCACCTTATCAATTTCCTTCTTCGGCCAAGGTGCAGGAGTGCTAGATAATTTAATCATGGGACTAGGGCCAAGGTTAAAAACTTCATCAGTCACAAAGATAAAAATGAGTTTTTATTCAGGATATAAGAAAGTAGCTCTGAGTCTGAGGGAATTTCTTGAAGCAAAAGCTTGTAATGAACATCACCAAGACTGGACATTAAGACAACCAGGCTATTAGGAGAGTCCATGATTCTCAGCAGTGGGAGGTCTGGATATCGGGCATTTGTCATAGTTAAGTACGAAATAGTCATCCACCAACTCAGGTCCACCTACTCATCCTTATGGAAAAGAAACCAAATGGTACACCTCGTCGGACTCAGCTTTCATTTGGGGAGATAAGAATTGCAATTTCCATGAGTGCTTTTTCCATTCACTCAGTGTTTTGATGACTGTGATGCTGTGGTAGAGTGTCATTGACAGGGTTTCCATATGTATTAGTTATAATCAAGATCCTCCCCATTGCCCAACATCCCAGAAATGACGGAAGCAAGAGTGTCCTCTGAGAGTTCAAGTTTAACAACTATACACAAAGGATTGTGCAGAGGTTGGAAGGTTGGAAGAGACCTCTGAAAGAGGCAAAATGGCTCACTAGCCTGTAGGATTTGACTGTAAGCCGATTAATTACATAAATATTTCCATAAAGGAATGCATCTCTGATCATGGGGAGGCTGGTCAGCCACGGAAACAGTCTTTCAGACCCTAGAGGCTACAGTGCCAAGTATGTAGGTTCTTGGAGCACTCTGGTCCTCCTTATAAATCAGATAGATTTCCTTCTTCAGTCTAATGAGCCTGAGGAATACCAACCTCAACCTGGAGTGATTCTGTTTTCTTAGTGCTCACAAAGGGTGGTTTCTGAACCTGTAAGGCTGAAAGCCATACCCTGCACTGTGGTACATGTGCCAAAGCAATAAGGTTAATAAGGCCTTCAAATCCAGAAGGTACTTTGAGATATTAAGAACTGAAACCCAGCCAAGAATGGCTCTAGGTAAATGGGCACACCAGTTCTGCTTCTCTTAACTGAGGTTTCGGAATTCTAGCCGGTTACTACTCAAGGGCTGAAGGGGTTGGAGATAAATTCTCATAGATATTAGACAAAGAGGGACATAAAAACAAATGTGGTTTCTTCTTTGGGTTTTATCTGTTTGGTCTGGTTTAGTGAGAATAAGCCATCACTATGCTTTGCTCAATCATCCCCTGTACCTAAGCTCTAGGATGGAAACTAGCTTGAGATCAATAAACCCAGACTCTTACGTTCCATTCGGTTATTTGCTTTGCCGTGAACACCTTCAGGTTCATACATTCCTCTTCCAGTTGCCTCAATTTTGTCACAGCTTCCTGGAGCTTTTCCTGAAGGAAGAATTGGGTGAATAAAGTCTTTTCAATTCAACAATTCTTCATTAGGCACCTAAGGAGCATCCCAGCCCTCCAAGACTATTAGAATAGCATGACTATTGAATATGTATTGAGTCCTTATACTTTGCCAGGAAGCATGCTGAAGCCTGTATAGGCAGTAACATATTTGATTCCCTTGGCAACACTGAGCAGTTAGTAGGATTTTTAACATCATTTCGGTGCCACAGAAACTGAAACTTAGAAAGGGGATACATAACTTGCTCAAGATGCTGTAACTGGTGGGTGGTTGGGCTATGATCCCAGCTCATCTGCTGACCCTGAGCCTGAGCTATATCCACCACTAACAGTCTTGCCAGGGAAATTCTGCACATAAAACAAGATAATAATCATCTAAAAAGATTTTAGGAAGTAATGTGCTGACCCAAACAGAACCAATACCAGAGTGTTTGGCACACATGGAACTTGGTATGTGTTATGGTGAGTCAGGAAGGAAAGACAGACTAAGATGCCAGCTGAAGTTATTAGAAACAGTGAATGGAGGAGGGGAGCTCTGAGACCTTTTGAAGAATGGTATCAGGAAGCCCTTTAAAAATGATTTAGTATCCTTATCAAGCTTTTAGGTTATTTTTCAAAATAGTTTCTCACATTTTCATGGAAAGCAAGTTTAAGCTAAACCAAATTGCTACTTGTGATCAACACTAAAAGAATTGGCTCCTGGGACTTCCCTGGTGGTCCAGTGGTTAAGAATCTGCCTTGTAATACAGGGGATGCAGGTTTGATTCCTGGTTGGAAAACTAAGATCCCACATGCCGCGGGGCAACTAAGCAACTAAGCCTGCACACTCTAGAGCCTGCATGCTGAAGCTGAGACCAGATGCAGCCAAATGAATGAATTAATTAATTAGCAAAAAAAGAAATTTTATCTTGATTTAAAAAGAAAAAGAATCATCTCTTGTCCTAAAGCCAATAAGTATACTCAATTCTCACATGCTCTCAAGAAAGGGCTCTATAAAACTTGTTAGCAAAAGACTGTATTGCCCTCACTATGTGCCAAGTGCTATTCTAAGCTTTACGTGTATTAATGTCCCTAAAACTTATAACAACCTCCTGAGCATGTATATTGGAGAGG
Source organism: Kogia breviceps (assembly GCF_026419965.1). Classification (NCBI taxonomy): domain Eukaryota; kingdom Metazoa; phylum Chordata; class Mammalia; order Artiodactyla; family Physeteridae; genus Kogia; species Kogia breviceps. The sequence continues at coordinate 87,016,190 of NC_081319.1, forward strand.
AAGGGAACTACTGTTATCCCCATTGATAGTTGGGGAAACCAAGGCATGAAGACATTACATAACTTTGCTCAAAGTCACCCATCTAATAAGTAGCAGAACTAAGATTTCAAATTAAGCAATCTGACTCTCAAGGCTTAGAACCATCACCCCGTGCTGCTCCTTTTACTACTTGGTGGGAAAATAATTCCAACGGGAATATCCCAGTTACAGTAATTAGCTGCTCCCTGGAGTTTAAGGAAGAGCTGCCACGTGCCAAGTGGTGGTCAGTATTGACATGACCTGATGAAGGACCGAGAACCTTAATAGAAGACCACCTCCACGTCATAGGGGAGGGAAAAAGGAGCTCACACTGGGGACAACAATTTTCTCAAATCTAGCCAGGGCAGAGAAGGAATAAGGCAGCAGGACCATGCCCCCTCCTTCGTTCCACAATAGCAAAGGTCAGCCTTCCTTTATATGCTCTTAAGTGATAAACAGGAGTTGCCCCAAACCACTCTCTCCATTTCATAATCCATGACCAATCACTTCCAAACCCTTCCACTCATTCCCCTTCCTGAATCTTGCTTGGAACTGCTCCCTTTCCCCCTTCTTAGAGGAATAATCTGAATTTTACTCTTTGGTATTTCTTTCATTGTATCAGTACCAGAATGTTCTTTTCAATGTCAACACGATCCTTCACTGTGCGAATGCAAATCCACCCGTGTCCAGGACTGTTCTGGGCTAGGGCTTAGACTCTGAGCGGATACCAAGTTCTGGGCCCTGACTTCCTTTCCCATGACATCACCTGCCTTCCCTGCACACACCCTCTGGCCTGGTCTTAGCAAGTCAGGTACGCTCTCATGGCTGTGCCTTTGCACATGTGGGCCCCTCGGTCTGGAATGCCCTCTCTCTTCTCCATACTTCTATATCTGGTTAATTTTTATGTGTTCTTCTAGAGTCACTTTGGGGAAGATTCCTCAGTTACCACTCCACACCCCTTGGTGCTCCTCTCCACCATCCAAATCAGGGGACTCCAGGCAGCCTTGTTGCTGGTTTGTCTGCCCTACTAGACTGTAGGATACCTAAAAGGGGGTGTGTCTTCGTCCCCTGTGTTTTCAGACTCTATCCCATGGACTTGCACACTGTGGTTTCTCAAATTACACACTCGGTGTGAGGCAATAAAACATGCAGGTGTGCATTAGAGCACATGGTATTCTAGAGCAGGGAGGAGTTCATCAGAGCAAGAGTGGATAGGGACAAGAGTGACCATCAGGACTTGATTCAGTGAGGACCCATCATAAACTACTTTTCAGAAGAATGACATGATGAAAGCTGTATTTCAGGATCCTAATCTTGGGTTTCAGGCTAAATAATCTCAGGTCTTAGGGGGCAACACGAGGCCGGGTACTCGACAAGGTCCTCTGGCTCACCACTCACCTTGTAACCTTGGCATGCATCTTCCACCAGAGCTGTGGTGTGCCCTTTGTGCTGCGGTCCCCGATCACAGCGCCAGCAGATGAGCTGGCCCTCGTCTTCACAGAACAGATGGAGCTTCTCTCCATGTTCCTCACATGACATTTCCTGGTCCATCTCCTTGATGGCTTCGATGAGGTTTCCCAGCTGCTTGTTGGGTCGGAGGCTTGCCATTGTATACGGCGCCCGACACTGGGGACAGAAGAACATCTCCAGCCATGGTTGCATCTCAGAGAAGCTCGCTATGCACAAGTGACAGTAGCTGTGTCCACAGCTGATGCTCACTGGCTCAGTCATCAGTTGCAGACAGATGGAACAGATGGCTTCCTCCCTCATCTTCTTGGAGATTGGGGTTGAAGCCATGGCTTTTCCTGAAAATCTCTAATATTGGATCTAGAGACAGAGGTGAGGCAGCCAGAACTTTCCCACAGTGATGGAACTTCACCTTGTCTGAGCCTCTTTCCGATGCACTGGCTGCCACTGGCCTCCACAAGTCACGTGGTCTTCTCTCTAGAGAGAAGAAATAGATTGGAATTTAGAAGATGCATCAAATGTAGCTGTGCTGTGGAATATGGTAGTGACTATTACATGTGGTCACTTTGAATTAATAACAATTAAATAGAATTTAAAATTCCGTTTCTCACACCCACTAGCCGCATTTCAGTGCTTAATAGGCGCAGGTGATTGGTGGCTACATGAAAGCCCAGATAAAGAACATTCCATTATTGTGGAAAGTTTTCTTGGACCAAGCACTGAGAGAGATAGAGAAATGAGGCAGACTTCTTCACCAAAGTTGCAGCAAGATAGAGAACTCAGTGAGGGATTGTCAAACTCTTTCCGGCTCTAATGAATATTAAGAATAATTAGTACCAGAGTTATTTCTTTGTAACTGGTAGTAGCACTTACATCCAGGTAACCCAGGTAACTGTGTGGTCTATGAAGGATTTCATTGAGACAATCACATTTGATTCTAATTTTGTTTGTTTGTTTGTTTGTTTGTTTTGGCCGCGGCTCTCAGCTAGTGGGATCTTAGTTCCCTGACCAGGGATTGAACCGGAGCCCTCGGCAATGAAAGCGAGGAGTCCTAACCACTTGACAGCCAGGAATTCCCTAAATTTGACTCTAATTAAACCCTCACTCCCACCCCACAAAGAACAGAAGACACCAGGTTAATAAAGTCGCCAGTGGATACCCAACCAGGATGATAATGAAAGTAAAAAAGACAACCAGAAAAACCAACAAGTTCTTTTGACCTCCCTGACCTGAGGAAAAGGGAATTGGAAAGAGAGCTGGGAAGAGAAGGGGTTGGTCCTGGGGTGCAGAGCTCCTGGAGAGCTAGGGAGGTGACTATCTATCTTTTCAGGCCAGGACTTGTCTCTCAGGAGAAGTTCAGGGTGACTGGAACACAGGGGGTTGGCAGAACCCAGGATATGGGGAGGTGGGAAGCAGACGGGGAAGGTGGGGCCTCTGTAGGATCCTGGGTGCCGGACACCTAGTGTCCACCAGCGAGGACCTGACAACCAATAGACAAAGGAGGAGTGACTAGGAACAAAGGACTCGGTCCCTTCACCCACTGCTCCGGCTGCTTCGTGAACCTAGCCCTGTTCTCTGCTTCCCCATTCCTGGGAGTTTTTCAGGGAGGGCAGCAGAGGATGGAGGAAGAGGGTGGCCTTTACTTTGAACTGACAGTGGCAGAATTAAAAACAGGGATTCAACTAAAGTTACTGGATAGGCTATGTCCCTCTAATAACCAGGACAAGTCTCTTGGATCCGTAGAGAATTTCTTCCGGAGGCTTCTATTCTTTGGCAGGTTATCTCCCCCAAGAGATACACTAGGCTCCACTCTGACAGGGGTGCTTTGCTCCTGGGGAGAAGGCCCTCCCCTCCTCTGAGGCCCCAGGGTTCCTGTCCTGGGCCTTCACTCACCTCACATCCTGGATCTTCGGAGATCTGACATGGAGTCTGGCGAAAGAGAAAGCAGACAGGGTGTCAGAGCTATGGAGCACAGTCCTGACCATTTTCAGAGTTGCAGCAGCTGTTATCAGGAAACAAACTCCCTTCCCCGTGCCACCCACCACACACACACACACACACACACGCACGCACACACACGCGCGCGCGCGCGCACACACACACACACACGTCTCCTTTCCCTCCACCGAAAAAACCTGGGCCTGGACCCTTCCCACTCCCTTCACCATGCAGCAGGCACACATGCACTGCTAGCTCCCTCCGTAGCTGCGGGTTCCTGAGATCTGGGCGAGGAAGTTAACTCAGACTGCACTAAACTCAGAAGTGAAACTGCTGTGGGAGGTGCCGCCCCTTAGATCCAGGGAGGAAGCTCGTGAAATGGCCCGTCTCTTTTGCACTCAGCTTGTCCTGAAAGGGAGGGGGAACAGTAGGAAAAATATTTTTCTTTTACAGCAATAAAATGAAGGGACAAATTAATAATTCAGTAAAGTCTTTTGTGACCCCAGCTCAGAGGATCTAAAAGCAGGAAGTCTGAGGAGTTCACAGACTCTGACGTGAGATCTCTCTACTTTTGCCGCCACCCCCCTTGGGATTTATAAGCCTTTCTGGCGGATGTTATGCTTTACTATTTTTAATCGCTGATTGCTTTATAACTGCTCTGAAGGGTGTGGTGAAACAAGGGGCGGTACAATAATAGGGCTCATTGGTATCAGAGAATTTGCTCAAGCCGTTCTCCTATTCTTTTCTGTCCTGATACTGTGTCTCATTTTCCTCCTCGGTATCCCTCCGCAAGATTCAAATACTTATCAATAGTCAGAGTCAGGCACCAAGGACAGCAAATGGGAGCTGCTAATGGCCCAGCAGTGAGTGGCCTCAGCTGGGGGCCATGTGAGGCCTGGGGCCCATCACCTGCAATGTGCACAAAAGACTGTGGGGTCTGGGGTTGAGTACTTGGTGCCTCAGCTCCAGCCTCTCCAGTTCAAAGTAAGAGCAAAAATAATGTCCCTACCCAATTTAGAGTTATTATTTAATGGACAATAAATAAATAAATAAATAAGACCCTGCCACATTTATAGCCTTAGGTGTAAGAGGTATTTATGATAAGTGCACAATAAGTGTTTGCTTAGGAAATAAATATATGCAGTGGCCCAAACGAGCCAGTAAGGAAGGCTGAGGACACAGGCAGGGGAAGTTAAATTTGGCTTCTGAGAGCTGCCTGGGGCAAACTCTGGGCCCCTGGCCTGGCAGGTCAGCTGCTGACCCTGAAAGCTCATGGAAGCCTGTGCTCAGGGCAACGGACCCACAGATGGAGCCTGGGGGGAGTTGGGTGCAGCCACAGTCCTGCTGGTCCAGCAGCTCAGGCTGGAGGCAAAACTGTGAAGCAGTTTCCTCTCTTCCCACCCAAACAGGAGTCTCTGTTCAGCACTGCATCCTCCTAGGTGCCCACAGAGCCTTCTGCCAATTTGCCACCAGGTGACTGAATCATCGTGCCCAGGCATGTCCTGTGGTAGCAGGCCCGGCACACAGTACAGGACAGATCTACTCCTGAGGCAACCAGCACAGAGACAGAAGAGAAAGAACGAGCCCCTTTATCCCTGATCCAATGATGACTCCTGACAGATTCCCACGACTTTCACTGTTGTGGCTGTGACTCTGGACATAGGCACAGCTCGCCCCAAATTTGTCCTTTCAAAGGATCAGAAAAAGGAAGCTAGTGGATGCCCAAAAGAAAAAAGACTGCCACTACAGGCAACAAAACAAGACAAAAGCATCAACCTCATGATGGGGACTGTCTTGTGTCAGCTGCCCCATCTTGCACCTGTTTCTTGTTGCATGAAGGAGAGACTGGTTCACACAGAGAGCTGCAGGTCTTAAAGAGGAGAGGGATGCAGATGAGGCTTCAGAGATTTGTTCTCCAAAGGTGAGCCTAGGGAGAGACCAATCGGAGCTTCCCCACGGGAGATGCATCCCCTCCAGTAAATGAGGATGGGCTTGACCCCGTGAGTCTGGGCTGTAGGAAGCTGAAGATCCGGAATGGGGAGTGGGTCACTGGAGTCTCCTTAAAAAGTCCTGGACTCTGGCTGTTCATTCTGTGGGGAACAGTCATCCCTTAGATATCCCTAAGGTGCCTTCCCTCAACTCCTTCAGGTGTCCCTTCTCAGTCAGGCTTACTCTCACTACCTAGTTTACAGTTGCACCCCTCCCCCACTCCCAAGCCCTCTAACAGTGCTCTCTTTTGTTCCCATGGCACTTATTACTGAATATTTTATTTATGTATCTTGCTTATTGTCTGCCTCCTGCATGAGAATGCAAATTCCACAGCGGTAGAGAGTTTTGTCTGTGTTTTTAATTGATGAATCTCGAAAATCTAGAGTGGTTCCAGGCATAGTGGTATGTGTTAAACAAGAGAGTAACTTTCTATGCTGCACTAAACACACACCATAGGAGGTGTGCACACATGTGTGTAATGTATGTAGTGTGGCGTGGGTGATATGTGAGATGTGTGATGGTTTGTGCTATATGTAGTCTGTGATTCATGCTTGCATGAGTGTGATTTGTGTGATATGGTGTCTGGTACGTGTGTGTATGTGTGTGTGTATAGTGTATGTTGTGGGGTGTGTGGCAGTGTGTGCTAGGTGTGGACTGTGATACATGTTTGTGTGTGTGTGATGTGTGCGATGGGGTATGTCTGCGGAGTGTGAGCAGACTGTGTGTATGTACATGTTGGAGGTGGTAGGCAAGTTAACATGGCGAATAGTGCCAGAAAATATCAGAATCCATGATGGCTACTGGTTTTCTAGAGAACTGTTTCTCTCTCCTGTAGGATATATTAATGATTTGAACTGGAATAAAATGAAAATGAAAGAGAAGACCTAGGCTTCTGAGAAAGAGAGCTTAGCAGAGGTTTGATAAGAGCACACTGCAAAAGTGATCTTGAGGACAAACTTCTCAGATGAGCAAAGGGGAGAGAGGAAGCAACACCCAGAGGTAAGAAGAGAGGACACAGGATTATAGGTTTTAAAAAAAAAAGCCTGAGAGAAGACTTATCTGAGCTATTCAGAATGATGAACATAACAAAGACTTCTCCAAAGAAGTCTTAGCATCCTTTGCAAATAGTTTGTACCTATATCTCTCATGATATAGATGACTGTTTCACTGAAGCCTGCTCTGAGGTGAGCTGGGACTTAAAGAGGAGCATTTTCCTTGGCTGGACCTAGGAAGAGCTGGTAATAGCACACCTAATAAGAAAAGGATGTGTTTTCTTACCATTTCTGTTCAACATTGTACTGAAGGTTCAAGGAAATAAAAGGCATCCAGATTTAAAAGGAAGAAGACAAATACTCTATTTGCCAATAACATAATTTTGTATACAGAAAATCTTAAGGAATCTGTATACAAAAAATATAGATCTAATAAATGAGTTTAGCAAGGTTGCAGGATACAAGATCAATATATAAAATTTCATTGTATGTCTATATACTAATAATGAACAATCTGAAAATAAAATTAAGGAAATAATCATTTATAATAGCATCAAAAGTAACAAAAGACTTAGGAATAAAATTAACAGAAGCAAAACAAAATTGTACACTGAAATTTGCAAAACATCATTGAAAGAAATTACATTGACCTACATAAATAGACATTGCATGTTCATGGGTTAAAAGGCTTCATATTATTAATTAGCAGTACTTCCCAAGTTGTTCTACAGACTCAGTGCATGCCTATCAAAATTCCAGCTTGCTTTTTTTTTTAGACATTGGCAAGCTTATCCTAAAATTCATCTGGAAATACAAGAGGCCCACAATAACCAAAACAATCTTTAAAAAGATCAGAGTTGCAGGACTCGCAGTTTGCAATTTCAAAACTTACTATAACACTACAATAATCAAGGCACAAGTGGAGAAATTGGAACCACATACATTGCTTGTGGGGATGTAAAATGGTGCAACGTTTCTGGAAAACAGTTTGGTCGTTCTCTAAAAAGTTAAACATAGAGTTACCATGTAATCCAGTAATTCTACTTCTATGTAAATACCTAAGAGAATTGAAAACATACTCATGTAGAAACTTGTACATGATTGTTTATAGTAGCATTATTCACAGTACCCCCAAAGTGGAAACAACCCAAATGTCCATCTACTGATCAATGGACACGTACAATGTGTTAAAGCCATACAGTGGAATATTACTCAGCCATAAAAAAGAATGAAGTACTGATACATGTTCCAACACTGATGGACCTTGAAAACATACTAAATGAAAGAAGCCAGACACAAAAATAACACATATTGTATGATTCTTTTTATATTATATGTCTAAGATAGGCAAACTCATAGAGACAGAAGGTAGGTTAGTATTGCCAGGGTCTGAGAGGAGGTAATGGGGAATTGCTACTTAAGGATATAGGGATTCTTGTTGAAGATCTTGAAATGTTCTGGAATTTAGATAGTGATAATGATTGTACAACTTTGTGAATACACTACAACCACTAAATTGTACACTTTAAAAAGGTGTGTTTGGGCTTCCCTGGTGGCGCAGTGGTTGAGAGCTTGCCTGCCGATGCAGGGGACGCGGGTTCATGACCCGGTCCGGGAAGATCCCACGTGCCGCGGAGCGGCTGGGCCCGTGAGCCATGGCCACTGAGCCTGTGCATCCAGAGCCTGTGCTCCGCAACGGGAGAGGCCACAACGGTGAGAGGCCCACATACAACAACAACAACAAAAGGTGTGTTTTATGGTATATGAAATATATCTTGATAAAAATTTAATATTGGAAAAAAACAGATATGCAAACAAGAAGGAAAAATATATCCTAGGATAAGAGAGGAATCAATCAATCAAAATTCACCCAGAACTGACACAGGTGTTGGGATTAGCAGATAAGGACATTTAGAATATTTTTATAACTACATTCCATATGTTCAAAAAGTTAGAGACCTGAAAGATTTTTAAAAGACACAAATTAAACTTCTAGAGATGGAAACTATGGCATATGAGATAAAAAGTACTCTGGATAGGATTAACGACAGATTAGACTTTGCAAAAGAAACAATTAGGGAACTAGAAGGCATAGCAATAGAAACGATATAAAATGAAATGCAGGGAGAAAAGAGAATAAAAATAAAAGGTGACTACAGCACCAATGAGCTGTGGAAAAGCTTTAAGTCTCAAATATATATGTACTTCCTATCCCTAAAGGAGAGGAAATATTGGAAGAAGGGATAAAAAAGAATATATGAAAAAATAATGGCTGAATTTTTTTGAAATTTGGTGAAAACTATAAACCTACTAATCCATGAATCTCAATGAACCATAAGCGTGAGAAACAGGAACAAAACTAAACCAATACATAACATAAACAAATTACTCAAAATCAATGATAAAGAGAAGATTCTTAAAAGTAGCCAAGAACAAAAATCATATTATGTATAGAGGAACAAACATAGATCACAGATTTCTCATTGGAAACAATGCAAGCAAGAATACAGTGGAGTAAAATCTGTAAAGTAATGAGAGGCCTAGAATATTTTACCTAGCAAAAATATTTTTCAAAAATGAAGGTGAAATAAGGGCTATTTCAGATACATGAAAGATAAAGGAATTCATCTAGTCACATGTAGGAATTGAATGATGTTCATTACACCATAGATGTAAGTTTTCTGTTTTATTTTTTAAAATCACCTATACAATTAAATATTTTGTTAGTGGATAATCTTGTTTTTAAAAATTGACTCAGCCCTTAGCTGAAATATTGTAAAATATTTTTTCTTTATCTGACCAAAAGCAGTAAACACCTAATCAGCAGATTAGAACTACGAGAAATATTAAAGGAAGTTCTTTAGACAGAAGATACCAAATTGAAATACCAATCTGCACAAAAGAATAAAGAGCACCAGCAATTGTGCCTTCACTGGAAAATAGATTTAAAAATTTTTAATGTTATTTAAATCGCTGTAAAAAGTGGTTGACTGTTTTAGCAAAAATAGTAACAATGTAATGTGGGATTTATAAGATGTAAAAATAAAATGCAAGGTAACACCAGCACAAAAGTAAGAAAGAAAAATAGAATAACAATTTTAAGGTTCTTATTCTATATAAGTGATATATCACTTGAAAATGGATTGTGATAAATTAATGATGTACACTATAAAGTCTAAAGTAACCACTGAAATTACAAAACAAAGAATTATGGCTAATAAGCCACAAAAAGAAATAAAATAGAATCAAAAATATTCATGTTGTTCAATAGAAGAGAATAATGAGGGAAAAGGGAACAAAGAATCGATGGAACAAATGGAAAAGTAATAATAAGGTGTCAGACTTAAATCTACACATATAAATAATCACATTAAAAAAATAAATTTATTTATTTATTTTTGGCTGCGTTGGGTCTTTGTTGCTGTGCGTGGGCTTGTCTCTGGTTGCTGTGTTCAGGCTTCTCACTGCAGTGGCTTCTTTTGTGGAGCATGGGCTCTAGGCACGTGGGCTTCAGTAGTTGTGGCTTGCAGGCTCTAGAACACAGGATCAGTAGTTGTGGCACACGGACTTAGTTGCCCTGTGGCGTGTGGGATCTTTCCGGACCAGAGCTCGAACCTGTGTCCCCTGCATTGGCAGGTGGATTCTCAACCACTGAGCCACCAGGGAAGCCCTCAATAATCACATTTAACGTAAATGATCTAAGTACTCCAATTCAAAGGCAGAGATTGTCAGATTGAATACACACACACACACACACACACACACACACACAGATCAAGCCCCCTCTATATGTTGTCTACAAGAAACTCACTTTAAACAGAAATACACAAATCATCCACCGTCACTTTTCACAGGTTTATTGAAACTTCCTAACTAATCTCCCTTCATCTATTCTTGCTTCTCGCCCTCCAGTCCATTCTGTGTGCTTGGTTCTTTTACTGTTATATTTTTCTTCATTGTTCTGGTAAAATTATTTGTGCTTTTGAGGACTGGGATGAAAGTGCTTTCCTCCAGAGGTGATTTGTGTTTGCTTTTGCCTGGCAGCTAGCATACTACCAGTCAAGAAGTAAACTCAGTTCATGGCTTGAGGGTTTTTTGCTTTTGTTGTTGTTTTTTTAATAACCCAAGTGATGTGAAATTTTACCCCAAATATGTATAAAAATTGGCTTGTGGTTACAACTTACTAGAGTGTCTCTCTCTCTCTCTCTCTCTCTCTCTCTCTCTCTCTCTCTCTCTCTCTCTCTCTCTCTCTCTCTTTTTCTTTTCTTTGTTCCCTGCTCTGCTCAGCACCAGAGTTCCCAGAATTCTTGCAGTTTCCAGGAAGTGAGATCTGTTTACTTCTAGTTCACCTTTATCACCCTTTAGGATCTCAGTTTTATAGGTGGTGATGGAGGTGTGTGTGTTCTCTTAGATATACCACCTTCACAGGATCTAAGCTTTGATTTTTGATTATCTTTGTTTTCTAATGTAAACAGTTTATGCTATAAACTTTCCTCTAGGCACTGTTTTAGTTGCCTCTCACAAAGTTTTGTATGCCTTATTTTCATTATTCTGTAGTTCAAAATACTTTATAATTTTTCTTATGATTTTTAAAGTGGTAGACTATTTAGAAGTATGTTTAATTTCCAAATATTTGGGGTTTTCCCCTAGATATCTTATTTTTTATTGATTTCTAACTTATCCCTCCTGAGGTCAGATAATATACTCTATAGGATTTAAATTCCTCTAAATTTATTGACTTGTATAGTGGCCCAGTATATGGTCTATCATTATGAATGTAACCATGTGTACTTGAAAAGAATGTGGATGCAAATATTCAGTGTAATATCCTATAAATATCAATTCATTCAAGGTGATGGATAGGGTTTTTCAAATCTTCTATGACTTTTCATATATTTTATCTAGTTATTCAATCATTACTGTATGAAAGGTATTAAAATCTCCAACTGGGGTTGTAGAATTGCTTATTTTTCCCTTTAATTCTTTCCATTTTTACTTCATGTATTTTGAAACTTTGTCATTAAGTTCATACACATTTATGATTATGCTTTCCTGGTGAACTGACCCTTTTACCAATATAAAATGTCACTCTTTATCTCTGAAAATGTTCTCTGTCTGCAACTCTACTTTATCTGTTTTTAATATAGATAATCCAGTCTTTTTATGATTACTGTTTGCATAGTACATGTTTTTCTATATATTTATTTTAAACTTATCTGTGTTTTTATATTTCAGGTGTTTTTGTTCTAGCTAACATATGTTCAGTTCTTACATTTTTAAAATCCTTTCTAATAATCTTTGCCTTTTAATTGAAGTATTTAGACCATTAACATTTAACATTAACCTTTATTTTTCTTCCTATACTACACTGGCTAGTATATCCCATACAACACTGAACATAAATTGAAATAGTTGGCATCCTAATTTTATTCCTAATCTAGGGGGGGAAGGACAGAAGTGGAAAAAACTTTCAATAGTTTATCATTTTGTATAATGTTTCTTGTTTTACTGATTTCTTTTTCATTTAAAAATATCATTACATTTTGCATATATTACTAGTATAAAATATTTTCCAGGAAAATATCTTATAACACCTGTCAATTTTGCTTCCATCTTTCTTTCACATTTTATACAAGCTGAATAAGGAACACATTATTCAAAGTAAACATATTTTACCTGGTTTCTTAGTGCCTTATCTGTTTATATGTTTACCAATAGATGGCACTCTTGCATTTTTGGTGGCTTATGTTCCTATGGTTTTGCCTTTATGAAAACATAACTACTTTGACCAATATTAAAGAAATGTAAATTTAATCTGGCTCTTATGAATGATTTTAAGTGATTCATACTAACAATGGCAATTAAATCCAGTCATTTTAAAATGTATTCATTTATTCACACAATGAGCATTTATTGAACAGCTTTTTTATGGCAGACACTAGGCTGGACCCTATGGATATATCAACTAAAAAAAATATATTTCCTTTAAAAGTTTCCAGAAAGTTAAAATATCTCTCAAAAATTAATTATATTCTAAATGTTATACAAGGTAAGAAAAAGTGTTGAGGCTGAGGAAGAAAAACAAAGAAGCAAGTAAATCTTGGCAGAACTTGGATACTTCTGCAGAGGTGATAACCTCTGAGCTATGTTCTGTAGAAGAAGTAAGTTTACCAGGAGAAGAAGGGAGCCCAGGAATTACAGAAAGACTCTTGTAAAAATGTCAAGGGTCATTAAAAGTATTCCATATTATTTGGAAGTTCAGGACTGAGAGCCTGGACTACATGAGGTGGATTGATTTCAAATAAATCTGGGGGGACTTCCCTGGTGGTCCAGTGGTAAAGAATCCATCTTCCAATGCAGGGGGGATGCGGGTTCAATCCCTGTTTGGGGAACTAAGATCCCACATGCCGCGGGGCCACTGAGCCCGCAGGCACCTCAGTGAGAGAACGCGCATGCTGCAAACTACAGAGCCCACGAGCCACAACTAGAGAGAGAAAAACCCGCACGCCACAACCAGAGAGAAGCCTACATGCTGCAATGACAGATCCCACATGCTGCAACTAAGGCCCAGCGCAGCCAAAAAAAACACAAAAAACAAAAACAAATAAATCTGGGAATGAAATAGTCAGTCATCCAGCAGAGCTCACATCTCCTTCCTCCCGTTTCCCATGCACATTTTCTTTATGGAGTGATTACATGCCTGAGAAAATTCATAACCACCGTTGGTCTAGAGTGCTGGGGTAAGGTGGAGAATGAACCTGTTTGTTTGCTCATTCCGAGCTAGGCCCTTCCTCTTTCTCACCCAATCCCCTCCCCTCAATGGGGCCCAGACAGCCTAAGTCTAGATCTCAAGGACCCCTTACCTGCAGACAGAACCTGATTCCATCCAGAGATTAACAAAAACCCTTCCCTGACACTTAGCCACAGCCAAACCCAATCTCAGCCTCCCTTCCCATAAGTCTCCCACCTCTAGAAAGACTCCTCTACATTCTAACACACTTCAGGACAGTGAAGGTGCTGCCAGGTCCCTAGATCTATACCTGATAAAACAGTAGTGGGATGATAAGGCTTTCAGCCCTTGGATCAGACCCTTTTCTGTGGTTCCTATGTATCTTACAATTGTTTCAAACTCTGCTGCTAAAACATCTTTGGCCTTCAAGGGCACATTGCTGGGAAGTTTAAAAAATCAATCTATAAAACACCTCACCTATAATCTTTTAAAACTCATTGTCATGAAAGATAAAGAAGCTGAGGAGCTTTTCCAGATTAAAAGAGAATAAAGAAACATGACCACTAAATGCAATGTGTGATCCTGAATTGAGGGAGGGAAATGTTATAAGAGACACATTGGGACAGCTGGCAAAGTTCAAATTTAGGGATAAAGTATTAAAGCTAAAAGAGGATGAGACCTACAACTTATTCTCAGATGCTTCAGCAATTATATATATAGAGAGAGATACAGATCTATAAATAGATGGATAGGTGGAGAGAAGAGTAATATTAACAATAAGTGAATCTAGGTAAAGGTTATATATGAGTTCTTTGTATTCTTCTTGTAACTTTTCTGTAAGTCTGAAATTATTTCAAAATAAAAAGTTTTTTAAAAACCACAAGTCCTGTTGACCCTTGACCCATATCACTAAGAGTGCAGGCCAAGTAGGGGCCCTGTGTCTTTAGGCTGCAAGATGGAGGGATCCTAGGAAAGAGATAAGCTGTTTGGTTCCTCCCTATTGGGGCTAGGGCTCTATCTCTCTTTTTGTCTCTGTCTATGTCTGTCTCTATCTCTCTGTTTCTCTCTCTCTCTCTCTCTCTCTCTCAAATACACACACACACACACACACACACACACACACACACACACACACACACACACCCCTCTGAATATAAAATCACACTATCACTCCTTAGTCCGGTCTTCCTCTCTCTCCCCTCCACGGTTTTGTGTTGTGGTCGCTTCTTTGCTTGCTTGCTTGTTTTGTTCTTTTTCTCTTTCTGCAGCTGAGAGAACTTCCAGACCAACCTTTTGCCCATTAGAGTTATGATGGCTCTATTCAGCCTTCAGAGAGAGAGATCTGGGTCAACCCAGGGTCGGGCACTTGGGGTTCAGTAGTGGGGAGCATTTATCCAGTTCAAAATAATGCATTCTCTCCAATATATAATTTAAAATAAAACAATACTAAAACACAAAATTTGATATATGCTGAAAGTTGAATCATATTTTTCTGTATGTTTGGGATAGAAAGTCATGCACACACACCCACACACACTCCTGCTTTGTCGATTGACACAGTGGTCACTTTGGTAACACTTCACTGGGAATTAGTATTACAGTGGGAGAGGGTACAGTCTAAAGCCAAGACTCCTATTGCTTCATCCAGCATTTTCTGGAATATCTGCCCTGGTTCTGCTTTAGATACAGTGTGTCCAGGGCTGCTTTATACATCTAGAAGAGGGCAATGGCTTTCTTTGGGAAATGAGTCTGTGGCCTCTCTTTTATTTCTGGTGACTGATCCATGGTTTAGATCAGCTGTCCAGAATAAAATTTCCATGTGAAGGGTTTTAATAATTTCAATAATGTTCAGCCTGGCTGAACATTAGAATCACCCGAGGAGCTTTTAAAATTCTCATCACCCAGGACACACTTGAGAATAATTACAACAGGGTCTCTGGGGTTTGGCTCAGGCTCTAGTGCTCTTTAAAGTTCCCCAGGCAGTTTGAACGTTTATCCAAGGTTGAGAACCACTAGGTTAAGGCCAAGCTTTATAATAAAAATTTAAAAAGCAGTCTTCATTTGTCTAGAGATGCAGCAGCTTTTTTTTTTAAAGAGGAAGCTTTGCTGCCATCCACATGCTTAAGCTTCACTCCTGAGAAGCCCCGCACCTGTGTTTTCCTAAAACTCCCCAGGTGATTCTGAAGCTCCCTCCTAGATAAGAGCCAGTAACCCTGGAATGTCTCCACTGCCAATCTCCCCCATGAAACTTGGGAAGTGGTAAGTTGATTGTTGGAAGATCTTGGGACTTTAAATCCTGAAAAATATTTTCTATCACATTCAGACTAACATTTGGTACAGAGCAGCAAGTTAAGTGAATTTTGGAGACCGAGTCTTTTCGCAGCTTTTGCATTGGAAGATGCTCAGGTGGTAATTATGTAGTTAAAACTATAAGCTCGGCTGAAGGCTTGAGAGGCAGTGTGTTCCTTTGGATGTGGTCTAAAGTTTCGGTTAAGAATTCAGACAAATCCAGGTATCAATCTTCAGGGGTAACTGCCTATCCTGAGACCCAAGTCATGCAAAGCAATTAGGTGGAAAATGACATTGGAGGGACTTGAGGTTATGACGGATGAACATTTTTCTAAGAGGAACTTCTGCCTCTGTTCTGGAGGAGATAGAGTTGGTACTCCCAATAGCATCAACACAGGGTTATTGAGGACTTGGGGTTTTGCATAAATTAGAGAAATAAAAGCAGAAGAACTGGAGACTAGGATTGCATAAAGTACAAGGACATGGGCCTTGTTGGAGAATTGCCTGTTGTAAATGTGAAGTAATGACCACCCTGGAAGGCAGTCTCGTAGTAAGTTTTACAACTGAGCCACTTATTTTACTTCCAAGACATTATCTGAAGAAAATAATCAGACCAGTGTGTAAAAATATATGGGACTTTTGGGTTTTTTTTTTTTTAAGTTTTTAAGTGTCTTTTTAAAAAATATCTTTACTGGAGTATAATTGCTTTACAGTGTTGTTACTATGTTAGTTTCTGCTGTAAAACAAAGTGAATGAGCTATATGCATACATATATCTCCATGTCCCCTCCCTCTTGAGCCTCCCTCCCACCCTCCATATCCCACCCCTCTAGGTCATCACAAAGCATCGAGCTGATTTCCCTGTGTATGCAGCAGCTTCCCACTAGCCACCCATTTTACATTTGACAGTGTATATATGTCAATGCTACTTTATCACTTCGTCCCAGCTTCCCCTTCCCCCCTGTGTCCTCAAGTCCATTCTCTACCTCTGCGTCTTTATCCCTGTCTTGCCACTAGGTTCATCAGTACTGTTTTCTTAGATTCCATAAATATTTGGTTTATAATAGCATATGTTTAGGTAGGCATATATTTGTGATAGAAAAACACTGGAAACAAATTGCATGCTAAGAAATAATAAGTTAAATACATTATGATTCATCTATACAATATATTATATAGATATTTAAAAAGAAAGGTGCTCATATATACAAAGATTCAATATTATATAAAGATCTCAACAAAATATTATGTAAAGAATAGGTCACAAGACAACATGGATACTTTAATCCTATTTTTCCCTTAAAAAGTGCATGTTTTAATGACAATGAAAACATGACAACCCAGAACCTATGGGATGCAGCAAAAGCAGTTCTAAGAGGGAAGTTTATAGCGATACAATCCTACCTCAAGAAAGAAGAAACATCTCAAATAAACAGCCTAACCTTACACCTAAAGCAATTAGAGAAAGAAGGACAAAAAATTCCCAAAGTTAGCAGAAGGAAAGAAACCACAAAGATCAGATCATAAAGAAATGAAGGAAACGATAACAAAGAACAATAAAACCAAAACCTGGCTCTTTGAGAAGATAAACAAAATTGATAAACCACTAGCCAGACTCATCAAGAAAAAAATGGAGAAGACTCAAATCAATAGAAATGAAAAAGGAGAAGTAACAACTGGCACTGCAGAAGTACAAAGGATCATAAGAGATTAATACAAGCAACTATATGCCAATAAAATGGACAACCTGGGGGCTTCCCTGGTGGCGCAGTGGTTGAGAGTCCACCTGCCGATGGAGGGGACACAGGTTCGTGCCCCGGTCCGGGAGGATCCCACATGCCACAGAGCAGCTGGGCCCGTGAGCCATGGCCACTGAGCCTGCGCGTCTGGAGCCTGTGCTCCACAACGGGAGAGGCCACAACAGTGAGAGGCCTGCGTATGGCAAAAAAAAGGACAACCTGGAAGAAATGGACAAATTCTTAGAAAAGCACAACCTTCTGAGACTGAACCAGGAAGAAATCGAAAATATAAACAGACCAATCACAAGCACTGAAATTGAAACTGTGATTAAAAATCTTCCAACAAACAAAAGCCCAGGACCAGATGGCTTCACAGGTGAATTCTATCAAACATTTAGAGAAGAGCTAACACGCATCCTTCTTAAACTCTTCCAAAATATAGCAGAGGGAGGAACACTCCCAAACTCATTCTGCGAGGCCACCATCACCCTGATACCAAAATCAGACAAAGATGTCACAAAGATATTGGCCTGATACTACAGGCCAATATCACTGATGAACATAGATGCAAAAATCCTCAACAAAATACTAGCAAACAGAATCCAACAGCACATTAAAAAGATCATACACCATGATCAAGTGGGGTTTGTTCCAAGAATTCAAGGATTCTTCAATATATGCCAATCAATCCATGTGATAAACCAAATTAACATATGGAAGGAGAAAAGCCATGTGATCATCTCAATAGAGGCAGAAAAAACTTTTGACAAAATTCAGCACCCATTTATGATAAAAACCCTCCAGAAAGTAGGCATAGAGGGAACTTACCTCAACATATTAAAGGCCATATATGACAAACCCACAGCCAACATTGTTCTCAATGGTGAAAAACTGAAACCATTTCCACTAAGATCAGGAACAAGACAAGGTTGCCCACTCTCACCACTCTTATTCAACATACTTTTGGAAGTTTTAGCCACAGGAATCAGAGAAGAAAAAGAAATAAAAGAATCAAATTTGGAAAAGAGGTAAAACTGTCACTATTTGCAGATGACATGATACTATACATAGATAATCCTAAAGATGCTACCAGAAAACTACTAGAGCTAATTAGTGAATTTGGTAAAGTAGCAGGATACAAAATTAATGCAAAGAAATCTCTTGCATTCCTATACACTAATGATGAAATATCTGAAAGAGAAAATAAGGAAACACTCCCATTTACCATTGCAACAAAAAGAATAAGATACCTAGGAATAAATCTATCTAAGGAGACAAAAGACCTGTATGCAGAAAATTATAAGACACTGATGAAAGAAATTAAAGATGATACCAACAGATGGAGAGATATACCATGTTCTTGGGTTGGAAGAATCAACACTGTGAAAATGACTATACTACCTAAAGGAATCTACAGATCCAATGCAATCCCTATCAAACTACCAAAGGCATCTTTTACAGAGCTAGAACAAAAAATTTCACAGTTTGTATGGAAACACAGAAGACCCCGAATAACCAAAGCAATCTTGAGAAAGAAAAACGGAGCTGGAGGAATCAGGCTCCTGGACTTCAGACTATACTACAAAGCTACAATAATCAAGACAGTATGGTTCTGGTACAAAAACAGAAATCTAGATAAACAGAACAGGATCGAAAGCCCAGAGATAAACCCACACACCTGTGGTTAACTAATCTATGACAAAGGAGGCAAGGATATACAATGGAGAAAAGACAGCCTCTTCAATAAGTGGTGCTGGGAAAACTGGACTGCCACATGTAAAAGAATGAAATTAAAACACTCCTTAACACCATACACAAAAATAAACTCAAAATGGATTAAAGACCTAAATGTAAGGCCAGACACTATAAAACTCTTAGATGAAAAAATAGGCAGAACACTCTATGACATAAATACAGCAAGAGCCTCTTTGACCCACCTCCTAAAGAAATGGAAATAAAAACAAAAATAAACAAATGGGACCGAATGACTCTTAAAAGCTTTTGCACAGCAAAGGAAACCATAAAAAAGATGAAAAGACAACCCTCAGATTAGGGTTATATTTCAAAAAAAATTTACAAATGAAGTAACTGACAAAGGATTCATGTCCAAAATTTACAAGCAGCTCATGCATCTCAAAAAAATATCAAAATATCAAAAAAACAAACAACCCAATCCAAAAATGGGCAGAAGACCTAAATAGACATTTCTCCAAAGAAGATATATAGATTGCCAACAAACACATGAAAGAATGCTCTACATCACTAATCATTAGAGAAATGCAAATCAAAACTACAATGAGGTATCACCTCACACCATTCAAAATGACCATCATCAAAAAGTCTACAAACAATAAATGCTGGAGAGGGTGTGGAGAAAAGGGAACCCTCTTACACTGTTGGTGGGAATGTAAATTGATACAGCCACTATGCAGAACAGTATGGACGTTCCTTAAAACACTAAAAATAGAACTACCATATGACCCAGCAATCCCACTACTGGGCATATACCCTGAGAAAACCATAATTCAAAAAGAGTTATGTACCACAATGTTCATTGCAGCTCTGTTTACAATAGCCAGGACATGGAAGCAACCTAAGTGTCCATCGACAGATGAATGGATAAAGAAGATGTGCCACATATATACAATGGAATATTACTCAGCCATAAAGAGAACGAAATTGAGTTATTTGTAGTGAGGTGGATGGACCTAGAGTCTGTCATATAGAGTGAAGTAAGTCAGAAAGAGAAAAACAGTTACCATATGCTAACACATAAATAAGGAATCTTAAAAAAAAAAAAAAAAAAAAAAAAAAAAAAGGTCCTGAAAAACACAGGGACAGGAATAAAAACGCTGATGTAGAGAACAGACTTGAGGACATGAGGAGGGGGAGGGTAAACTGGGACAAAGTCAGAGAGTGGCATGGACATATATACACTACCAAATATAAAATAGATAGCTGGGGGAAGCAGCCGCATAGCACAGGGAGATCATCTCAGTGCTTTGTGTCCACCTAATGGGGTGAGATAGGGAGGGTGGGAGGGAGACGTAAGAGGGAGGAGATATGGGGATATATGTACATATATAGCTGATTCACTTTGTTTATACAGCAGAAACTACCACACCACTGTAAAGCAATTATATTCCAATAAAGATGTTTAAATAATGCATGTTTTTATGAATATGTGATTTGTCTGTGCACCAGAACAAATTATAATTAATAAACACCAAAACTATGATTATCTCTGGATTCCTATTACAGGTGATGCTTACTCTCTTCTTGATAGTTCCTGTGTTGCCTTTATTATTTTTAGAATCTGTATTTTACTCCTTTGGGTATAGAAGCCTTATTGCCATATAGATTCCTTTATCCTTCCTCATTTATGTTTTAGTCATCTTTTGTATTACATCTGCATACATTGATAATCCCATCAAAAAATGTTATAAACTTTGCTTCCAATGTCAAACATATTTTAAGGAACCAAAAAGAGAAGAGTGGTCTACTATTCAATATATTTGCCTAGGTATTCACTATTTCTGTTGCTCTTTCTTCATTCCTAGTGTCCAAGTTTCCTTCTGGTATCAGCTCCCTCCACCTGAAGAACTTTAGCAATTCTTTCTGAGCAGGTTTGCTGTGAATTCTCTTATTTTTCCTTCATTTGAGAAAGTCTTTATTTCACCCTCATTCCCGAGGGATATTTTTACTGGATATATAATTCTGCCTTGACAATTCTTTTCTCTCGGCACTTGAAAAATGTTATGCTACTCCTTTCTGGCTCTTTTTGGTTTCTGATAAGAAATATGTAGTCTTCAAATCACTGTTGCCTTCTAAGTTTTCCTCTGGCTGATTTCAAGATTATTTCTTGGTCTTTATCTTTCAGTAGTTTGATTATGGGCATAGATTTCTTTGGTTTTATCTTGTTTAGAGTTTTCTGATCTTCACAAATCTGTACACATGTTTTTCAGTGCATTCGAGACTTTTTCAGCCAATAGTTCTTCAAATATTTTTTTCTGCTTCTCCTCTGAGACTCTGATGACACAAATGTTAGAGTTTTTCAAGATTGTTCCACAGGCTCCCCAGTCTCTGTCCGTTTTTTAAAAATCTTTTTCCCCCCTTTCTCTCTAGTTCAGATTGGACTTGAAGAAAGAACACTACAAATTATTCACTGACTCTTTCCTCTGTCATCTGCATTCTGCCATTGAGACATTCAGTAAGGTTTTTGAGGGGAGGGGGTATTGTATTTTTCAGTTCTAAAATTTCCATTTGGTCCTTCTTTATATCTTCTGCTTCTTTGCTAGACTTTCTATCTTTCCAGTCATTTCAAGAGGATTTGCAATTTTTTGCTGGAGCGTTTTTTGAAAATAGTTGCTTTAAGTCTTGCCAGAAATTTTTCACATCTGTGTCATTTCAGTATCGGCATCTGTTGATTGCCTTTTCCCTTGTGAAATGTTGCCATTTTTCTGATTCTTCATATGCCTAGTATGTTTGGTTTGTATCCTGGCCATTTTGAACATTGTCGTATGAAACCCTCGCTGTCGTTTAAGTTCTGTTGAGAAGGTTGATATTTTTCCCTCAGTAAACAATCAACCTAATTAGATTCAGGCTGTATGTTCCCATCAGCTTGCTGTGGGTCAGTTCAGTTTTCAAGGCTCTTGCAATGCTATTCAGGTTTACCGCACATGTGTGCCACCCAGTGGTCAGTCAAAGTCCTTGGTGATAATATATCCATAGTTCATTTCTCAATTCTATAGTATACTGTTTAAGGTCGGATCCATGCACACACTGCTTGGAAGTGAGCCCAGGAGTTCATAAACAATCTCATGGGATTGCTTTTCCAAACCCCTCTTTCTTCAAGATCTCCCTGGCACTTTCAGTTTCTTGGTTCTCCCCTTTGAGAATCCCTTTGTCTGGAAAGCTGGCACTTTATTTACTCCATTCTGCTGCATTCTTCCTGTGACTGCACCTCTGTCCAGGGCTAAATATCAGAAACACTGAAAAAAGAAATGGGCATTCACCACATCATTTTGAGACCCCTGACATGAGATGAAGTTTCACTTTACTTGGAGTTTTGGCTATGGGATTGCTTGAGGGCTAGGGTTGGAGAGAACGGAGAAAAGAAAAAAATGGGTTTACGCCCACTCTTTTTAAGGGTTAGAAGAGCCTTTTTCCAGTCCTTGAGCCACAACTGGAGGGCTTCTTTTGAATTTGTCTTTGTGTCCCTGTACCCACTTCTGGGTTGTGAGCTGCCTGGAGGCCAGGTCTGGGGATACTGAAGAAAAATAAATGACTAATTCACTCCAGCTCAGTGGTACTTCAAATTCTCTTCTTCCCCTCTCTGCCTGCTACTGTTTATATTTCAGAGTCTGCAGTTGCTGCTCTATGCATTATTTCCAGGTTTTATAGCTGAAGTCAATGGAGGGACAGCATGGAGTATGTTTATCCACCTTACCCTGAAACTCCTAGGGTAGTTTTAAGGCAGAAGTTAACAAATAAGTTATCTGTTTCTTTTGTATATAGAAAACAATGAAACTAGTTTTATTTTTTTAAAAAACTTTGGTTAAGATGAATGTAAAATTCATTCTCCTTTATTTCATTTCATTATATTTTATCTATTTAATAGGTAAAATATAAATAGAAGAGGGAAATAACAAAACTTAGAAAGAGTATAAACATCCCTGTAAGCTAGAAAGTAAGGAGAAATCTTTGCACAGGGCTGAGGCCACAGGCCTACCGAACCCCAGGACTGAGAGCTGGTAGTATTGTCTGGGAATTTGACCTTTCCGAATTAAGAGGACAGAGATAAAGAGTGGTCTCTGTAAGGACATAGGACCAGAGACAGGCTCACTGTTTGACATCTAGTGCTGATAAACTCTACTGCTCATGGGTATTAGTTATCTATTGCTGCAAAATGAATTACTAGAAACTTAGTGGCTTGAAACAATGCATATTTATTTTTACCCAGTGTCTGTAGGTCAGTTCAGACATGGCTTAGCTGGGTTCTCTGCTTCAGGGTCTCACCTGGCTGCAATCCAGGTGTTGGATGAGCCTGAAGTTTCATCAGAGACATGATGGGGGAAATATCCACTTCCAAGCCCCCTCGAGTTGTTGGCAAAATCCAGTTCCTTGCAGCTACAGATCTGAAGGTTTAAATTTCTTGGTGGAGGCTGCCTCAGCTCCTACAGGCTCCTAGTTTCTGCCTGGGTGGGTGTTCCATAATACAACCACTTGCCTCCTCCAAGCCAACAAAAGCATAAGAGAGCAAACCTGTTAGCAAGATGGAGGATAATATAATATAATATAATACAATATAATATAATATAATATAATAATGGAAATGACATTCCTTCGCCTTTGTTATATTCTGTTGGTTGGAAGCAAATCACAGGTCACACCCACACTCAAGGGCATGAACACAGGCATGAACATGGAGGAGACAGGGGTGACTGAGGTCATCTTAGAATCTAACACATGATGAAAGAGGCGGCAGATCATTCTGTGACTGATGACATCCAGGGCTATGGGCCTTAGCAAGATAGAGTCCTGAGGAGGCAGGGGGGCAAACACAGACTAAGGCTGGCAACTGGGACCTCAATCAAGCTGCCTACAGGATCAGAGACCAGATTTGGGATGACCAGAATATTATCACAGGGCGGGAGACCTGGAATGCTAGGGTAAGCCCTGGAATGGTTCTGGAACATGAATCTTAAAATGCAGATGAAGGTGACACAAAAAATTCTAGACAGTGTAAGGTAAGCACTGAGAGAGACAGTGAGGGGAGAGAAGAGAGAGACTGAGAAAGAGAGATAAGTAAAGACACTAATTTGGTTTGTACCCCCAAATTTCAAAATGTATGAATATAGACCTAAAAGACAGCAGTCAAACTCAACAAACGGAACATGAATTTACTTTAAAAGAAAATAATTTTAGTCAGACAAAGGTAACGATGTTTAGACTGCTCAAAGAAATAAATGAAGGATTAACTTCTAGTTAAAATCACCAGGAAATTACGAAACTGAAATAAGTAGAAATTAAACAAGAAAAGTTGACTATTTTTACAATTTAGAAATCCTAGGAAAAATATGGGCATTGAAAGAAGGACCTCTATTGCTAAATAAATTTTTGACTAAATATTATTCCTAGAATGAATGATAGACTAAATACAATGGAAGAGAGTATAAGAGCATTTCTTTCTACACAAAGTAACAATGGGCCAGCAGCATGGGAACTTGCACCATCTGGAAGCTTGATACAAATGCTAAACCTCAGGCCCACCCAGACCCATATATTTAACACTTTAATAAGTTCCCTGTGTAATTCATATGCACATTAAATTTAAGAAGTGCTATTTTAGGGCAGTGGAAGAAAATTTTGAGAGATTTGTTCAGAATGCAGAACAGAAAAACAAAGAAATCCATCCATACATATATGTACGTACATGTACGTACACACATAGACAAATGTGTGCATATGTAAACTTACACACACACACACACACACACAATTCTACATGTATAGGCTGTAACTGTTGCTTTTTTGTAGTCACCTTTTTGTTTAGTTTTATAGGTTTCTTTTAGCATCTCACTCGTTACCCAAATCAGATAACCGAAGTTAACAGCCAGGTCTGGCTCATAGAATCTCATACAAAAATACTCATAGAGGCTTTTCTTGGGTGAATAAATTAGAAATTGGATAAATAAATTAAAACTTTAGAAAAAATGGATCCCTTTCTATGTACTCTGCATCTGCTTTACTCATTTAAAATTACATGACATTGTACAAAATCATCCAAGTCAAATGGTATAGGTGCAACTCATTCTTTTAAACTGTTGCTTAATTTTCTGTGATAAGGCTGTATCGCAATGTATTCTGTTAGTCCCATTGATTAACATTTAGGCTATTTCCAGTTTGTCCTTCCATCTTTTCTTCTTCTAGTTGGATTTTTACTGAATCTGTCTATTAATTCAGAAAAGATCAATATTTGTATGATATTAAGTTCTCCCACCCAATCATATAGTATATAGTTCCATTTAGCCAGATCTTGTTTTATGTCTTTTAATGCAATTTTATTGTTTTCTTCCTTTGAGTCATACTTTTCTTGTTCAAATAATTCCTAAAAATTTTAAAGTTTTTGTTACTAGAGAACATTAAAAGCTTCGTTCAATTTCCATTCTTGGCTAGTTATTTCTACTACTGAGAAAAACAGTTGATGCTTTTTTAAATGTTTGTCATGTTTCCCATCAGTTGACCAAATTTCCTTCATGCCTTTGTACTTTAATCGCCATGGATGTTGAACAATTCTAATTCCCCACACCTGCCTCTATGGCCTTGTTCTTTCTGGAAAGTCCTTTCCCTATATTACTGGCTCTTTTACGGCACCCATGAAGACTGACCAGACTGCCTTCTCCAGAAGGCCTTCCTCTGACACCACTGTGTTGACAGGGGTCATTATTTGTTCTCTCTTAGTGCTTTGTGCACGCTTATATTGTTAGTTTTTATTACTTTTCATCCTAGTTGTCTGTCTTTGTGTATAGTCTCACTCAGTGGACTCTGAACCCTGTGGAGTCATGGGTCAGGTCTTAAATTGATATTCTCAGGAGCTAGCATCCTGTCTGGAATATAATAAATTCTCAAAAAAGAGTGTGGGATTGAACTGCTCTGATTAGAAAAAGCTGCTAATGCCAGGCCAAAGAGACTTAACTTTTAAAGATTCTGATCTTTTCTGCTACATTACTCTTGATATTTGTTAATAACTTATAGATACTTATTAAGTGTGGAGCTCACTGAGTTGATTTAACACTTTGTTATGTGAAAATCATGATGGGGGCTAAGGGGTTTGGACCAGCTACAGAAATCTTGATTTTTAATGGCAAGTATGACTCAAGCATTCATCCATTCAATGAACTAATGTTTATCGAATATATTCTATAGTCCGAATACTGTGCCAAGAGCTATGGATATAGAAAGTCTCAAAATACACAAGATTCCTTCAGGGAGCTTGCAAAATCCAACTATAGGATTACACTATTTAAACAAAATATGTAGCTTGAAAAATATAGTTTGAACCTTACTTCTGGCGTTGGACACTGTTGATCACTCTTTCCTTATTATATTTAGTCCTATTTGGGGGATCCAGTCTCAGCTATTTTTTCTGCCAAGGCTGCTGCCAGATCATGCTGTACCTTTGCACAGATTAGAAAATGTCACACTTTCATTGGGGCAAACTAGGCAAAAGAAGTTCTCATTTGCCCTCTTTTTAACTATTTTTATTGGCTGACCAAGTACAGAATGACTTTATAATAAGTCATAACCAGAATTTTCAATTACAGGAAGGAAGATACTGTTGTTTCAGCTCTCCATGCTACTTCTCCACTTTTCAAAAGTGGACTGTGATAGGCTGAGTAATGCCACCTGAAGATTTTCACATCCTAATCCCCGGAACCTGTGAATATGTTACCTTGTATGGCAAAGGGGACTTTGTGTGTATGATTAAGGATTTTGAGACGTGAAGATTATCCTGGATTTTCCAAGTGAGCCCGGTATAATTACCAGGGTCCTTATAAAGAGGGAGGTAGGAGGGTCAGAGTTAGAAAGATTTGAAGATGTTATGCTGCTGCCTTTAAAGATGGAGGAAGCGGCCATGAGCCAAGGAAGGCAGGTGACATCTAGAAGCCAGAAAAAAAGAAATAGATTCTCGCCTAAAGCCTCCAGGGAGAGTGTGGCCCTGACGGCAGCTTGATTTTTGGCCCAGGGAAACCCATTTGGGACTTCTGACCTCCAGAACTGTAAGAATAAATATGTGTTGCTTTAAGTCACTAAGTTTGTGGTAATTGATTGCAGCCACAATAGAACACTAATACAGAGGAAACAAGTAGCTAAGCTAAGGTGCAGGTTCCAACAGACTCCTTGGGCAAGACTAACTGGGACAGGGAAACACAACTAAGGCAATTTAAAGGCAATAAAGGCAGAAAGGGCAGGACTTCACCTCATTTTATAAGGGTTGAGAGTCAAACTGGGAAGACCCAGTAGCAACCACAGTTCAAAATTTAAGAATCTCAAATAAAACACAAGTCCAAATACCAAGAGTCAAGTAGAGACTGGATGAGAAAGAGCACAGATAAGAGGTAGGAAGGAAGGATGCAGGGTAGCTTCATGGGAAGATGTCAGAGTAGCCAAAGTTCACATTTATTAAGTTGTGGGTACCAAATGCTTAAGGAAAGTCTAGCTGATTTAACAGAACCCTTTTATGGGAGCATCTCATTTATTCAGGACCTATTACTGGTTAGCATATGTATTTCATTTTATTTGCCCAATAACCCCATGAGTTGAGCATTAAACCCTTGTTTTACTAAGGTAGAAACCAGTTCAAGGAGGTTACATGACTTGTCCAAGGCCACAGAAAACACTAGGAAGTGAAGGTGGAGTTGACCTCATTCCTCCAGTCCCAGGAGCCCTGATCTTTCTTCCACATCATGCTGCCTTCCCTTCAGGAAAAAGTCGTGTTGACTTTTTCAGCTGTCTGCAGAGTTCAAAGCAGAAAAACGTGGTGTCATCTTTTGAGATTTTCTATCAGTGAGAACTTGTAAATGAAGTTAAAAATTAAGCGGCAAAGCCAAACCCAGGCTCTCTGCTCTGAGAACGTAGGGATAAACCTGATGCAGTCTGCCTGCTGTGTGACACATTATTTATCCTTGTGAAATTGTGGAATTATTTGAAAGAGAAGAAGGGACGAAAATGCCTTCCTTCTTCAAGGTAGCCTATAGTCTAGGGCTTACAATACTGATTTAATGGTGAAGGTAAGTGCATTTCTTCTTTTGGTGTCAGAGGATAATTACTAATCAATCAGAGATCTATTAAAGGGAGGGAACAGTTTAAGGGGAAGTCAGAGGAAAACATTATCAGCAGCCTAAGGATCTCTACCTGGGAATGGTTTCTGATGTCAAAATGAAGAAGAAACTTTCTAAAAAATGTAATCGACTCAATCAAGACACTACAGCAAGGCTTGAGAGGCCACCAGTGTCAATGGACTCTGTGGACAATTGTCATTTTTCCAAGGATTCCGTAAGTATTTACTGTGACACCTTTATGAGTCGAACAGGTTTTGGCTGCAGAATAAAATACTGGATCAGAACTAACGAAGTTTGGGACTGGGGACTGTGATTCATGGGCCTTTTCAGATTTCTGTATATAGTTGAAATTGTCTCTCAGGAAAAGGAGAATATGAACAAAGTTGTGGATAAGATTGAAGGCAAGAACACTTCTACACTTGTGGAGATCACCTGGTTTTTTGCCCTCATTGTACAGCTGAGAAAAGGTGCCCCAAGAGATTATGGTTAGTACCTATCAGTGCTGTGATGGGAAGCCCTAGGGGAAAAGACCCAAGGAAGGTGTCCTCTCCCAACCTGCCCAGAGAAAACCCCAATTCCATAGCAGAGATGGACTCATACAGGCCTGGAAGACATAGCCTGAGGTTGTTCCTTGGAGGAAAGGTACCCAGGCACTCCTGTGTTATTGCTTGGTGAGCAGAGCTGTGAGTCCCCTGTGGGCAGGGCCCCAGTTGCACCTTAATTTTGACCTAACCCTGCCTTCTAGGATTGGTGCTTAGTACATTTTTCTTTTTCTTTTTTAAGACCCTGCAAGGCACATGGTGCGGGCAAAAAAAAAAAAAAATTGTTTCAAAATATGCAATATTTAGTACTAAATAATTCTGAATTTTAGATTTAAAAGTACTTAGGGTACAGTTAATAACAATGATCTCATTTTAAATGATTTTTATTGAAGGATCACTTATAACAGGAAAGTTACACATATCAACAAGCTAAATTTTCACGAAGGACAGGCCCATATAATTAGTTCCCAGGTTAAGAAGAGAACCACTACTACCATCTAATAAGACCCTTCAGGCTCCATTCTAGTCTCTAGGCCTCTCAAGGTGACCCTTATCCTGACTTAAATTAGCATACAATTTTTTATTTTAGAGTAATTTTAATTTTCAGAAAAGTTGCAAAGATAGTACAGAGAGTTCCCATATACTTCTCGCCCAGTTTTCCCCCTCGTTAGCATTTTACACTATTGTGGTACATTTGTCAAAAATAAGAAACTAACACTAATACATTAATATTAACTAAACGCCAGAGTTTATTTAGATTTTACCACTTTTTCATCAATATTTTCTTTCTGTCCCAGGGTCCAATCCAGAGTACCACATTGTATTTAGTTGTCATATTTCTTTAGTCTTTCTTGTTTTTCAGAAACTTAGCAGTACTGAAGAGTCCTAGCTAGGTACCTTGTAGAATGTTCCCCAATCTGGGTTTATTTGTTTTTCTTATGATTGGAAACAAGTTATGGATTTTTTGAAATAATACCAAGGAAGTGAAGTGTGCTTCTCATTTCATGATATCAGAGAGTACATAATATTCACATGACATCATTGTGATGTCAACCTTCATCACCTGGTTGAGGTGATATTTGCCAGGTTTTTCCCCTGTAAAGTTATTATCTTCCTTTTCCTCGTCTATTCTTTGAAAGTGAGTCACTAAATCAAGCCCAGCCTCAGCTTATGAATTTTTTTCCCCATGGATCATGCTTTTGGTATTATAGCTAAAACTGTATGCCAAATCTCAAACTATAGCTAAAACTGTATGCCAAATCTCAAACCATACATATTTTCTCCTATATTTTACTTTAAAAGTGCGATAATGTTATATATTACATTTAGGTCTATGATCTATTTTTAGTTAGTTTTTGTGTAAAGTGTGAGGAATGTCTCTAGGTTCTTTTATTGGCATATGCACATCCAACTGTTCCAGCACCATTTGTTGGAAAGATTATCCTCTCTCCATGTCATTCCCTATTCTTCTTTGTCAAAAATCAGTTGATAATATTTGTGGGGGATTATTGACTCCAAATTGCCAAAGCAGTCTTGATTTAATAAAACAAAACTGGAGGTATCATGCTCCCTGATTTCAGACTATACTACAAAGCTATAGTAATCAAAACAGCATGGTACTGGCACCAAAACAGACACATAGATCAATGGAACAGAATAGAGAGCTCAGAAATAAAGCCACGTACCTATGGTCAATTAATTTACGACAAAGGAGGCAAGAATATACAATGGAGAAAAGACAGTCTCTTCAACAAGTGGTGCTGGGAAAACTGGACAGCTACATGTAAAAGAATGAGATTAGAACATTTCCTCACACCATATACAAAAATAAACTCAAAATGAATTAAAGGGCTTCCCTGGTGGCGCAGTGGTTGAGAGTCCACCTGCCGGTGCAGGGGACGCTGGTTTGTGCCCCGGTCTGGGAAGATCCCACATGCCGCAGAGCGGCTGGGCCCGTGAGCCATGGCTGCTGAGCCTGCACGTCCGGAGTCTGTGCTCCGCAGCGGGAGGGGCCACAGCGGTGAGAGGCCCACGTACCACACACACACACAATTTAAAAAAAAGAAAAAGAAAAGAAAAGAATTAAAGACCTAAATGTAAGACCTAAGACCATAAAACTCCAACAAGAGAACATAGGCAGAATGCTCTTTGACATAAATCATAGCAATATTATTTTGGATCTCTATCCTAAGGCAAAAGAGATAAAAGCAAAATAAATGGAGCCTAATTAAACTTAAAATCTTCTGAACAGCAAAGGAAACCATGGACAAAATGAAAAGACAACCTAAGGAATGGGAGAAAATACTTGCACATGATAAGACTGAAAAAGAGTTAATTTTCAAAGTATATTTACAGCTTATATAACTCAATATTTTAAAAAATCAGAAAATGGGCAGAAGAACTGAACAGATATTCTTCCAAGGAAGATATACAGATGGCCAACAGGCACATGAAATTATGCTCAACATTGCTAATAATCAAAGCAATGCAAATCAAAACCAAAATGAGATATCACCTCACACCTGTCAGAATGGCTATCATCAAAAAATCTACAAATGCAGGCAAAGATGTGAAGAAAAGGGAAACCTATTACACTGGTGATGGGAATATAAATTGGTGTAGCTACTATGGAAAATTGTATGGCAGTTCCTCAAAAATCTAAAGATAGAACTACCATATGATAGAATTCAGCAAGATGGCCAATACAATATTACATCACAAATTATCAGTAGCATTCCAACATAGAAAAGCAATGAAAAATATAATGGAAAAATTCCTTATTATATTTCCACCCAGATACATTAATTTTATATCAGATAAGGTAATAGACATTTTAAATAGAAAGGATAAGAGTTTACAAAGAGTGTCAACTTTACAAGACCCTGGACAATTCACAAAGAAGTAACACAGATATTTATATTAGAAATATAAATTCATTGTGATAACTATTAAATGAAAATGTTGATGGCTCTGAAAAGAGCTTTCATCTTATGCTGTTTAAATCCTCCTAACAGCAGCTTATTTGGGTAGAACTGGTGTACTTGATGATGGCCTTGATATCATCAGATACAACATGCTTAATCAATTCCCTGGGCAGGAGCAGGCTCACAGACAATCGGATCTCCCTGGATGGTCCAGAACCTGTAACAAGGAACCAGGTAGGAAGCATCTCCTACTAAGTGCTTGAAGATATCTTTGACAAAATGCTTCTCAATACACTTGGATGAAATGCCCATGTTGGGGTATACCTGCTTCAAAAGGTTAATAAGGTAGATGGACATCTACTTGTCTCTAAGCCATCTCTCCTGCAAATCTGAATTTTGGTAAAAGTTTTCTTGGAGTCATTTTTAGAGACAGCAATTCTTCTCAGAATCATCTATGGAGATAGCAAAATCCTTAAGGGAAGACCCAGGTATAATATATCCAGGCTTCCACTACTTCAAGGTAAAGAAAATGGCAGTTGGGACAAAGTGGGACCTATTTACAATTGCTGTAGTCAAATGAGGTGTTGGGGCAACCCAATCTTTGATTGGATGAAAAGTAGAAAAAAGAATACATGTAAATGAGCTGCTTGAAGTTCACCCTGATTGGATAGTATTAATACTTGGCATCAACCACTCAGGAAGCAAAGTCAACCAGACAGCCTAGTAGCTGACTGTGGCTTCTACCAAGAGCACTTTGAAATGATTCTCTCTACAGCACCTACATTTTGTAGATTTCAATTTCAACCACTTGAGAGAGACTGACCCCCTTAATCTAAATCCATGAGGAATAATGTTGGCCTACTTTGGGTCATATATCCACCCACCCACAATCAACTGTTGTTAGACTGG